>NW_019731220.1:237878-267035 GCF_002891405.2 Cryptotermes secundus | reverse complement strand
GGGAAAGAGCCCCCCCCCCGGTACCCATTGTTTAGGAGGAAGGCTGACCTTAGAGTCGGCCTGGACGATATGGAGAAGTGATAATTTCTTACTCTACCAGGACTCTAACTCCGTCCTCTCGGTCGTCCAGCCCGTAGCCAGTCGCTATACCGACTACACTACCCCGGCTCCTGCTTAATTAAGTATAGGGACATTTTACATACTCTAAACGAAGAAGCGTATATAAATTGTTGAAGGCCGTTTTGAACGTTGAAAGTAGTTTGACTGTTCTACAACCTGAACTTCATTAGCGTGTATAAAGGCCTGTAGGCTGGGGCACACGTAGCGGGACAGAGTTGCTTGATGTTCCGCAACAAACATCATGTGCCGGTACACGTGCCCGCCCGGTTATCGATTGAGAGACGGCAACATGTGGAAACATCAAAGGAAAGGGCCGCGCCATAGCTCAAGTGGTTAGTTGCTGGCTTGCCACCGCGGCGGTCCGGTCTGGTCAAGTGGGATTGTGGTGGACAAAGTGGGGCTGGGGTTGGTTTTCTCCGAGTACTTCGGTTTCCCCTGCCAATCTTCATTCCACCAATTGCTCCACAATCACCCTCACCTATCATCTGGGGCTGGTACAATAAGCCAGAAGTGGCCGCAGTACAAGGGACTTAGTCCCACCCCACTAGCAATAAAAAAAAATACTTCCTTACTTATGGAGCTGAGCCCTTCATAAAGAGAAACCAAGTCTGCAGCTACTCAAGAATTTCCCAGTATTTTATGGAACCCGAAGGTTCATTACCGAGTTTACAAGAGCCCTCCACTGGTCCCTATACTGAGCCAGATCAAACCAATCCATACCATCTCATCTTATCTCTCTAAGATCCATTTTAATATTGTCCACCTACCTACGCCTTGGTCTTCCCAGTGGTCTCTTTCCTTCTGGCTTTCCCACCAATATCCTATATGCATTCCTCTTCTCCCCCATTCGTGCTACATGCTCTTCACACCTCACCCTTCTTGACTTGATCATTCTAATTATACTTGGAGAAGAGTACAATTTATGAAGCTCCTCATTATGCAGTCTTCTCCAACCTCCTGTCACTTCATCTCTCTTCGGTCCAAATATTCACCTCAACACCCTTAGTCTATGTTCCTTCCTTAACGTCAGAGACCAAGTTTCACACCCATACAGAACCACAGGCAAAATTAAAAATTTGTGTATTCTAATTGTTTTGTTTTTGGCCAGTAGACGAGAAGACAAAAGGTTCTGGACTGAATGGTAGCAAGCATTACCCGAGTTAAATCTCCTCTTAATTTCCTCCTGAATCAGGTTTCGATCTGTTATCGTCGTTCCCAAATTTCTGAACGGTTTGAAAGTACACAACGTCTATTTCTTTCTTCTAAAAACTTTCTTATCCTCGCTCTCCTTGTGCGCTTCGGTTTCTTATCAGCTAAATGCATAGTAATGTAAGCAGTACAGGTCAACAGCACCTCCTCTTGCGACATGTGGACGGATGTATTGATGTCCCCTGATACAAGTCGCTCAACTTGTATCGCAACATCTGCCCTAGTGCGTACAGGGCTTAAGTCTGTTTCGAACCAGATGGATCTAAGAAGCTACATTTCAGTGTGCACAACATACGCCATTTTAGTTCAGGTTATGATACCTCCGCCGCTCACGGTAGCCGAGCGGTCTGAGGCATGCACTGTCTTCGCTCGCTCGGAAGCCGGGATCGTGGGTTCGGATCTGTTTCCTGTGAGGTACGGACTGAATTCTTATATATTATTCTTATACACTGCTGGTCACGGTAGCCGAGCGGTCTAAGGCATGCACTGTCTTCGCTCGCTCGGAAGCCTAGATCGTGGGTTCGAATCCCACTCAGGGCATGGATGTTTGTGTGCGTTTTTCTGTGTTTGTCTACAGGTAGAGAGGCCTTGCGACGAGCTGATCACTCGCCCAAGAAGTCTACCGTATGTGTAAGATCTAGAAAAACCGAAGTGAACGTAGTTCATGGAGGTAGGCCTAGGCCCACTGTGGCTGTAGTGCCAAGGAAAAAAAAAGATACCTCACTGCATCAAGACACTGATAAGATAACCGTTATCTTCGTCACAGTGTTTCCTTGAAATCGACGGAATCGAGGGTTTTATCTCCGAAAGTAGTGCTACATTTTTTGAGGGTAAGCTTTCTTTATTTTCAGCAGGTTATTTAACGACGCTCTAAATACAGTAAACCCTCCCTAATCCGGTTACAGCTAGTCAGGATGTCGGATAATCCGGGTCTAAATAATAAACTGCTGTTTTTACAGTTCAGTACATGAAAAGACACGTGTCATTTAGAAAGGCAGATGAGTCACTTGTCTGTTCAGATAAAACTTAAAGACAGTTTCTTCAAACCTGCATTATTATGTTCAAAAACAAGTACATCTTCTCAATCTTCTATAAATTGTCATTTTTTTTAATGGTTTTTAAATACAGGACTTATAATGATAGTTTCTGTTTATTTTCATCGGCACTACTTATATCATTGGGGTACGCGGTAGCGTAGTTGATTGAGACACTAGGCTACAAGCCGGAAGGTCGCGGGTTCGATTCCCGATGGGATCATTGGATTTTTCAATTGGCCTAATCCTCCCGGTCGCACTGTGGCCCTGGGGTCGACTCAGCTTCTAACAGAAATGAGTACTAGGAATCTTCCTGGGGTAAAGGCGGCCGTTCGGTGCATAAGGCTCATAACCTCACCGCCATCTGTGAGCCGATTGTCTAGAAAACGCAGGAGTCTCGACGGCATGTTACAGGGATAGCGTCATCTTTTGTTGGTGAGTGAATTGGAAAGGATGTGGAAAAAAATGGCCGTGGCCTAGTTTAAGATACTTTAACGGGAGGGAAATTGTTGGGATCTGGCTCTGTACAAGAAAAGGAACTTCCTGAGTAGCTGAGCAACTGCCAGTGTAGTGGTTATTTTGTTTAAAAATATAACTACAAATGTATCTTAGAGGAAGAGGATGGGGAGGCATGAACTGGTTTCACCTGGCTCTTGTGTACACGGTAATGAACCTTCGGGTTCTATAAAATATTAGGAAAATTCTTGAGTAGCTGAGCGACTGGCGGCTTCTCAAGAAGGGCTCAGCTCCATGGAATTATTCATGTGGGCTTATACTGAATCCAAATGGATTAAACACAGACAAGATAGGAAATATACTGTAGCGTGTAAACAGTAAACAGTAAACACTTTCTCGCAGCGACAGATACGAACGCAACAACAGCGGAATTGTGCCTTGTATGTGGTCCGTACCGAGATGTCAGACGCAAGCGACGATATTAGAGCGGGGGACGAAGGAGGGGTAGGTTCTGTCGCTTAGTGACGCGAAGACTTGCTGCAACAGGACAGAGCATTGTGTGATCTGCATGTGTAGTCCTGCAGGTAGGAACGTAATCATTCCTGACTATTCTTGACTATTTCAGACTTACAAGTCATACTTTCTGAAGTATCCATAGTGTAGGAAATATAGTAAATGCTAAAGTTGTTGCAGTGCTTAATTAATTAAGGACGACACCAGGAAGGCGTAGTGACTTCGGCACTAGTCGGAGGTAAGTGGTCAGCTTCAACATCTAGGCCGCTTTATCCCCGAGTAAATCACCCCCGGTACCCAATGGATTGTGGTCTGGGTAGGCCTCAGAGCCGGTCTGGACGCAGTGGAGAGAACAAAAACTTTTCTCCTGCCAGGAATCGAATACCGGCCGTCCAGCACGTAGACTTTCGCTATACCGACTAGGATATATAGTAAGAACTCAAATTTGTTGCACCCAGTCGTGTAAATCACTGTAGATAGTGTTTATTACGTATCTCTTGACACGACACCATTTCCAGCAGGTGGACTTTGCTGTCTCGGGCGACGTGCGTGTCATCTTCAGACCCCATTTTTATTTACAAATATTGTCTTATGTACACCGCGAGGAACCAACCACGCACATACACACACACACACACATATATAATATATGTATAGGGAGGATTTGAATCGAATTGACGAGTTCACGGCTCCGCGCTTCGCGGTGACTGCTGCGCCGTGTACAGCGGGACGCATGAGAGTTTTGCCGATGACTCAGCATCCTTGATGGCAGATAGCGTTTGGAATATGGCAAATGTTCATGAGTGGGAGTTTGTTTATATTTTGTCAGCAGTAGGCAGCAGTTATCAATGCCATGAGACGTGCAACCGTCCGCCGACGTACAGTTGCCACGACTGTCGCTCGAGCTAGAGTTCTTTCTCTCAGAGATACGGGTGCTTTGGAGATGGGAGTGGAACACACTTCGGGGTAAATAAATCCGGGATCTCCAGAACACGCCGTGGATGGCAGTTTTAATTTAAAATTTCATTAATGATGAATCTGTACATTATTCTCCTAGCTAGCCGCTCCGTCCGCCGACTAGCTACCACTACTCTTAAACACGTCTCTCCTCCCTATCTACATTCCAACTACTCTCCTCCTCCGCTGACTATAACCGACTCCCCCCCTCTTCTTTACAAGTCCACCAGTTGGCCACGGAAAACAAGAAAATAAAAGGGGAAAACCAAGGGTCGAGCCCAACATCTGGCCTACATTCGTATTTTTCGAGATGCCCATAAACCTCTGTAGGTCTTCAAGGAATCCAAGACCCCTCCTGGCTCGTCTCGTACACGGTCAGTTAATGGGTTTATGATATACTGGGAGTAAACAGGCGGCGTTAGGGACAATAGCGGCACCCTTAGCCTAAGGAGGACAATAGCGGAATTACACTTAGACGGTCCGGGGATGGTACCTCGCCGATGGAGCGTCTCTCACGGTATTAAACAATGTATAAGTACTTCATACCCTTATATAATTTTGACGAGGGAAGTACGGTTACAGACGTTTGTTAGTCAGCAGTGGGCCCCGACTTGCTTCGCGGTACTTTAGAGCAACGTGTATTTCTGTATGACGCCTAAGTGAAATACGGATCTGCTGGAAAGTGTCGACGTAAATTCCGCAATGAAAGAGTTCCCAGCAGACAAATAGTTCATACTTTGGTGAATAAACTTACAACAACGGGACTCTTAATAGCCAGGGGGGGGGACATAATCACCTAGTGTTTACTGAGAACTTAGATGACATAGGGGCCAGACCTGAACATCCACCTAGAAAATCACTGAAACGTCTAGCTCAAGAGATTGAAGTGTGAAAGTCTAGTGCAAGAACGGCAACACAACTGCTGAAGCCATCCAGTGAAAGTTGGTGTCTGGTGTGCTGTAAGTGCAAGAAGGATTGTTGGTCCTGTGTTTTTCTAACGAAACAATTTCCAAAGATATTTACGTGTAGGACAGCGTTTCAACACCCCCTGTGATCTGCGAACAAAGGTAAGAGCTTCCCTTCATTCTAAATGTTACCGGCATGCTGAGTCATTGGCAAAATTCGCGTGCTCTCCGCAGTCGTCCTTGCGCCGGTCGCGGTGAAGCGCGGAGCCGTGAACGCGTCAAGTTCATTAGAAACACACACATCCTTTAATGTGTTGGCTTCTTATCAGCCAACAAAGTAGTTTCTTTGCAAAAGTTGTAGACATTGAACGTTACATGGAAAATATCCGCTAAGTACGTGTAATTGCAAACGGGACTTTTAATGGCAGGTGTTGTCCTATACAGAAAACTCTACCTGCTGGAAATAATGTGTTAAAAAGGGTAAAGCTATCCCTGTAAGAGGCCGTGGAGGCTCACAGGGTTGTGAGACGTCGAGACTTCCACCTTTTCTAGACAATCGGCTCACAGATGGTAGTGAGGTCAGCCTTACGCGCCGTCCTTCCTTTACCTCCAGGAAGATTCCTGCTACTCATTTTTGTTAGAGGCTGAGTTCGCCCCCAGGGCCATAGTGCGGCTGAAAGGATTGGGTCTATTAAAATCCAGTGATATCGGGAATCGGATCCGCGACTTTCTGGCTTGTAGCATAGTGCCTCAACCAACTACGCAATCGCGAGCCCCTATGTTTTGTAAACAGAAGTATATAAACAAAAGTATACTATTTAGTACCAAGTTAACGAAACGTTATATTTTAACCCCATACACCCTTCCAGCCGCACTATGGCCCTGGGGTCGACTCAGCCTCTAACAGAAATGAGTACCAGGAATTAATTAAATAATTTTCCTGGGGAGCAAAGCGCAGCCGGCGCGTAAGGCTGACAACCTTACCGCCATCTTTGAGCCGATTGTCTAGATAATGTGGGACCCTCAACGTCTCACAACCCTATGGGCCTTCACGGCCTGGTACAGGGATAGCTTTACTTTACTTACTTTTTACACTTTGATATGTTGATGTACAATGTACACAGC
This sequence comes from Cryptotermes secundus, assembly GCF_002891405.2. Classification (NCBI taxonomy): domain Eukaryota; kingdom Metazoa; phylum Arthropoda; class Insecta; order Blattodea; family Kalotermitidae; genus Cryptotermes; species Cryptotermes secundus. Next base: position 260,716 of record NW_019731220.1, on the reverse strand, counting down.
CAGTGTTTGATTTAGAGAGAGGTACAATTAGAATGATCAAGTCAAGGACGATGAGCTGGGCTTAGCATGTAGCACGAATAATGGCGAAGCGGAATAGTTATAGGATATTGTCGGAAAGCCAGAAGGAAAGACACCAATAGGAAGACCAAGACGTAGGTGGGTGGATAATATTAAAATTGTTCTTAGAGTCATAGGATGAGCTGATATGGACTGGAGTGATGTGGCTCAGGATAGGGACCAATGGAGGGCTCTTGTGAACACGGTAATGAAATTTCAGCTTCCATAAAATGCGGGGAAGTTCTTGAGTAGTGCACAACGGGCAGCTTCTCAAGAAGGGCCTAATTCTATGAAGTTGGTTATTCATTATTTCTTCCCCGAAGACTGGGTTACGTTTCTGTTTCAATACCTGCAGGATGAACAGTGTCCCAAACAACTGCCGCTTTATAAGAGTATCTTACACAATTTGCTTCGAACCTCATGGGGCTGGGAAGATATTCTGAGTTGTTGATCATTAATATGTGTCTGAAGTGTTGCAACGAATGAAAGTCTGCACAGTATCCCAGATAGTATGACTGTCTGGAGATTCGATATCAGGATATAAAATGAGTATGATGAGAAGTCTGTTACTTGTTACACAATTTAGTATATTCTTTGTTGTAACTAGTACAGAAAATCTCACCTTTTTAGGCTCACTCACTCACGGAGCTGAGCCCTTCTTGAGGAGCCGCCAATTCTGCAGCTACTCAAGAATTTCCCATCATTTTATGGAACCCGAAGATTCATTACCGTGTTCATAAGAGCCTTCCACTGGTCCGTATCCCGAGCAAGATCAATCCAATCCATACCATCCCATTCTCTTTCTCTAAGATCCATTTCAATATTGTTCACTCACCTACGCCTACGTCTTCCCAGTGGTCTCTTTCCTTCTGGCTTTCCCACTAATATCCTATATGCATTCATCGTCTTCTCCATTCGTGCTACATGCCCTGCCCACCTCATAATTATAATTGGAGAAGAGTACAAGTTACGGAGTTATGCAGTTTTCTCCAACCTCCTGTCACTTCATCTCTCTTCAGTCCAGACATTCTCAACACCCTGAGTCTGTGTTCCTCCCTTAATGAAAGAGACCAAGTTTCACACCCATACAGAACCACAGACAAAATTATAATTTTGTATATTCTAATTTTTATGTTTATGGACAGTAGATGAGAAGACAAAAGGTTCTGGACTGAATGGTAGCAAGCATTACCCGAGTTCAGTCTCCTCTTAATTTCCTCCTTAATCAGGTTTTGATTTGGTTAGACTTGAAAGGATTCTGACGATGGTGTATACTGTACTTCTTTTCGCTTATTTTGGACTTCACCCATCGTCTGGTATATAAAAGACAAAAAAACCACGACGTTTCGGAGACTGGATCTGTCTCCGTCTTCAGGTGGATAGGGAAGGATAAACCTACTCAGTTGGGCCCCTTAGAAAGAGCTAGTCTCGTGATTGAGACTTTTAATTTTAATTTTAATCTGCCTAACCAATTTCATGGGTATCCCAAACTCTATCAGAATATTGTACAGTACTTCCCTCCTAACTGAATCATAGGCTTTCTTGAAGTCTATGAATAGCTGATGTACTGTCCATTGTACTCCCATTTTTCTCCAATATCTGACGAATGCAAAAGATCTGATCTATAGTTAATCTGTTACGTCGAAACCCCCACCGATGATCCCCAATAATTTCATCTATGTATCGACTTAACTTTGAGAGAAGAATATTGGATAAAATTTTGTATGAAGTTGATAGCAGTGATATCCCTCGATAATTACTACAGTCAGTTTTATCACCCTTCTTGTGAACTGGTACAATAATAGACTCCTTCCACTGATCTGGTAATTTTTCTTATGCCAAATAGAAATAATTAGCTTATGGATCTTAGAATGTAATATTTCGCCTCCTGCTTGAACAAGTTCTGCCGGAATTTGATCACTACCTGACGATTTATACCTTTTCAATTTTGCAATAGCACTTTCAACCTCAAATGTTTGCTCACTGCCAGTCTTTCCCTAACCTTTGCAACCACCAGGTAGTGGTCAGTGTCACAATCTGCTGCCCTGAATGATCGGACATTGTAACCGTTCATTCTAATTGGTGGACTATTTGTATTAATTAAAGCTATATTAAGATAATATCAAGTAAATACAAAGAGATCCGGCAGATAGCCAACTCTTATACTCAGAAGGGACATAGTTCAAGTTTTGCTATGTGGACAGGAAGTAACATCTGGTACTTTCCTGGAATTCTGGCAGTTTCAGCAAAGTCGGAAAGTCTTTGAGAATTTGAGAGCTGACAGATCGGAACAGCGATAACTTTCAAGTGGGACGTCCGGAGCCTCATACCCTGATCGTAATGCATCAAGCACCTGTCAACCTTAGCGTCAGGTCAGCATCTGCCAGAATCACATAGCAAAGCAACATAATTGGAAATTCAAAATATAGGGAACCTCCTAGTTTTCATTGTGTGTCTTCCCATCAGGAGATGTCCAAGTAAATTTATGGGTGTTTCGATGTGGGAACATTGTACTTTTTGCAGTAAGATTTTTTTATGTGGCAAATTTTACTACTCTAACTCCATTATCATTACTAATTCCATGCAAATTCTCATTCCCAATTGTTGGTTTGAAAATGTCTTCCCTCCCTACTTTGGCATTGAAATCTCCTAACAAAATTTTCATATGGTTCTTCGGGAATTTATCAAATACATGTGCTAGTTCTTCATAGAATCTATCCTCTATGTCATCAATCTTATCTTGTGTTGGGACGTGAACATTCATAACAATGATATCACACCAGCGACATTTTAGTATTATATATGATATCCTATCACTAACGAAATCTACGATCTTAACTGCTGATACGATTCTCTTATGTACGAAAAAACCTGTACCTAATTCATGATTTTCATTCTCCTTTCCATAGAAAAATGTATATTAGCCTGCTGGTGCAATGCCACCTCTGTCCCATCTGACCTCCTATACTCCCGCTACATCTAACTTATATTTTAAGATTTCTTCCGCCACTGCCCTGAGCGAACCTGCCCTATACATACTTCTGACGTTCCAGGTACCGAATCTTATGTCCATTTTCTTTAGCTTAGGTCGTTTGCCCAGAGGATCCGACCAGGTCCGAGACTTCTTGCAAATTTTCGTAACAAGCGTATTTTTTTACGGTGAGGAGTTGTTAGCACCACGCCTAACCCCCAAGCTGGAGGATCATCCCATGTCGACTGTCCGCGACTGCTTATTCAATATATTCGCAGCTTCCCTCCATATCTGGAGGCCGTTTCCTCCATCCGCAACCTGAGGACGTCCCATGCCGTGGTGACAAGGGACCCATCTAACATGGATCTAGGCTACTTTCAATATATTGAAAAAATAATAATAGGCATATTCGATCATATCAACTTTTGAATGCCTGAGCCAATCTTTATGAAACTTTGTATGTATATAATGCCACCAGAGCCCATATTAGCGGCGTACTTCATAAGTCCCGCCACTCAGTCTGTATATACGTAGTATACCCTCTTATCGTTGCTCGGCAACGCCTCGGTAAAAAAAGTTACTGCGGAAATGAATACACTCAACAGTAGAAAAATTGTTGGACACGTCGCTTTCAAAGCTATGTCTTATAAAGGAAATCAGATGAGTAACTGTTCTAGCCTACTTTTCGTATTTTGGAAAAATAAAGAGGCTTATAAGATCACTTTGCTGTCTGTCTGTCCGTGTGTCCCCGCTACTTGTTTAGGCTGATGAGATCACCTTGCTGTCTGTGTGTCCCCAAATTTTTTGGTTTCATGTGCGGTCCTTGTATCAAAGGAATGCAGGTAGTTAGTTTCTCCCAGAACTTCCTATAATTATTTACTTTTTGGACATCATCCATCTCCTTTTTTTATTTAAAAAAACAATATTTCGGAAACTGGGCTCTTGTCTCCGTTCTCGGGTAAGAGCCTATAAAGTCGGGTCCAATCAGTAAAGCTAGTAGATATAATCTTGAAGAAAGCAGTCTTCTGGGATTTGGCACCGTGTATATGTGGTGTTAACCGACGTTTCGGAGGAACGTATCGCCTNTTTTTCTTCTACCCTGAAGATGGAGGCGATACGTTCCTCCGAAACGTCGGTTAACACCACATATACACGGTGCCAAATCCCAGAAGACTGCTTTCTTCATAGTCACCGCCGTGAAAGCCTCAAATCTTACACAGATATAATCTTGTTCAAATTTCAGGAACTCAGCAGGATGGAGTCACAGGAACAGGATACAATCCAAGATATTATCGGTGAACTTGAATGCCCAGTATGCCTCGACTACATGAAGCCACCTATACTTGTGGTCTGCACGAATGGGCATACTGTCTGCAGCAAGTGTGCAGAGCAGCTGGGCGAAGAATGCCCAACTTGTAGAGAGCCTGTTGAGATGATCCGTAACATTGTCTTGGAGAAAGTTGCAAGACGAGTCAAATATCCTTGTGTGAACAAGAAATGGGGATGTTATGAAACGTTCACTATTGATGATATAATTGATCACCAGTCAGAATGCTTTTACAGCAATAGACAGTGTCCATGGTCCGCTGTTTTTCGTAAGTGTGCCTGGACCGGTGATACGAAGGATTTGAAAAGACATCTCGCCGATTCTCACGCAGATAAAACAGAAGAGGTCGAGGATGGAGTCAAACTTCATTTGTCCATATCCACGTATGGGTACAGAACACTATTCCCAGAAAGAATTATAGCCACTCTGGGGGAAATGTTTATATACTCTGCCTCGTTCACAGACAATAACTTCTATTGCATTGTGCAGTATGTTGGACCAAAGAGTGAAGCAAGTAAATATAACTACAAATTTTCTGTTTCTCATAAAGAAGGAGCTGAGAAGATTTCAGTAAGTCACGTGGTATCAAGTGATACTGATGATTTACATGAAATACGTGAAAGAGGCAACTGTGTACACCTCCCATGTGATTTACTGAAACCATATTGTACTGATGGCGACAAGCAGGAAGACAGCTATTGCTTGTTTCCCTTACTCAGATATTCTGTCAAGATATCAAAAATTGAAGATACTGACGATTGATAGGCACATTTACGAGATTGTTTTTTTTTAATTTTATTTTGATTACTGGTTTTATATGTTTATTGGTTCCTGTCAAAGTTGAACAAAAGTGAAATTTCTAATGTATAAGTAGGGCAACTAACAGCTTCACATGGCCATCACGCATCAAACTTCTCATTTACTGATATATGAGTATATGATACATGTTGAGCCTTGGGGATGAGGAAGAATGTTGATTGTTCAGGTGTTTGTTAAGTAATATGAATGTTTAAGTACTGCTATTATGGGAAACATATCTGTGTACCATTCATAAGACATTTTAACATATTTTGTCATTGGTATATGTAGGAACATATATTGCTCTGTGGGCAAGGTGTAGCTGTGCAGTTCGTAGCAGTCTTATGTACTGTATCCTTGGTATATGTAGTTATTGCTGTTTCATTTAATTTTCTTATGGGAAAGAGGTAACTGCAGTTCATACTAGTCACAGGGCAATTTAGTATATTGTGACCTTGATATATGTTGTCTCACTGATGTTTCATATGATGGTCTTGTGAGTAAGATATATTTATGTATTTCGTATATCAGTCACTTGGCATTTTAATATATTTTGTCCTTGGTGCAGTAGTATTACAGCTATTTCTTATACTCCTGTTGTGGGTAAGATATAATTTGTATTTTCTATAACCATGACAAGGGATTTTAGGATATTTTGTGTTTAGTATACATACTCTCACAGATGTGTCATATGATGCTCATCCTTCCAGCCGCACTATGGCCCTGGGGTCGACTCAGCCTCTAACAGAAATGAGGACCAGGAATTAATTAAATAATTTTCCTGGGGAGTAAAGCGCGGCCGGCGCTTAAGGCTGACAACCTTACCGCCATCTTTGAGCTGATTGTCTAGATAATGTGGGACCCTCAACATCTCACAACCCAATGGGCCTTCACGGCCTCTTACAGGGATAGCTTTACTTTACTTTTACTTTTTTTTTACTTGTACGCAAGATTTAACTGCATTTTATACCAGTAAGGGCATTTTAGTATATTCTGATCTTTGTATTATTATTATTATTATAACGGTTCCATATAGTTCTGTTGTAAGCAAGATTTAATTATGTATTTCCTCTACCATTCATAAGAAATTTTAGTATATTTCGTCTCTGGTATACATAGTTTCATATATATTTTCAGGGCAGGATTTGTGAATTACAAGGGTCTGTTTCTAGACATAAAGAAGCAAGTAAGCACATTGGAAATCACAGTGAATTTAAACATGTTTTGTTAGTAAATATAACTAATAAAAGAAATATGCCTAAGAATAAGAATTTAGGGATATAATACCTAAGTACCTGTATGGAGCACAATTCTTTTTGATAAGCTGATAGTCACTCAGTTGGTGAATAATTTTCTCGACTGTCATGGTTATGACAGGTTTCATTACCATGTCCGTAAGATCCAAAAACGAGTCCACATTCTGAGACAGACAAATCCAAACCACATCCGCATTTTCTATTCCATCTTAAGACTCAATTTAATATAATTCCAGCGAAGGGATCTCAGAAGGGTTCTGTCCCCTTCAGATTTCCTATTAAATATTGTATGCATTTCTTATATCCCCGTCCGTGCTACATGCCCCGCCCATGTTATCCTGTACTTGATTACCCTAATAATATATGGCGAAAAGGAAGCATCATGAAGCTCCTTGGTATGTAATTTTCCTCCAGTCTGCTATTATATTCTCCCCAGGACACAATAAAACTTTTAAATCGAGTTGGTTTTGAGGTTGTCATTCATAAACCACTACTGCCGCTACTGTGTGTGTGTGTGTGTGTGTGAGAGAGAGAGAGATGTAGGGCGTTCGAGACGCGTAATCATCACACCTAAATGCATTTTTCCCTGTCTGCTGAAATAAATTTATGTATGACGTAGTGTGCATTATTTGGAAAGACCTGTGGTATATAACTTACTGTCACGCACGTAAATTGATTTCTGTGTTGCCTAGGTATCCCACCATGAGAGTACATCGATATCTCACCCAGTAACGCACATACTGGGAATTCCCTGTTTTAGTGGTATTTCAGCTTTTAACGGCTTCGCTTTGTTTCAATTAATATTCTAACAGAACAGATGTTCATGTATTCATCTGTACGTTACATACCAACAAGTACGTGTACAACGGACATGTACTGGGTATCCTGAAGGCTCTGAAGACATGCCTCTGTGGTCTAGTGGTCAGAGCTCCTGGCTACAGATCCTGAGGTCCGGGTTCGATTCCAGGCGCTACCAGATATTCTGAGTAGTGGGTCTGGAACGGGGTCCACTCAGCCTCGTGAGGATAATTGAGGAGCTATATCAAGGAAACAGCGGCTCCGGTCTAGAAAACCGAAATTAACGGCCGTGGGGATTCGTTGCGCTGACCACGCGACACCCTTTATCCGCAAAAGTTGGCACTAACTTCGCAGACAAGCGGCGGTCGCTCGGTCGGTATAGTTCGCTTGCGGACTAAAATTACGAAGTTTTGTTTGTTTGTGAAGTTAATTATGTTAATATTGGAACAACGCATTTGTTAAGGAACTGGTTAAAACGAATAGCGTCAAATCTACAGCTGCTGTGTGTTGAGTACCGTGCTGACACTAAAATCAGCCAACAGACATGTTAATTCTATGTAGTACTGATATCATCATCATCAGTAATCTGTCAAGACGACAGGTCCACAGTCTCTTTCAAAACAATTCCTCCACTTAATGCGATCTAGAGCTTTCTCCTTCAAATGACAGTATCCTCTTCTGTCCCCAAGGTCATCCAGCATCTTCTTACGTCTTCTTCCTCGTCTTCTTGTCACTTCTATCCGCCCATCTATCTTTCCTTCGATAGCTTCTTTTAGAAGGCAGTTTCTGCGTAAAACATGACCAATCCAATTAGCCTTCCATTTTCTTATTTCATGTAGGATATTCCTCTGCTCACTGACTCTAATTAACACTTCTTCATTTCTCACATAATCGGTCCAACTGATCTTCTCCATTCTTCTCCAACACCACATTTCGAAACTTTCCAGATGTTTCTGATCTACTGCCCTAAGTGTCCATGTTTCAGCCCCATACAGAGCTATGCTCCAAATGTAGCATTTCACTAGTTTCTTCCTCAAATTTAAGTCCAATTTGCTGGTAAAAAGATTCTTCTTCTTGCTAAATGCAGCTTTTGCCATGGCAATCCTGGATTTAATTTCACAAGTACACCTTCCATCATCTGTTAACAAGCTAGTACTGATATATATATGTATATTTGCACTAGTAGGCTGCCATGGACTATATGTAGTATTTTGAAACGTAAATTTACGTTATTGGTACCGGACATATTCAACATATTCTTAGCAACGTTCCCATGCCAAGTCACTGAAACTTATCTGAAATAAAAGTGGCGAAGACGGCCTGTATTTGGTTAATGTAACGGAGTGGGTACTATTCCCCCTTCAAGTGAAATCTGTCCAAATCACAAATACTCATTCTGCCGCGTTGGCATCAACAGACTGAAGCAAAAATGTAAGTAAAAATCTGTTAATCATATCTGTCACAGTTTCAACGTGGAGATATATCGTATTAACCCGAATATAAGGCGATTTTTTTTTTCCCTGATGCTGATTTTTAGAAAAGATGGGTCGCCTTGTTTTCGGGCCCTTACGAATAAACACGAAGAAGAACATGGGAGCTCTAATTATAATTATATTTTTGAAAATACATAGAATTATATGTATGGTATTAAAGTTTGAATGTTTTATTTCTTAAAAGCATGCATTTCACTCCCTTTTGCTCAACCTTTAAAGTACGGACTTTTAAATTGTTGAGAGCCTACTGTGGCCGGAATTTAATTGGCCCTAAGTCTTTAAAGTTGCAGACTTTCAGAAAAAACTACATATTTTCCGATTTATGCAATACAGAAGTATAAACTAAAAACAGCCTGAAAAACAATACAATTTTCTACATATACACAAACGAGCAATTTTTACAAATGAAAATATACTGTGATTATTTTGTCATGAAATGCAAAATAACTTTATTATTATTATTATTATTATTATTATTATATATTGTGAAATTCCGAAGGACATACCAGTAGTTTTTCCTAGAAACATCAGACATGTTGATTTTGTAAAAAAAAAAATAATCACATTATATACAGTAATCCTTTGTTCACACCGTACGCGAATATGAACTGCGTCACTCCACAGTTTAAGATAACTCCATTCAGTGCTCACACTCTGACGCGCATGCGCCACTTGTCGAAGCAGTCTTCGACACACATCAACATCACACTTATTACAATAGAAGAGGGTCCTCCTGGTTTTCTTATTTAGTGAACACACACAACATCTTTGCTTCCTTTTGGGTGGCCAGTGTTGCGAATGTTTCACCTTTAGTAGACTCATTTGGGCCTCAGATGAACTTTGCCTCCCCCGAGAAACGCCACTGACCGTGATATTCGCCTCATGCGACTGTACAATCAAATCTCGCACTAGGATTTCGCAGAATTCTTTATGTGGCATTTTTCACCACATGACTTGTGCAATAAATAGAAGACAATTTCTTAGAGTCGATTTCCATGTCCTCCGGGCAATTCCATAACTATTTACCATCCTGTCAGATTTATGCCGTATGTGCACTGCTGTCTTCAATGGCTTTATACCTCTACAGAAACACAAAATAAAAATGTTCTACAAATAAATAATTGATACTCCAACACTGACTTTCTGACTGATAATTCGCTACTGAAAACAAATCCTTGAAAACGACCCACTTCCTTGCAAGCTCAAGTAGCACTAACCGCATGCTCAGATTAATATTTACTCCTCAGTTCTCAAAACAAAGCTGTGCCCCATTTGGCTGACCCGGTCATAAACAGTCATATCTAAACGTAAATAATATCGAAATCAGTACCATGATAAACGATTTCATTGTTCAGAGCTAGGGAATGAACCACTGACTTTACCTTGCGTGGGTTTGTTGTGGTTTCAACCCGAAGATCAAAGGATGCACGTGTACTGCGTTAGATAAATCTAACATTCGTAACTTAAAGGTTAAAACAAGGAGAACTAAAATATATTCATTTTAAAAACAGTTTTCTCCCACGATTTCCTCTTTGATAAAACAGATAATTAAAACTAATAATTATCTGCAAGTTCTTTATTTTTTCCCTTGGCACTACAGCCCCAGTGGGCCTAGGCCTACATCCATGAACTTCTCCGTTCACTTCGGTTTTTCTAGATCTTACACATTCGGTAGGACCCCTTGGGCGGGTGATCAGCTCGTCGCATGGCCTCTACCTGTACACAAACACAGAAAAACGCACACACACAAACTAAACATCCATGCTCTGAGTGGGATTCGAACCCACGATCCCGGTTTCCAAGCGAACGAAGACAGTACATGCCTCAGACCGCTCGGCTACCGTGACCGGCGCAAGTTCTTTATTGGAGACTCAAAATGTAGGTAAAACTATATATTTTGACATGTAAACCCGTTGCTAGGCAGCGACCGCAAAACAAACGAGACCACGGCCACTGATAGGCAACAGTACGGAACAGTTGGTAGGTAGTGGCTCGCTTTCTACAATGGAAATACTGTTGGAAGTCAACTCCGAGGCTATATCACTTGACCGACCGAGTTCAGTTAGCAAAAGGCGGAAGATTTGTGCGTATTGAAGGGAAACCCGAGTTCGCAGTACAGCGGAGTGGAGCGAGTTGCTTGGTGAGTGAGTGAGAGGACTGAAAGTCCTTGTGAGCTGTTGCTGTTAGAAGGTGACAGCTGAGGCACGAGGATGGTTCGGAACCCCAGAGAAAGGGGAACGCCCGCTGTTGGAAGCCGTTACCAGACAACGACTGATGAAAGGACAGCAGACTGAGAAGACATAGTACGTGCTGTAGTGAACTGCAGACTGTACGAATTAACGAAAGCGCTATAGTTATTTGTAGTTACGTTCTGTATGAGTTCAGTAAATCCGCTTACCAATCCAATCCCCTTCTCTAGTCACACTATCACGTGACTATTTTTAGTCACACAACGCGTACTTCGAAGAGTAAGGATGTGTTGTAGGCCGCGCCATAGCTCAAGCGGTGAGTCGCTGGCTTCCCACCGCGGCGGCCCGGGTTCGATCCCAGGTCTGGTCAAGTGGGATTTGTGGTGGACAAAGTGGCGCTGGGGCAGGTTTTCTCCGTGTACTTCGGTTTCCCCTGCCAATTTTCATTCCAATTGCTCCACAATCACGTATCATCTGGGTCTGGTACAGTGGGCCAGAAGTGGCCGCAGGGACTCAGTCCCACCCCACTAACATTAAAACAAAAAAGCATGTGTTGTAACGCTATATAGTTCAGAGACAGCCCAACGGTTAGGAAGAAATAATCGCATCCATCTTCAGGCTCGAATAGTAAACCAAGCAAGTAATCAGAAAGCTGAGTGTACCGCTTGCTTTCGCTGGTTTCCTGCTTTGTTTACTTTTCGATCCTGAAGATGGAAGCGATGTGTTCCGGCGTAAGAGCGGGCCCTCTCCGAATTACGAAGCCTTACAGCCCAGAAGACTATACTCTTCATACTAGGTAGGGTAAATTGCTGCTGGCTTTCGTCAGCACAGTGATTTTTGGTTCCGGACTCCCAGGGACCCTTGACAACATTTATCTATCTCAAGACGCTTCTTACACGTTGAGAGAATCTTATATCCGATGCATGTTCCTTGACCAGTTTCTCTGAGTTTCAATTGATATTACACACTTGCTATTCAAACAGTATTTACTTACATTCGACCCAACATCTACATCATAAAGGACAAGATAACGCGAGAGCATTTTACACAGAACTTTTAGTAGTGAATCCTAAAGCACAAAGCAATAAACACTCAAAAATTTAATCAATAATTATACTCAAAATGGTCAACATTTAGTGACTTAAGACTTTTGCGTGATAAAATGTTAAGTAAAGCTATCCCTGTAACAGGCCATGAAGGCCCATAGGGTTGTGAGACGTTAAGGGTCCCACATTACCTTGACAATCGGCTCAAAGGTGGCGGTAAGGTTGTCAGCCCTACGCGCCGGCCACGCTTCACTCCCCAGGAAAATCATTTAAGACTTTTGCATGTATCATATTTTTTTAAAAATTGTATTAATTTTTAATCATTTAATATTATATGTAAGAATCAATTGTAACTGTTAACAAGAACATGATATATAGCGCAGTCGGTATAGCGACTTGCTACGGTCTAGACGGCCAAGTGGTCGGAGTTCGAGTCCCGGTAGGGCAAGATTTTTCTCTCCTCCACGTCGTCCAGATCGGTTCTGGGGCCCACCCAGCCACCTATCCAATGGGTAACAGGGGGTTCATTCCCCCTGGGTAAAGCGGTCGGGCCGTGAAGCTGACCACCTACGCCAAACTAAAGTCGAGGTAAAGAATACGTCGATCTGTACATTCATTCCCCTATACGTCTTCATCGCGTAGTGCATAATTAGTTAAGGCGGTTAGTCGCTGGCTTCCCACCGTGGCGGCCAGGGTTCGATGCCAGGTGAGGTCATGTGGGATTTGTGGTGGACAAAGTGGCTCTGGAGCAGGTTTTCTCCGACTACTTCGGTTTCCCCTGCCAATTCTCATTCCACCTACTGCTCCACACTCGTCATCTATCATGCGGGGCTGGTATAATAGGCCAATTAGTGGCCGACGTACCAAGTGGACTCAGTCTCACCCCACCCCAAAACACTTACATTGCGGGTTGCTTTCAGGGAAGAGAAGGAGATGCTGCTTGAAGGCCGAACAGATACGCCGACGAATGACCTGGGATACGGGATGTTGACAGAACTTGAATGTTCTTTATGGAAGCAAGATATTCTGCCACCCATCTGACTGTGTGAGAATGCGGGGGCACGCGGTAGCATAGTTGGGTGAGGCACTATGCTACAAGCCGGAAGGTCGCGGGTTCAAGTCTCGATAAGATCATTGGATTTCTTTTTTCAATTTACCTAATCCTTCCAGCCGCAGTATGGCCTTGCGGTCGACTCAGCCTCTAACAGAAATGAGTACCAGGAATTAATTAAATAATTTTCCTGGGGCGTAAAGCGCGGCCGGCGCGTAAGGCTGACAACCTTACCGCCATCTTTGAGCCGATTGTCTAGAAAATGTGGGAGCCTCGACGTCTCAAAACCCTGTGGGCCTCCACGGCCTGTTACAGGGATAGCTTCACTTTTTTACTTTATATGCTTTTGCTGCTTACCACAGCTCAGAAACTGTCCAATGTGCAACGGCCTTTTCCACAGACAACATAACACGCACTGTAAACATCGCGAGACCACCATATTGCCCATATCGTCAAAGGAGATTCGGATGTTTGGAAATACTAACCTGGGACAAAATCGAAGAGCATAAGGAAGACTGTTCCTATATATGGAGATGAAGACATCCGATGTCCTTGGAAGGGGCCACTGTTTGATTTGAAATGTCACTTAATCAGTAAACATAAGAACAAATGTAAGATTTGAGGCTTTCACGGCGGTGACTATGAAGAAAGCAGTCTTCTGGGATTTGGCACCGTGTATATGTGGTGTTAACCGACGTTTCGGAGGAAAAAATCGCCTCCATCTTCAGGGTAGAAGGAAACATATAAGAAATCCGCAAGCGAAGATACCGTGAGAACCGGTAAAGCAGTCTGCGTGAGTTCTCACGGTCTCTTCGCTTGCGGATTTCTTATATGTTTCCTTCTACCCTGAAGATGGGGGCGATACGTTCCTCCGAAACGTCGGTTAACACCACATATACACGGTGCCAAATCCCAGAAGACTGCTTTCTTCAGATTTTCTAAAGTTCCAAGTATAATAAATACAAGTCACGGTGTCACATCCCAGATGATAACCACCGGTGTCAGAACACCTATTTAATTAATTTCATTTCGTTCCCTTCTATCGCTGGTATATGTCCATAAAAGAACAGAAGAGACAGACATAAACTTCGGAATTACTGGGTTTTTGGACTTGTCGTTCGTCCGGTATTCTAGAAACTGCATCTGTTTTAGTCCTCAGGTGAAAGGAGGGGGAAGACACCTAATCAGTTGGGTCCCTTAGAAAGACCTAAGCTCAACAGGGGTTCTCCAGCGAGTGAGGCTAGCTTTAAGGGACCCAACTGACTAGTTGTGTTCCCCCTCCCCTCACCTGAGGACGGAAACACATCCAATTTTCGAAACGTTGCGGTTTCTAGAATACCAGACGATGGACGAAATCCAAAAACCCAGTAATTCTGAGTGTTATACACCACCGTTAGAACCCTTTCGGAGATATAAACTTGTCAGCTCAACAACAATGCGAGGTTGGGACTACCTGAGCGTACACCACGTGACCGCTATGTGCGCGTGTGCGATCTGATGACTGGGAAGGACTCAGCCATTCTATCCGTGTGGTGTCACGAATAGTGCCTGGAAGTGACGGGCTGGTGTTGCTGAAAATTACGCCGGTAAGTTACTTACATACATTTATATGCATAGCACAGACAGCCAGATTTACTTAACAGTCAGCCACATATGACAGCATTAACAAATTTGGGAGCCGTAAACAGGCGTGGATTGGATAACATAGGTTTTGAGGTGCATCGTTTGGACGCAGAAAATATTTATATATTTTTTATTACTGGCACCTCATGCCAAATATTATTAGAATCGTTAAACCAAGGAAGATGTGACGAGTAGGGCATTTGGCATACATGTGAAAGAAGTACATGCAGTGTTTTGTATGAAAACCTGAAGGTAAGTGCACTAGGTAGACGCAAGCATAAATGGAGAATACCGTATTTACGCATGTATAGGCCGCGTGCGTGTATAGGCCGCAGCACAATTTTCAGACACAACTTATAGAAAAAATAATTTTCTTGGAATATTATTTCAGGAGTATTACACTCTGTATTACTAATTATGAATATAATTTTTTTTTAAATGAAGTGTGATTTCGAATACAAGCCGCACCCCAGTTTTCCTCTTGAATTTTTGGCAAAAAAATGTGCGGCCTATACATGCGTAAATGCGGTATTATTAAACTAGGTCTTAAGGAAACAGAAAAGGGAAGTGTGGACTGGATTCGTCTGGCTCGGGATAGGGAGCAGTGGTGTGATCTTGTGAACACGGTAATGAAAATTCGGTTCCATAAAATTTTGGGTATTGAATAGGTGAGCAAACGTTAGCTTCTCAAGTAGCACTCTGCTTCATGGAGTTATGCAGTTTTAAAAAGGGGACTGACTAATGCGTGTTTTTCCGTACTGACGGTTAACGTTGCAGTATTCCGCGTGACATGATCTGAACAGAGTATAACCAATGTGCCTTGGACTGGCTATATATTTAAAGTAAGTAAAAGTCTTGGCTCTACTGGCCATCATCATAGGGCGCAGACGGCACTATGAACGAATTATTTTGCATACATTGATGTCTGAATACAGA
Organism: Cryptotermes secundus; assembly: GCF_002891405.2. NCBI lineage: Eukaryota > Metazoa > Arthropoda > Insecta > Blattodea > Kalotermitidae > Cryptotermes > Cryptotermes secundus. The sequence goes on along the minus strand of NW_019731220.1, from coordinate 245,171 downwards.
TTGTTACTGTAATATTATATAAAAAAATATAAAGCTATTCCTGTAAAGCTGGGAATACACGAGCGCGCCGCTGCTGTAATGCAACATAGATCGAACTGGATTCGCGACTTATTCGCTCGTGTGTACGTGACTTTGAACACGCGCAGCGCACGCCTAAAATGCCGCGGAGCGATCCGGTTCCTGTCGATTTTTCTGACGAACACAAAGGGATTCGTTGCCGCAGTGTGGTCGGGTTCGGTTGCCATTTGTCTCGTGAAGCGCGCACGCCTCAAACATGGAGTGGTCAGAAGAAGATATTTTGGGGCTTATAGAGGCGTAGAAATCATTCCATGTACTGTGGAATCCCGGAAAAAATGATTATTATAAAAAACAAAACAAGTTACGCTTGGCGGTCGTGTGGACGGCGAAGACAGAATGGAACTGAGGTGCTCGCGGCTTGCGCGCCCCATTCAGATGGTTCTTTGCGTGCGCGTCCCTTGTTCGAGGTGCACCAAATCACTCCGCGCATCACTTGTAATGCCGCGCGCGGCTGTATTCCCACCTTAACAGACCGTGGAGGCCCATACGGTTTTGAGACTTCAAGGCTCCCAAATTTTCTAGACAATCGGCTCGCAGATTGTGGTGAGGTTGTCAGCCTTACGTGCCGGCCGCCCTTACCCCCAGGATGATTCTTGGTACTCATTTATGTTAGAGGCTGAGTCGACCCCAAGGCCACAGTGCGGCTGGAAGGATCAGGTCAATTGGAAAATCCAGTGGTCAGATTCACAGTTTGAATTTCGTAACAGCAAGGCCGTCAGTCTTGCCTCCAACCCACCACCGGGAGGTCCAGGTCTCTGTATTTATGTCCCCCAGTGACAAGGTGGTACAGTTATACCCCCAGGCACTGGGTTTGGTTTTTGTCTCCTTTTATGACTTGAAGGGCCTCGGTGGAGGTATTCTAACTGGGCTCCAGAAGGGGGGAACTATGAGTAAAGAACATGAAGTTCTTATAAACGAGAAGTAAGACGCCTAAGATAGAACTTTACCATAGTAGTAGTTACAGAAATTTATCGCCTCTATGATCTAGTGATGAGAGTTCCTGGCTACAGAACCAGAGGTCCCGGGTTCGATTCCCGGCGCTACCAGATTTTCTGAGAAGTAGTGGGTGTGGAACGGGGTCCACTTAACCTCGTGAGGATAATTGAGGAGCTACTTGAATGAGAAAGTAGCGGCTCCGGTCTAGAAAACTGAAATTAATGGCCATGGGAATTCGTTGCGCTGACCACGCGACATCCACTATCCGCTAAAGTTGGCATTATCTTCGTTGATAGGCGGAGGTCGCTCTGTCGGTATAATTCGCTTGCAGACAAAACCCACGGAGTTTGTTTGTAGTTACAGAAGTTAAGAATAAAGTTGATATAGGTAAAAGAAGTTGAGTGTATCAAGAGTAGTTGGCTAAAACCAGCAAAAATCAACGTAAATCGCTTGTCGAGTAGATAGGGCAACATAATGGCGCTTTTCGCTTCTAATCCCTGTGATGCAGAGTATTTTACCGACACTGGCTGTATTGTCTGTCGCGTTGTGTGCCATCTAGTGACGTACGTGGCAAAATGTGGGAAGTGCCGTGGTGGCTATTGGTACTAATGCATTGGCATCATCCACCGGCAAATGTGGATGAGTGAGTAAACGAATGGATGGAAAGGGGAAAGGAGAAATAAAGCCTAATAAATGTTAGCATACAGAGAGATGTAGAATTACGTGTGGAAAAGGTAAAGTAATTCCTACGTTTAATTAATCTAGCACCATGCCATGGGACGTATTGGGGGTGTAGCTTCATTATTCTTAACCTCAGCCGTAGATGTGAGCTCTTAGCTTGACGCTCCTGCCGCTTTATCCCCGAGGAAACAGCCCTCGGTATCGATTGTATTAAGAGGCTGGGTGTGTCCCAGAGAAAAATCTATTCTCTCTGTCAGGATTCGAACCATATTCCTCGGTCATTCAGCCTGTTGCATAGTCGTTATACCGACTTACTCATGGAGCTGAGCCCTTCTTGAAGAGACGTCTATTCTGCAGCTACTAAAGAATTTCCCAGCATTTTATGGAACCCGAAGGTTCATAACCGTGTTCACAAGAGCCCTCCACTGGACCCTATCCTGAGCCATATCAATCCAATCCATACCATCCCATCCTATCTCTCTAAGATCCATTTTAATATTGTCCATCCACCTACGCCTCGGTCTTCCCAGTGGTCTCTTTCCTTCTGGCTCTCCCACCAATGTCCTATATGGAGTCCTCGTCTCCTCCATTCGTGCTACATGCCTTGCCCACCTCACCTTGACTTGAGCATTCTAATTATACTTGGAGAAGAGTACAAGTTATGAAGCTCCTCATTATGTAGTTTACTCCAACCTCCTGTCACTTCATCTCTCTTCAGTCCAAATATTCTCCTCAACACCCTGTTCTCAAACACCCCCAGTCTATGTTCCTTCCATAATGTCAGAGACCAAGTTTCACACTCATACAGAACCACAGGAAAAATTATAGTTTTGTGTGTTCTAATTTTTATGTTTTTGGACAGCAGACGAGAAGACAAAAGGTTCTGGACTGAATGGTAGTAAGCATTACCCGAGTTCAATCTCCTCTTAATTTCCTCCTGAATCGGGTTTTGATTTGTTATCGTCGTCCCCAAATATCTGAACTGTGCCACATTTTCAAAACATCTGTTTTCTTCATGTCTCGATTTTGCCCTTCATTTTGGTGACTAGACAGCAACATATACATAGTTTTCTCTGTGTTTACTACAAGACCAACCTCTTTACTTGCGTCAATTAAAGTTTGTGTGTTTTTCTTTATGGTATCTACATTATCACCCAGTAGATTCACATCATCGTCTTAGACCAACAGCTGATGTGTCCCGTTTAGTTTCGGTCCCACCTGGTTTCCCTGGACCGTCCTAATGGCATATTCTAAAGCAAAGTTGAAAAGCAGTGGCGATAAAGCATCTCCTTGTTTTAGACCATTCTGGACAGGAAATTTATCAGACAAATGTTTGCCTATACGGACCTTAATATAAGTTTTGTTTAAACACAATTTGGATGTTAAAAGTGTGTAAATATACCTTTGTTCCAAAAGTAACACGTAACTTGATTTTGAACTCCGCTACAGACGTCTTTTAGGGATAATATGTGTACATAACTGTAATAAATAAAAATTTAATTAAATAATTTTTGTAGTTTCCAAGATGTGGAATATCAGTATGATCATTCAATGAAAAAATTAAATCTGCTAACAGTGCATACCGGGTGTCGTCATTCTGATGTCTTGTTCTTAATAAGTGCCTTTAATGGCACCGAATGTTTCCCCTCTGTTCTCGAAACAGTCTGCATTCGTGTTCCTGCCCGGAAGATACGTAACTTCCCTACGTTCAGCTGCTCCAGCCACTGCCCTTCAGCCAGACGCGTTTCTGCTGCTAAAGCAGTTTGTAATCTACAGATCGTTTTAGTAACTCAGGTTTAAATTTGAACAACATTAACTGATAGCTCTTTCTATGTTCTCTGCTTATGTTTTATTATTGCTACTGCTTTTTTTTGTATTCGCGTTGACTCTATAATTGGCCCATGGCTGCTGAGCCCAGCACGTAAATAAATTACTACTACTACTACTACTACTACTACCACCACTACTACTGCTACTGCTACTACTACTACTACTAGCGCTCGAGGCGTGCGGACGTGTTGTTCACAGGCTCCTGCTTCGCTTGGCTGGCCAGTTGCATCTCTGTGTGTACAGTTTGTTCGTTGTGGCGAGTGCAATTCGCGCTTCCATTTTTTGTAGTTGTCTACAGAGTACTGGCCGGTGTTTCGGAAGCCAAGGCGTGGGTATCCACGGGCAACTCTGCTTGTAAGTATTGTGACATGTAGACCCGTTGCTAGGGAACAACTCGGTAAAGTAGCCCGCAAAAAATACGCAACCAACAATAGAATAGACTCATTTCTAGGCAACGCCCGCACTACACGCACGCAACAATAGAACCGGTGTTACAAGAGGTGTTTTCTATGTGGTTGGCATATATCCATTGCTAGGCATCGGATGTGTTTTCTGTGCTGTGGTCCGACCCGAGGCTTCTGACACCAAAATGTCACGCATTGGGGGTCTGCATGACTAATAAGACGGGTTTTGGATATGATAATCAAATATATTGGACCAATATAGAACTGGTTATAACAGTTCACAAATCACACACTGTCATCTTCCGACTGGACACTGCACCGGAAGTATTCCGACTTCCAAATGAACTGAACTGAACTATGACTGAACTCTCAGTTGAAGAAAGCTGTCTTCTCAGTTAACGGCGCCACATCCCAGAATACCACCGTGAAAACCTCAAATCGAACTCTCAGTTGTTGTAATCTCGCTATAGAGCCTCGGGTCGGACCATAGCACAAAAAGCACATCCGATGCCTAGCAATGGATATATGCGAACCACACAGAAAACACCTCCTGCAATACCGGTTCTATCGTTGCGTGCGTGTAGTGCGGGCGTTGCCTAGAATGGTTCTACTCTGTTGTTAGATGAGTATTTGTTGCTGGCTTGTTTACCGAGGTGTTCCCTAACAATGGGTCTACATGTCACATTATAGTGGCTGCAAGAAACTTACGGGGGATACCGCAAATGAGCATTACATTGCAAAGAGTATATCCACGGAGACTGAGTGTCCCGTTCCGCGTATCGGGAATATCGAGTCTCTTAGAGGGAAGCGATATGCGTAAATGGCATATGTACCATGGAGATCTTATAACCTTTAGTTATAATCGCGTCTGGCCGCGCCATAGCTCAAGCGGTTAGTCGCTGGTTTCCCACCGCGGCGGCCCGGGTTCGATCCCGGGTCTGGTCAAGTGGGATTTATGCTGGACAAAGTGGCGCTGGGGCAGGTTTTCTCCTAGTACTGTCAATCTTCATTCCACCAATTGCTCCACAATCACCCTCACCTATCATCTGGGGCTGGTACAATAGGCCAGAAGTGGCTGCAGTACAAGGGACTTATAATGGTGACTAAGCTTAGCAGCGAGGTGCAACAGCTAAGAATTGACAATGAAACCTCATGCGCCATCAATATGATGTGAGGTTCCCTCGCCTGACACAGCAAATAACGCTACGGAAAATCATATAGGGATGTTGTGTGTGCAGTAGGTGGTAACCCTGGTGCCACCGCGGTTACTGCTATGGCTACGGATTTTCTACCTGAGTCATCCATTGTGAGGGGGGGAAAACTCTTCTGAAGACAATTTTGTAACGGTAGTTAGGAAGAAGTCGGTCACGGTAGCCGAGCGGTCTAAGGCATGCACTGTCTCCGCTCGCTCGGAAGCCGGGATCATGGGTTCGAATCCCACTCAGGGAATGGATGTTTGTGTGCGTTTTTCTGTGTTTGTCAACAGGTAGAGGCCTTGCGACGAGCTGATCACTCGCCCAAGGAGGCCTACCGTATGTGTAAGTTCTAGAAAAACCGAAGTGAACGGAGAAGTTCATGGAGGTAGGCCTAGGCCCACTGGGGCTGTAGTGCCAAGGAAAAAAAGAGTTAGGAAGAAGCATGGTCAGCGCAACAGATCCCCACGGCCGTTAATCTCGGTTTTCTAGACCGGAGCCTTTGTTTCCTTGAAATAGCTCCTCAGTTATCCTCATGAGGCTGAGTGGACCTCGTTACAAACCCACTACTTCTCAGAAAATCAAGGACCTCTGGATCTGTAGCCAGGAACTCTGACCACTAGACCATAGAAACGTCTGTATAGTTCGCTTACGGACTACAGGCGACGTAGTTTGTTTTGTTTGTTTGGTATTCTAGTTCCTTAAGTTATTATACTAGGAAAAACAAATTAATTTACAGCTGCTTAAAAAAATCCGAATGCCCTTACCAACAGTTCTCTTTCTATCGCGGGAGAGCGTAGTCGGTATAGCTACTGGCTATGGGCTGGACGACCAATGGGTCGGAGTTCGAGTCCCGGTAGGGTCAAGAATTTTCTCCAATCGTCCAGACCGCCTCTGGGGTCCACCCAACCTCCTATACAATGGGTACCGGGGGCTCTTTCCCGGGAGTAAAGCGGCTGGGGCGTGAAGCTGACCACTCACCTCCAAGCCGAGGTCAAGAAAAGTGGATCTATACATCCACTCCCCCATACGTCTTCATTGCATAGTGCTTAATTAGTTAAATATAGAGACAATTTTACCTTTATCAGCATGGCTTCTCCAAATCTAAATCTGCTATCACGAATTTGGTAATTTATGTCGATTTTATTTCCCCTTTAGTCGGCTCTCAGAAACAAGCTGATGCCATTTCTCTATCCAGGACTTCGGCCTTACTGGATAGGCCTCCGCCGCTTCTCGGTCGGCCTTTCATCTCTTTTCACCAGGCCCTCACTTCTACCATCATCTCCTTGTGGCGAGGGACCACCTTCTCCCACCCAGCAAGTGTTCTATCATCTATTCCGTCATGTTCCACGTTTGTAGGCTGACGATACGACTACCTACTGTCGTCTTCAGTCCAATCCAACTCCTGACACAAGGTGTCATGTAATATGTGTGACTATAAATAGTATTTGGATTGGTGAACGAATTTACAGACCACTTATACACGTGACTCGGAGCTACAGGTAATTACAGCCCCACCGCTAATCTCCACAATCCATAAATCACCACAGCACTAGGTGAACTCTTTCCAGCCTGCTGTCTTCACTAGCCGTTCCCTGGCAACGATTTCTAACAATTCTTCAGCTTCACTCACTGAAGTCTTCTCTTCCCAGACTCCCGTACACAATTCAACTCAGTTGAGCTCCAAATCTCCCGGTTATAACACCTCGGCGCGGACCACATAAAGACACAGTTCTTCTGTTGCGTGCAGGTTGCGGGCGTTACGCAGCAACGGCTGTTCTTTATAGAGTCACCGCTTAGCAACATTATTATCCATGCTCGCCACATAATGGCACAATTGCAAATATACTTATTTTACTGTTCTCGCTTGTTGATCATAACTTTGATCTTTAACAGGATTATTATTGAAGAAAGCAGTCTTCTGGGATTTGGCACCGTGTATATGTGGTGTTAACCGACGTTTCGTAGGAATGTATCGCCTCCATCTTCAGGGTAGAAGAACAAATATAAGAATATAAGATAGTAAGCTTTTATCGGTTCTCACGATCTCTTCACTTGCAGAGTTCTTATATTTTTTCTTCTACCCTGAAGATGGAGGCGATACGCTCCTCCGAAACGTCGGTTAACACCACATATACACGGTGCCAAATCCCAGAAGACTGCTTTCTTCA
>NW_019731220.1:178239-237382 GCF_002891405.2 Cryptotermes secundus | reverse complement strand
ATAATAATAATAATAATAATAATAATAATAATTCAGTTTAATTGTTGTTTAATATACATTCAAATAATAATAATAATAATAATACTAACATTTATACTATATTTAAAAACCGTTTGGGGAGAACATCCCTGCAGACAGCATTAGCAGCTGCTGCGCATCTAGCAGAGGGACAATTTTTGCATGAGGAGCAAACATTGAACAATGCAAAGTCTCTGATATACCGAACAGGAACTCGGAGACCAATTTCAAGAACAGAAGGGCAGAATTTCGAGCCAAAATAAACTTGAATAAGAAAGAGAGCATCGTGGCGATGTCTCCTAGTAAGTAAAGTATGCAATTTTAACTCCTCAAGAACAAGAGACTAACTAATGAACTTGAGGATAGAAACGATTAAAACAAAGGGCCGCAAACCTCTGCTGGATGCGTTCCAGCTTGTTGGCATCAGTTGACGTAATCGAATAATAATAATAATACTTTGCTTTTTAGGTGAATCAAGTTTACTGCCCTGAGAAACAATGGCTAATGTTTCTTCAGAAATTCGTCGCGTGCTGCTCACTGTGCTGGAGTGTCAGCTTTGTATGGAGTACATGCTGCCACCCATCTATATATGTGTGAAAGGTCATAACATCTGTAAGAGCTGCAGATCCGAAATCGAAGTGTGTCCAACCTGCATACACAAGTTCGCACCTATGAGATGTGTGTCCCTGGAAAAGCTCTCCTTACAAGTGGATTTTCCGTGCACAAACCGGGATTCCGGATGTAAAAAGACTATGCGTGGAAACAGTCTAACTGAACACCAGTCTGCGTGTACCTACGGGACCTACAGTTGCCCATTTGATTGCCCAAGAAAATGTAATCGTTTAACTCTTATTCAACATGTAAAAAACGAACACAAGCAAACAGGAACTGAAACCTTATGTAGTGATTCTTATATCAAGATTCTGAACTATAGTCTTACGAAAACATATTCAGATGTCATTGCTACCAACATTGAAGTATTTATTCGCACTATTACTGTCATTAATGGCATATGGTACTTTCTTGTCCAGTATACAGGACCTTTGAGAAATGTTGGAAGATTCAGTTATACGATTAGTTTTGAGCCACGAGGCTCGCATGTTGAGTCTATTTCGATGACTCATCTTTGTCAAAGTATAAACGATGAAGTTAATGAAATATACAGTGCATGTAAATGTATAATGTTACCAGTTCAAGTTTTAAAGCATTACTTAAATGCTCGACAACTGTCTTACCGTTTCAGGATCGTCAGAATTCGTTGAATGTACGCTCAGTACTTCACGTTCTACATGGACCTATTTCAAGAGACCGCCTCTGTGGTCTAGTGGTCAAAGTTCTTGGCTACAGAATACGAGGTCCGCGTTAGATTCCCGGCGCTACCAGATTTTTTTGAGAAGTAGTGGGTCTGGAACGGGGTCCACTCAGCCTCGTGAGGACAACTGAGGAGCTGTTTGAAAGAAATTTCGGCTCCAGTCTAGAGAACTGAGAATAACGGCTGTGGGGATTCGTTACGCTGACCACGCGACACTCTCTATCCACAGAAGTTGATACTAATTTCGCCGACAAGCGGCGGTCGCTCGGTCGGTATAGTTCGCTTGCGGACTAAAACCACGGAGTTTGTTTGTTTATGTACTTTTTAGAGACGTTTGACGCAGAATACTTAAAAACGAAAAGAATATAAATTTACTGGCATTGTGTTTCTAGATATTTTTATCAGCTTGTGTTTTGGGTGCATGACTGAGCAGAATAAATTTCTATTTTTACACTTTGTGCGCCATTTCACTTTTAGTATCTTAAATTTTAGAGAGCATTTATCAGCCCACAATCAGTTCTGCATAATTTCTCAAATATATTTTCTTGTATTTTCATTGATCTTATTAATAAAATTTATACTTTCATCAAAATGAACGGTAAATTTGTAATAGGTTGTAGTGTAATAAATCACACTTATCTGATCACTGCTCGTTATTTCTGTACTGTTCGCAACCAGATGACAGTGAAAGTCAAACAAGTAACTATTAAATTGAAGAACCCAGCATTTTTTTTAACTGGCTCTGCAGCCCCCGTGGACCTTGGCCTCTTCTTTCAGTTTCATGATTATTTTACAGACGGTAGGACTCCTTGGACGAGTGATAAGCTCGTCGCAAGGCCTGTACCTAAACATATGTCAACACAGACACAGAATAAACACGTACCAAACATCCATGCCATGAGTGGGATTCAGATCCACGATTCCATCGTCCGAAGGAGCGAAGACAGTTCATACCTTAAGGCAGCCGTGTCAAACATGCGGCCCCCATAGCCACAAAGTGCGGCCCCTCAGCTTTCACAGCTAATTGATATTAAAATCAATATTAAAATTTTAGTAGAAATATTTTTTGTAAATACAATTTTCCAACAAACCAGAAGACAAGAAGTCTCACGCAGACATAAACTAGCAGGTTGCAGGAAATTCAATGTTTTGCTATTTGCTATTAGTGCCAGCTTTAGCGGATACAGGATGTCGCGTGGACAGCGCAACGAATCTTCACGGCCGTTAATCTCGGGTTTCTAGACCGGAGTCGCTATTTCCTTGAAATAGTTACTCCATTATCCTCACGAGGCTGAATGGACCCTGTTCCAGACCCACTACTTCTCAGAAAATCTGGTAGCGCCGGGAATCGAACCCGGGATCTCTGGATCTGTAGCCAGGAACTCTGACCACTAGACCACACAGGCGCTAATAAGTAATCCCGGAGAAATTTCTAAATACAAAGAACTAGTTGATTGAAGACTTCTATCTTCTGGGATATAACGCCGTGTAGCCCGTTGAAAGTCAACCGACGTTTCGGGAGGAATATGTTGCATCCATCTTCAAGTTCGGAGAATAAGCCAAACAAGGAACCAGCGTGAAGGAGGTAGCAATCAGCTCCCGAAACGTCGGTTGATTTTGAACGGACTGCACGGCGTTATGTCCCAGAAGTTAGAACTCTTCGTAACCACCGATGTGAGAACCTTAAATAATACAACCAGTTGATTGGTTCAGTAACCACAGAAAACAATTATGACACCGTAGATTTCGGTTGGATTTCATTTAACGTTTACGAGGAACGTACCTGCTCCATCGTCGGGGTCGAAGAATACTCGTAGGAAGAAATAGAGTTGTTGCTTGGCTTATTCATCGACCCTGAAGATGGAAACAATACGTTTCTCCGAAACGTTGGTGAATTTCTACTGGAATAGACAGTGTCACGACCCAGAAGGTAGTATTCCTCATGGTCAACGGCATGGAAATCTCTAATGCAACACAATCTACACGGCAGCAAGCGACTTTCAGAACATAAAAGAAAGCACACGGTCTTTGCTAGGCCAGGCAGATGTATATGGAGCCTTACGTAACGAATAAGTAACGTAAGATTTTTATTATTAGCCCGTTACTAACGGCGAACGCGGAATTTCAATTGACCTAATCCATCCAGCCGCACTATGGCCCTCGGGTCTACTCAGCCTCTAACAGAAATGAGTACCAGGATTCTTTCTGGGTGTAAAGGGCGACCGGCGCGTAAGGCTGACCTCACCGCCATCTGTGAGTCGACTGTCTAGAGAAAATTTGGGATCCTCGACGTCTCACAACCCTATGGGCCTACGTAAGTGACGGATTCCTACTCTACATCACGTGACCACCCTGCGTGTTGTGCAGAGATCGGACCCGTCGACGTGAAGACACCGCAGTCAGAGAGTTCACTTGGGTGGCGACGAAGGGCGCACCGTTTTCACGTGCAGTCTGCTGTATTATTTCAGTGAGTTTATTATTTTTGTATACATGTTTATATATAATATAAGAATATTTTTTACATAAACACTAATTACTTTCATATAATTGCATTTTATATATTTATTTATACGTATATGATCATAGAATTTCTTGGTTCTGACTGTTACGGGGGGCAAGAGTCCAGTTTCTTTGACACACGAAATTATAAAAGGTAAAGTTGTCCCTGTGCCTAACTAGTTAAGCACTACGCCATGCAGACTTACGGGGGAGTGGATGTATAGCTCCACATTTTCTTGACCTCGGCACTAGTTGGAGGTGAGTTGCCAGCTTCAGGGCCCGGCCGCTTTACCCCCGTGAAAGAGCCCCCCCCTACGGTACCCATTGTATAGGAGGTTGGGAGGACCCCAGAGCCGGTCTGGACGGTTTGAGAAGTGAAAATTCTTGACCCTACCGAGACTCGAACTCCTACCCCTCGGTCGTCCAGTCCATAGCCACTCGCTATACCGACTACGCCATGAAATTATACCTAAGATTAATTTGCAATGATGTATTTATGAAAAGGGCATACAATCAAGCGTCATATACACTGGCATGATCCGCCACGGTATATAACACGCGATGTTACAGGAATCCAGACGTGAACTGCATTTACCCTAATCCAAATTGGAATTTTGTCACCTAACACACGGTCCTACATGACTTTCCTTCACCTAATCTAACCCGACATGATATATATAGTGATCGAATCGGACTCACCCGGACCCAATTCGATTTCTCTAGACTCCCCCCAAATTGACAAGATTTGCCGTGACGCAGCATAAACATAAAATATATCCCCGTCAAGTTTGTGTAAAGTTGTCCCTACTAATTAAGCACTACGCCATGAAGGCGTATGGAGGAGTGGATGTATGGATCCACGTTTTCTTGACCTTGGCACTAGATGGAGGTGAGTGGTCAGCTTCATGCCCCTGTCGCTTTACCGCCCCCAGGGGAAAGAGCCCCCATTGGATAGGAGGCTGGGTGGGCACCAGAGCCGGTCTGGACGACGCGGAGAAGACAATATTCTTGACCCTACTGGGACTTGAACTTCGACCCCTCGGTAATCCAGCTCGTAGCCAGTCGCTATACCGACTATGCTATCCTGGCTTCTAAGAACATAAGAGTAACTCAGATAGAAACATTTCACAAATTTCTCAATACAATCTCCACTGAAGTTGGATATAATATCCTCCACAACATACAAATGTCACATTCACTTCTAAAGGTAAAACGGAATAGATTCGGCATCTACTCTGATAGATGAATGGAAGGGCATGTAAACGGAAGAAGATAAGGGGTAAAAACACCATAAATATTGGCATACAGACCGATGTTTTAAAACTGTGTACCATGGTCAAACATTTCTTCATGTCAGACGTACCACTTTTGTGACGTAATTAGTGTTCACCTGTGTATAATATTCATTGTTATTATCAATATGTTTCTTCTTCTTTTTATTCAGCCGAGTCACGTTCTATATATCCTCAGGACAAATGGATACTGCTGCTTCAGACCTTTACGAAGGCCTCATGAGTCAACTGGAGTGTCCAGTCTGTTTGGAGAACATGATGCCGCCTATCTATCTATGTAAAAACGGCCACAACATCTGCAAGAATTGCAGACACGAGATGTCACGCTGTCCAATTTGCAGACATGAATTCACTAACACCAGAAGCCTAGCCATGGAGAAACTTTCAGCTATTCAGCAACGGTCTCCTTGTGTATACCGGATATACGGATGTAAGGCGTTATGCAGGGTCCGTAGAAGTGATCATGAGGACGTGTGCCCCTTTGGGACATACAGTTGTCCTTTTCAGTGCCCAGAGATTTTCACTCGAAAATATCTCATACATCATATCAAAGAGGAGCACAAAAATATGTTTTTGCAATGCAACCACCGTACCACAATTATCAAGCTGGAGGATTATGACATAACGGAAGATTATGATGTAATAATTATGTTTTATGAAGAAGTTTTTCTCTGCACGATGAGAACTATTAATGGTATATGGTATCTTCTGATACAGTATATAGGCCCTGAACAATATGCTAGTAGCTTCAGGTACAAACTTTGTTTAGGTAACATGGACGATGATGCATATATCAAGGTCAGGCAGCGGTGTCGATGTGTGAACGAAGATGTAAATGAAATATACCGCACGTGTAAATGTATACTCTTACCAGCTGAAGTAATATGCCATGCCCTAATTGAAGGAGAGCTGTGTTTCCATTTCAAGATGACTAAATTAGAGCCAGATACTGAACATGGCTACTGATAAGTAAGATTTGAGGCTTTCACGACGGTGACTATGAAGAAAGCAGTCTTCTGGGATTTGGCACCGTGTATATGTGGTGTTAACCGACGTTTCGGAGGAACGTATCTCTTCGCTTGCAGATTTCNATAATAATAATAATAATAATTATTATTATTATTATTATTATTAGGAAATTACATTTCCCTTCTCTCGGACTACACAAACATGACAATTTTTATCTTTTATTTTTTAACTGTTTAACATCCACACTGGGTCGATATTGTAAACATTTTAGAACGTATATCAGGCGCATTTACTTTTACAATTAGGTATCCATATATTTCTGTAGTGTTGTTCGACGTGTTATTGGCATACTATGTAATTTCAATAAATCTCCAAAGTTATTACTTATTTACTCATGGAGCTGAGCCCTTCTTGAGGAGCAGACAATTCTGCAGCTACTCAAGAATTTCTCAGCATTTTATGGAACCCGAAGGTTCATTACCGTGTTCACAAGAGCCCTCCACTGGTCCCTATCCTGAGCCAGATCAATCACATCCATACCATCCTATCCTATCTCTTTAAGATCCATTTTAATATTGTCTACCAAGCTACACATTGGGCTTCACAGTGGTCTCTTTCCTTCTGGCTTTCCCACAAATATCCTATATGCATTCCTTTTCTCCCCCATTCGTGCTACATTCTCTGCCCATCCATCCTGCTCGACTTGATCATTCTAATTATACTTGGAGAAGAGTACAAGTTATGAAGCTCCTCATTGTGCAGTTTTCCCCAACCTCCTGTCACTTCATCTCTCTTTGGTCCAAATATTCTCCTCAACACCATGTTCTCAAACACCCTCAGTCTATGTTCCTCCCTTAATGTCAGAGACCGAGCTTCACACCCATACAGAACCACAGGAAAAATTATAATTTCGTATATTCTAGTTTTTAGAGGATGCCTCACTTGAATATGATTTGATCTCATGAGCATTTAATCTCTGGTCATGCCTTAAATGGCATTCTACTGTTGATTTATGCACATGAGGTACTAATTATGGTGTATTAACAGCATAAACTGAAGTTTACGCAAACAGAACATAGCTTTCATTAGTTCTGCTATGAAATACTTGATAACTACTGGCTGTTGGAACATAATTATGCCGGACGTGCCTTGTAAGGTACAGGCAGGTACCGTTTCTTACTATGTAATAACATATCTGGTATTTTTACTGTTCATGAACATAAAAATTTNAAGTCCAGAAACCCAATATATCAGTGTGTTATACACCATCGTCAGAATCCTACAGTAACTACTTGTAATACAAATTTTGTCTAATAAAAAGGAACAAAAAATAAACTTGACAAGTCATTTCAAATACTGACATTACTAGAATCATCAAATGATCTACTAGTAAAACAGTAATGTGAAGAGAAATATGTTCTTGCTCGAAAGGGTATGATGTGTCCAGTATTACAAAGGCTAATATTTCCAACCCTGTGCACTAAGCGGCACCACGTGACTGTTATGCGCCTATGCTTGTGGTTGACGTGAAACGACTGCAGTCATTCAGATCGCTCGATGGGGCATGAACTGTGACTTGCTTCGTTGTTCACTTTAGCAGCATTGTTTCGGTAAGTTTAAATAATTTTTATACAGATATATTATATATGTACTCCTATACTATATGATTATTTTATATCCATAATTTCCACATATATTTCCAACCGGTTCATCTTGTAGTCACGTTCTGGACTTGTCTTCGGGAGATGCTCGGTTCTGAGGTTCTTCCACGGGTTTCTTTCAGCCCCTTCGGATAAATACCGGAAAATTACCCTCATCACACCATGATTGTTTACTTTCAAATACTTTCTATTTCATACAAATACGAGTATTATGTTTCTGGACATTATCCATGGTCTTGTCTTTATCTAAAAACAGTCTTGTTTATTTTCCAAAACACGTTTCGGAGACTGGATTCTGTCTCCGTCTTCAGGTAAAACCTACTCAGTTGGGCCCAATCGATAGAGCTAGTCCCTATCTCCTGAAGACGGAGACAGAGTCCAGTCTCCGAAACGTGTTTTGAAAAATAAACAAGACTGTTTTTAGATAAATACAAGACGGTGAATAATGTCCAGAAACATAATATCTGTACTAATGTACCACTGTCACAAACTTTTAGACCTTTCCAATTCATCGATCATTATAACACTGAAAGCTAATGTCGTGTGAAGTACTGAAGACATTTACTGCTCTGACTGTTGTAGCAGAGAGCAGTCATCTGTCTTTGAAACAACGTTATATCTCAGATGATATAACAGTTATAAACATCTTATGATAAAGGCATCATAAGCATCACCACTGGAATGATTCTTCATGATAACACAGGATTTAAAATAAATCTAGTGACTTGGCGTCAATCGCATTTATTTGTATCCAGTTTAATCTAAGTCGATATTTCGTCACCTGGCATATAGGCCTATCTAACTTCTGTCCACCTAATCCAACCCTTTAGACCCCCCCCATGGCCCAGTCAGACCCATCATCACCTAATTCGGTTTTTCTTTGCGCTTTATAACTTTTGTATGATTTCTCCTGATTCAATACAAAGAAGTATCGTGAGCTAAGTAGTTCTTTTAAGTTTGTTGGGGTGGAGTGAGACTGAGTCCACTCGGTACGTCGGCCACTAACTGGCCTATTGTACCAGCCCCGGATGGTTGATGATGAGTTTGGAGCAGTCGGGTCGAATGAGAATTGGCAGGGGAAACCGAAGTACTCGGAGAAAACCTGCCCCAGCGCCACCTTGTTCGCTTCAAATCCCACATGACTTGACCTGGGATTTAACCGGGTCCGCCGCCGTGGGAAGCCAGCGACTAACAGCCTGAGCTATGCCACGGTCAGCGTGAACTGACTAAATATTGCTTAATTCAAAATATCCTGCTTAATAATGAATGTACTAAGAAATATTTGAAAGGTTTAGGCATCAATTTGCCGTTAATTGTGGGCAGATGGAATAAAGGGTAAGCAGAAGCAGAACTTCGGAGTGACGCAAAAACATACACATGTACGGTGTCTAGAACACGAGTTCATCTATAGGTTTGCCTAGCTGGAGTATTGTGTACCCTCAAAGATGTTTAGGTATAGAAAATCTAGGAATACTTTACGTTACTCGACTCTTCACTTCACTCTATGCTGCTGAACACTTTCTTATAACAACGCACGGACCACGCAGAAAACACGGCCTCTATTGTTAAGGAGATGTGTTTACTGAACCATTGCCTAGCAATAGATATACACGTCACACTATCTTCTGGTATTTAACGCCATGTAGCCGTTGAAAGTATATTTTCAACTGATTACACAGCGTTACATCCCAGAAGAGAGAACTCTTCAATATATTAATATTATTTTCCTTATGTTTTAGGTAAATAAAAAACTATTATCTTCAGAAAGAATGTCCACTGAACCTTCATGCCTTCGTCAACTTCTCCTGAAGGAGTTCGAGTGTCCGAAATGTTTGGAGTACATGCTGCCACCTATCTTCATCTGTAAGAACGGCCACAGTATTTGCGAGAAGTGCAAACTTGAAACACCGCACTGTCCAACTTGCACGGTACCTTTTACAAACATAAGATCCGTGTCTCTGGAGAAACTTTCTACATACATGGAATTTCCATGCATCTATCGACGATCCGGATGTAATGAATCTGTGCGATCAGAAAACATAAATGAACACCAGTCTATGTGTCCCTATGGGACATACATTTGCCCACTTCAATGCCCAGGAAGGTTTAATACAGACCATCTTTTAGAACATGTGCAGCAACAGCACAGTATTGCATTAAATTATTATGGCGATGGGTCACATTATAATCATGTGATGAATTATGACTTGAAGAAAAACTATGTTAATTTAATAACAGCCAAAAGTGATTATTTTGTTTCCACAATATCTGTTACTAATAACATATGGGAGTTCTTCCTTATGTACATAGGCCCAGAGAGCAGAGCGGGACGATTCTGTTACACGCTGCAATTTGATACAGGGAACGTCCATTTAGCGTCCATCAAGATCACTCTTCGGTGTACAAGCATAAACAAGGGTTTCAATGAAATACGCCAGGCATGCAAGTGCATTATATTACCAGTTGATGTAATAAAGAGTTTAATGAAAGACGGAAACTTGGTTTACTATTTAAGGATAGGAAGGGCGCAGTGAAATTTTTTGGCGCGGCCTCTGATGTTTTATCACTCTCGGCCAATTATAAAATCTGACCTAAATATGCAAACAATTTGGAATTAATATTCTGGAATGATTTATGACTTTAAGCATGACAGCAGTTTCCCATTCAACATAATTATTTACATAAAAATTGGACACATGATCATTCAGAAGTAATGAATGTGAAAAAGGGCACACGTTCACACTAACTGAATAAGCTAAAATTGGAAATAGGATCATTTTATATGCTTTGTAGTAAATAGTTTCCAAAATATGATATACACTTCACTTCATTATGTATGTTAAAGTTGGGAACATGAAAACTGAATAAAATTTATGAGAACTAAACGCGCAAAAAATTGTATACAATGAAAATAATTATGTGTGTTCGAATTCAAACACTGTCATTTAAAATTAGAAATCAAGGCAAAAATAAGTATTCAACATAATTCTATAGTTTCAAGCCTGAAGCATAAAAATTCAATATAATTTATAAAGAAATGAATATTGGCACATATTTAATATAATTATATAGGCTCGAAATGGGAACATAATTCAATATAATTTTATGAATTTAAGGGCCGTATTGTCTGTAAATTTTGCAGCTTTAAATCCATCGATTTATTTAAATAATTATACTGAAGATGATAACTTTATTCTAAAGTCAGAAACTATGTTTAATGCGTACCGTATTCAGGTAGAAATGGTCAGTTGTATCGAATGTCACATCTTTTCATCTTTTGTGTGAGGATAAGTATCTATAATTTTCATTTCATGCATCCTGTTGTGTTACTATATACAACTGTATTGTTGTATTGTGACAGACTTAATAAGGTATTGTACAAGTATCTATGATATGAGTTTAAATTCTTTTTAGAAATGTAACACGGTACACACTATAGTGATAATGATATTGCCGTGATAATATGATGCTTTAAGAGTTTTTGGAATTTTAGTGACAATGTAATGTAATTTTTTTGCAGTTTCTAGAATTTCTATTAAAGTTTCACTTTCAGACTGTTCAGTTAAAAGTTGACTATTTTTTATTTAGTTTAGGAATTCCTACCATTTTGAACCACGAAGATTACTATTTCATGAGAAGTGACGTCACGTAGTCTGGCAGAAGTTTGACGATTTTTCGGTGAAAAACACTACTTCCATCTTCAGGGTCGAAGAGTAAGCCAAAATAACCAGCAAGACGAGCTCGGAGCTGCTCTGCTTGTTTGGAATACCCTTCTACCCCGAAGATATGAAATGCCTGCCGATGTCTTACCGCGTTCCTGCATGACTTACTCTTCCATCTCGAAGACTGTGGCAGTATTTCCTTCGAAATGTCGGTAAACTTCTACCGGGTTACACGGCATAATATCCAAATCAATAATAATCTTCATAGTGACCGCTATGAGAACCTCAAATCTAACATTTTGAGTCTACTAATAATCGCCATCTTGTTTCTTGTATGAACTTTGGTAACGTAATGCTATTTATGTACCACCCTGTTGCCCCCCTTCCCCCACACCCAATAAGTGTTTATATTCTCTTTATAATATAAAATCGGTCATTATATATGCTTATGATTTAAAAGTAGGCATATTACAATTTTCATATGATAGGAAAGTTCAATACGCAGCTATGTCACGTCCAGAGTTTTCCGTGGAAAGTTCGCAGTTACCATGGAGCTGAGTCCTTATTGAGAACCTACCAGTCGGTCACCTACTCCGAAATTTTCCAACATTTTATGGAACCCGAAGGTTCATTACCGTGCACACAAGAGCCGCCACTGGTCCCTATCCCCAGCCAGCTCAATCAATTCCACGTTCTTCTGGAGTACTCCCATAAGATTTATTTTAATATTACCGTCCCATACGTCTAGGTCTTCCTAGTTGTCTCTATCCTCCACGTTTTCTTAACAAATTATTTGTACTTATTATTATTATTATTATTATTATTATTATTATTATTATGGGTTTCCCCATGCACTTAGACCAGTTATTGGTCCATTGTGCGTATCCCCTTTAATTTCTACTGTCCCCATACCCTACCGGTAGACGGTGCGTGCTATAAGCCCCGTTGAGCCAACGAGGTCGGCCCTCTGTACCTTGATACTTCCCCCATCTACCAGAGGCATTGGAAACTACTTGGGCGGGAAAGTTTTTACCTAATAATTTTGCTCAGAGGTCTCCTAGAGACATGAGGTTCTTTTACATGCCGTAAATCTACGACATGGGACCCACGGCTTAAAGTCCCTCCCGGAGGACTTGTTCCCTGAAATTTTCCGCCCTTAAAAATTCCGCCTTGTTTGAACCCGCGTACCTTGAGTCATGAGGTGGGAACGTTACCCCTAGACAACGGAGGCCGCTTATTTGTACTTCATTTTCACACTTGCTACATGCCCTGCCAATCCCATTCTGAAACATCTTTACCATATATTCATATTCTCGCAACTAAGATGACGCCATCCCGCAAGACCCTGCATAGAACTGTTTGAACTCCGAAATTCTTGGTTACACCGTCTGGATGTGAACAATATTACCGACGTTTCGAACGTACATGCTACTTTCGGAGATATATTTTGCCTCTCCATCTTCAGACTCGACCATGAAGATGGAGGCAGCATGTATCTCCGAAATATCGGTAACATTGCCCATATCCACGCGGTATAACCACCAAAGAACTGAATAAGCATAGCAGCAGTTTGTCACCGTGACAGCTTAAAATCAGTGAGAGTGAACAGTACGGTATTTTCGCGTTTTAACGCCATGTAGTTCGGAAATATCTCGACGTTTCGGAAGAATATATATCGCCTCCATATTCAGGATAACAGCAAGTCAAGCACTGAATCACTAGAAGCAGAGGACAAGATGAGTTTATTTTTAAACCCTGAAGATGGAGACAACATGTTCGTCAGAAAAGACTCTCTCTGAACTAAGTACACGGCTTTACAACCCGAAAGACGTATTCTTCGTAGTTGTCGCCTGGTTACCTCGGATTCAGCATTTCAGGAAGAAATTTAATCAGCGTTTATTATCGCGGAGATATCGTCATAGAGCAAACACAGCGTACCTTGGCCAGCTGATAATCCACACCCGAAGTGGTTACAAAGTTGTGCCTCCAGTCCACAGGTGCGAGCGTCACTTAACTTACGTGCACATTCGGATACAAAGCACATATCAACTGCTATTTCAGCACTGGTAAGCAGCGCTCTAAATATTTCATTATTAAGTTTGGTATAAGTAGGATTTGCGTGGTTGGTTGAGGCACTTTGCTACAATCCTGGAGGTCGCGGGTTCGATTCCTGATGAGGTAATTAGATTCTTTTTCTCAATTGACCTAAACCTTCTAACCGCATTATGGCCCTAGAGTCGACACAACCTCTAACAGAAATGAGTACAGGAATCTTTCTGGGAGTAAAAGGGCTGCCGGCGCGTAAGACTGACAACCTCACCTCCATCTGTGAATCGACTGTCTCAGAGAAATGTTGGAGCCTCGCCTCTCCACGGCCTGTTACAGGGACGGCTTTACCTTAATATAAGTAAGGTTTACTGTAGTTTTCGGACTCTGTATTTCTTGCAGCATTCTAAATAACACAGCGTTTCGGAGACTGGCTCTGTTTCCATTCTCAGGTGAAAGGCCTGAAGGCACAAACTCTGTTGGATCCTTTAGAAAGTGCGAACCTCAATCACTGGACTCTTCTAGATTAAGTTAATTGGTCTGTTAAAATATACAATTAAAATAACTGATCGCGGTTAGCGCCTTCTATCGGACCAAACAGAGTTGGTGCTTTCCACCTGAGGACGGAAACATATCCAGTTCCCAAAACGTTGTGTTTGGTTGAATGCAGTAAACAAAAGTTTACTGCATTCAACCAACTGCTCTGCCTCTTGCTCTCCGTTATATACATACATACATATTATTTAGTAGAATAGGACATACCCCCTCCAACAGCAAGGGCCGTGATAGCGCAGTCGGTGTAGCGACTGGCTACAAGCTGGAGGACCGAGGGTTCGGAATTCAAGTCCTTGGAGGGTAAAGAATTTTCTCTCCTCCACGTCGTCCAGACCGGGTCTGAGATCCACTCAACCTCCTATCCAATGGGTACCGGGGGCTTTTTCCCCTGGAGTAAAGCGGCCGGGGCGTGAAGTTGACCACTCACTTCCAGCTAGTGCCGAGGTCAAGATATTGTCGATCTATACATCCACTCCCCCATACGCCTTCAGGGCGTAGTGCTTATTTAGTTAAGTATAGGGAAAATTTTAGCTTTACCCCCTCCAACAGCATGGAACCACCGTCTTTGATCGAGCAGGTAAAAGGGGCGCTCGTTAAATTTGATTGTTTGAGCCAAATCAAAGGTTAGGAAAACCATAAATATTAGTTTGTTCTTAGCAGAAAATGGGTTGTAGCTGCACATTATATAAAGGAAAGTTCTGTCTTCTGGGATATAATGCCGTGCTGTCCGTTGGAAGTCAACCGACGTTTCGGAGGAACATGTCGCCGCTTCCATCTTTAGGGTCGAAGAATAAGAGAAGCAAGAAACCAGAGGAAGCTGGTAGCAACCAAAGCGACTACACGGCACCATGAGAAAAGAGATAGAATAGATAGATAGATAGATAGATAGATATAATCACAGCTGTGAGAACGTGAAATCTTACATTTCATAGTAATTTGTAATCCTACTGGGCTTACATGGGGCACGCGGTAGCGTAGTTGGTGGAGGCACTATGCTACAAGCCGGGCCGCACCATAGCTCAAGCGGTTAATCGCTGGCTTCCCACCGCGGCGGCCCGGGTTCGATCCCGGGTCTGGTCAAGTGGGATTTGTGGTGGACAAAGTGGTGCTGGGGCGGGTTTTCTCCGAGTACTTCATTCCACCAAATTCTCCATCACCATAATCACCCGGGGCAGGTTACAACTGGCCAATCAGTGGCCGCCGTGCCGAGTGGACCCAGTTGGACTCCACCCCCTACTAAGCGAATTAAAAAAAAAATGCTACAAGCCAGAAGGTCGCGGGCTCAAGTCCCGATGAGGTAACTGGATTTTTTTCAATTGACCTAATCCTTCCAGCCACACTATTGCCCTGGGGTCGACTCAGCCTCTAACAAAAATGAATACCAGGAATTAATTAAATAATTTTCCTGGGGACTAAAGTGCGGCCGGCGCGTAAGGCTGACCTCACAGTCATCTATGAGCCGATTGTCTAGAAAATGTGGGAACCTCAACATCTCACAACCCTATGGGTCTTGACGGCCTGTTACAAGGATAGCTTTACTTTTTTTTTACTGGGCTTACATGACAAAGGAGTGGTTTAACGAGGGCCTCCAGCCCCAATGTATGAAGAGCGAACTTACTGAGGAGGCTTTGTGCCGTCTATGGGCAACGTCGTTCACTATTTTTCCTTTGTATTCCTTTATTAAGCACTACATATTTCGGCCTAACTGGCCATCTTCAGTGTACAGGTTGTTGAGGTTAAGAATTCTGCTGCTCACTGCAATGCGGGTTTCTTTCCTCCTGTTTTAGTTGCCTCTGGTTATTTTGGTTATGTCGGTTACCATCAGTTTTATTTAGGTGTCCTTGTGTTTCACGTTGTTAATTTTGGTTTTGTTTGGTTTGTTGGTTGTGGCTGCCTTGAAAACTCGCGAGATGGCAGCACCACTAAATGCGAAGTCCCGAGAATGTGTGTGACAGTACAATTTCAGAAATAACGTATCCTTTGATAACTTATTCTTTTTATAAGTGAAACAAACACAAGGCCCTGCAGTGCACCAAAGATTTTGAATTCCTCTTATACGCATTTATGAGTGTGTGTTTGTATGAGCATATCTTCTACCACCTCACATATTATGCCTCGGTTTTTAATAGGCCCGCCTGCATCGAAGTTGTAATGAAGACGGTGAAACCTGATCTGAGTCAAGGCCTCCTGAGTGAGCTACAGTGCCCGGGCTGCATGGAGTACATGCTGCCACCTATCGAGACATGCATGAACGGACACAACATCTGTTCGAAATGCAAGCCGAAACTGAAGGAATGTCCCGCCTGCAGGAAACCATTGCTTAATATGAGGAATTTCGCGCTGGAAAATCTCACCAGAAAAATAGACTATCCTTGCACCAACCGAAAATTTGGTTGTAAAGAAACACATTCTGTTGATTTCATAATTGACCATCAGGTTACATGTGTTTATGCTCCATTTACATGCCCTTTTCTTAAACACAATAAATGTGCTTGGATTGATATTCTAAAAAATCTGAAGAACCATTTGCTAGAATGTCACAGTCAAGACGTGAGAGAACAAAATGGCGAAACAAATCTTATAATAAACCCAGAGAGTAAGGAATTAAGAGGATATAAGGTTATGTTTGCCTATAATGAAATGTTTTATATATATATTCAGAGAAGGGCGACTAACTACTACATTGCTGTAACTTATGTTGGGAAGCCTGAGAATGCTTCCAAATATGGATATAAAATATCTTTCAAGAAATCGGAAAGTATTGAGAGCATCACGGTTTGTCACGTGTCACGCAGTGTTAATGAAGAGCTCAATAAGATCTTTGAGTCTGGAAACTGTTTTAAGCTTCCATATGACTTACTTAAGCGGTATGTGACATGTGATGGACAATTGAGGTACAAATTAGAAATTTTTGAAGTGTCACCAGTGCGTTAAACACTGTAAAATAACGCGAAGTAACTGCAAAACCTTGAGTCCTTCTTTAGAAACTAACAGTTGCTCAGCCACTCAAGTAATTCCCAGCATTTCATGGAGCCATAAGGTTCATCACTGTGTTCACAAGAGCCTTCCACTAGTCTCTTTCCTGCGCCAGATGAATCAAATCCACATCATCCCAACCTTACTTTTCTTAGATGCATTTTAATACTATTCCCTCACGTATATCTAGGTCTTCCTAGTGGTCTCTTTCCTTCTAGTTTTCCTACCAAAACACTATTCAATTCTGTTCCTGCGTGCTACATTCTGTGTCCAACTCATCCTCCTTGACTCCCCTATTCTGATTACATTTAGAGGGGAGTACAAGTTATGAAGCTTCAAATTATGCAGATTTCTCCAGGATCCTACTATTTTTACCCCTCTTCAATCCAAATTTTCGCCTCAGCTCCCTGTTCTCAAACTCCCCCAGTCTATGTTCATCCGTTAGTGTTTCACACCCACACAGAACTGCAGACAAAATTATGGTTTTGCGTGTTTCAATTGTTATGTTTTTACACAGCAGGCGAGAACACAAAAGCTTCCGGACTGAACGGTGACAAGCATTACCCGAATTTAATCTGGTCTTTCTATCCTCATGAATACAATTTTTGATTTGTTACTGTCGTTCTCAAATATCTCAACATTGCCACATTTCCATGTATAGCAATCTGATTGAATATTAAAGTTGGCTTTATGTACATATTTTCTGTCTGAAAACTCATGATTTATTCCTTTACTGATTTCCACACCACAGTCCACATTATAAAATGCCATAAAATGATATGAAGATACCAACATGTGACAATATAATACAGAGTTCTATATACAGCGCACCGTGAAACAAACTTATGGTTCTGCCGCACACGACGCGGGAACTGTCCGACATTTCCCTGAGAATGCGCACTCCCACAAGAAGAGTATAGCCACGTGCCACTTAAGACGTACGCACTTAAAAAGTTAATAAAACTATTAGAATAAAATTCGCCGTATCACCCCAATATCCAAAGCGACGTCTTCTCCATCAAGAGAAGCTGCTAGTGATAACAATTTTGAAGGCGTCTGGCGTTCCGATTCGAAGCGCCTTGGAGTCTCAACGAACATAACGTTAAGAAAGTTAATGCGTTTCCTTCGTCGGGAGATTACGTAGATTGCTAAAAAAAAAAAGGATATCAAACCAAGTCGCCATATTGGAAAGCGGCCCCACAAATAAAGCCATAGAAACACTTCTTACCTAATTCTTTCTTTTCTGCTGTAGATAGATCTCCTTCTGCAAATATTTCCACAACTTCTTCCAAGTTTCTCTGTTTCAAGTCCCGGTTTGCGTATTCAGACGAAACACATAGTGATGGTCGGGACTGAATTTCAATTATCTTATCAATCTTTCGGTGTCGAAATTGGACATGTCTGAAGGAAACAGAAATACACACGAGCACATATACACGCACGGACGTCAATGGACTGGCCTCAGACTGTCGTGTGATGTTGATTTGGCTTTGGTCTTCGTGGCAGCGATGCCAGCAGCATTAGCACTTGGCATCTCGGTTGGCAGCGATGCCAGCAGCATTAGCACTTGGCATCTCGGTTGGCAGCGATGCCAGCAGCATTAGCACTTGGCATCTCGGTTGGCAGCGATGCCAGCAGCATTAGCACTTGGCATCTCGGTTGGCAGCGATGCCAGCAGCATTAGCACTTGGCATCTCGGTTGGCAGCGATGCCAGCAGCATTAGCACTTGGCATCTCGGTTGGCAGCGATGCCAGCAGCATTAGCACTTGGCATCTCGGTTGGCAACGATGCCAAGTTGGAAGCGTTGCCAGACAAGATGCCAGGTGCGATATATGACTACTAAATTAATATACTGAGTTTGGCCGAGACGCTGGCAGCTGCGCCATGGCCTCCCGTTGGCATCCTAGTGCGATACCCCCCCTAAAAATGGAGGCGATATGTTCCTCCGAAATGTCAGGTCCTTGTTTCTCTCAGTTCCTCCAGACAAATGCTGGGATTGTACCTCGATTATGCCACGATCGCCTTCTTCCAGATCTTTCTAATTCATTCCTTATTTATTCCAGTGTTCTACTCCATGGAGCTGAGCTCTTCTTGAGAAGTCGCCAATCGTGCACCTACTAAACAATTTCCCAAAATTTTATGGAAGGTTCACTACCGTGTTCACGAGAGCCCTCCCATGGTCCCTATCCTGAGCCAGATGAATCCACTCCATACCATCTCCTCCTATCTCTCTAAGATCCCTTTTAATATTATCCTCCCACCAACGTGTTGGTCTTTCTATTGGTCCCTTGGCTTTCCAACCAATATTCCATATGCATTCCCCTTCGTGCTACATGCCCTACCCATCTCATCTTCCTTGACCTGAGGCAAGTTATGAAGCTCCTCATTATGCAGTTTTCTCCAAACTCCCGTCACTTCATCTCTCTTCGGTCCAGATATTCTCCTCAACACCCTGTTCTCAAACACCCTCAGTCTATGTTCCTCCCTTAATGACAGAGACCAAGTTTCACACCCATACAGAACCACAGGCAAAATTATAGTTGTGTGCATTCTAACTTTTATGTTTTCAGACAGCAGACGAGAAGACAAAAGGTTCTGGACTGAATGGTAGCAAGTATTACCATTGTTCGACGCTATATGAAATAGCGGCGTAGTGAGATAAACCACATACTGATTGCAATCGAAATCAAAACGGAAACAGCGTTCAGGGGGTTCCTCGCCCTATCCGACTGAGCAGCAGAGGCCGGGATGCTGAAGTTCATTCGTGCGTTGTAAGTGGGATAAACCGCATCAGTATGTCCTGTGTGAGGAGCTGCAATCCGACGTCACACACACAAATAACGAAGATACACGATCTTGGAGAGATACGAACATGTGACCATGAGGCACAGGGCCTTGGCGTCGACGATAATGCTGGATATTCCGTTTAAACTGATAATCCAAATTATGCAGGGTACACTGGAATTAATTCTGATGATCCTTCCTCCCACCCTTCCTTCCCCTCGGCTATGCAGCTCAGGGTGAGCTTTGGCCTCCTGAACAATCTCCTTCCAGTCTTCTCTACATCATCCGAGTTTATCTGCTTTCTGAACAATTTACTTTTTACGGTGTGAGGTTTATAACCTCACGCCCAACCCCCCACCCGGAGGACCAGGGTATCCTTCTTCGTCTGGCTCCTACCCCTTGACCTGTCCGCCATGGGTGACCCTACCAGTAGCTACGCTACCGCCGGCATAGCTCCCAAGGTCTTAGGAGCACTCGAACACCATCACCACGATAAGGTGGACACACCATTGATGGGAATTCTGATGATCAATGCGATATGAAACCCATTAGTGCCAGAATATCTCCAACTTAGTTCTGATCACGTGGCATTCTGTTACACCTAAGGGGCTCAGTGGTCTGATCCATATATCAGTCACCGAGCAAGATGGTTCAACCGGTAACTTATATTCAGGAGGTATTGATGTCGAATATCAGCTAGAAGACTAGATAACCTGCCTGATGATTTCCGTGGTTTTCCTCAGTCACTCCATGAAAATGTGGGGACATTAACTTAAGCCAAGACCGCATCTTGCCACGTATTTTCTTATTCATTATTCATTTATGATCCTACAATTCGAAGCTGTATAGTTTGAGCTATTGCCAGCACCGTTAAATAAATGAAGAGCAACCAGATATACCCTGTAATAGGCTGTGAAGGCCCATAGGGCTGAGAGACGTCGAAGCTCCCATATTTTCTCGGAATTCAGCTCACAGATGGCGGTGAGGTTGTCAGCCTTATGCGCCGGCCGGTCGGTCGCCCTTTACCCCTAGGAAGATTCTGGGACACATTTCTGTTAGAGGCTGAGTCGACACCAGGGCCATAGTGCGGCTGGAAGTATCAGATGAATTGGAAATTCCAATACCCTCATCGGGAATCGAACCCGCTATCTTTAGGCTTGTAGCACAATGCCCCAAACAATTACATTACCGCGTGCCCCAAACGACGAGCAACAAACCCACAAACAAACAAACAAACAAACAAACGTGAAAGAATATTAAATTCGGTCCTTACCGCGAATAAAACATTCCGTGTCTCCGTTATAAAATTTTAGTTGCTTAACATTGTTTACGAACCATCCATACTTATTTCAAAACGAAGTAAACAAAAATGGAAAGTTACTGCTTGTTAAAGTCAATAGCGATAAGCTACTACCCAGCCTTATATCGAATGTGTACCGGGGAGCTCCTTCCTCGGGGAGAAAAGCGCCGGGGGCTTGAAGATGACCCTCCAACTAGTGCTTAGGTCAAGAACACTTGAATTATACCCTGTCTTATCCGGAGTTCCACAGGGAAGTATCCTTGGGCCTATGCTATACTCCATATATACGGTTGACTTTCCAGAAACCGGACAAACAATGTTTACCACCTATGCCGACGACACAACAATACTAGCGTATCATGAGAACCCTATTGAAGCATCCCGGATACTACAAACGCACGTAGACTAATTCGAAGAACGGCTACAGTGATGGAGAATTAAGGCCAACGAAACTAAATCCGTGCACATCGCATTCGCTTTGAGACACGGAACCAACCTGGCCTCCGGTACTATTACGAGTAAACGGAACATGCATACCACAAGAGAGCCAGTCATGTTACGGATATGCAACCGCCTCTATGGTCTAGTGATCAGAGTTCCTGGCTACAGATCCAGAGGTCCGGGTTCGATTCCCGGCGCTACCAGATTTTCTGAGAAGTAGTGGGCCTGGAACGGGGTTCACTCAGCCTCGTGAGGTAACTGAGGAGCTATTTCAAGGAAATAGCGGCTCCGATCTAGAAAACCGAGATTAACGGCCGTGGGGATTCATTGCGCTGGCCACGCGACACCCTCTATCTGCTAAAGTTGGCACTAACTTCGCCGACTAGCGGCGGTCGTTCGGTCGGTATAGTTCGCTTGCGGACTATAGCCACGGATATGCACCATTGTTTTTGAGAACTTCTGTACCATTCCATTTGATCCTCTTGCAAAGCAAGCATTGTTCTATATATATCAAAGAGCTTCGTACGATACTTTTGGAGATAAAACATTCAGCAGAACGGGCAAACGGAAGCGATACGGGTATTCTCATAAGTGTTCACTTTAGAACGCTGTGCAAAGGACACGGCAAAATTCCAAACAGCACTTGTGGCCTCAGATAAGAAAAAGGTGCGGAATTTCAACACGATCGATGAAGCATTTGAGTCATGTGAATGATTATTTATCGGTCGATAAGGCGCGTTATCACAAAATAATTCTTATCCCACCCATTTCGAAACCTGCAATGAACCATCGCGTTGCTGTTCTTGCAGACTGTGGTACTTGCCGGAAAGACAAAGGTAAGTGCTTAAACGTACGTAGTATATAATTAGATATTAACTGAAACTGTTCGATATTATATCCGTTTTTTTCTTCTTTATACCTTATTTCTTGCATGACAAAACAGTGAGTAGTACTATATATTTCTTATATTTTTTTAATTTTTGGATATTATCCATCTGCCTGTTTCTATTTAACAATTTTACAGTTATTGACTTTCTGGGCAATTACTCATCGTCTTGTCTTCTTATTTAAAAACAGGACGATATATAATGTCCAAAGAATCAGTATTCGTATTAAATTACCATCGTCACAAAATTTTATATTTTATCTACAGTTTTCTTCTTAGTTATTATTTAAAATTGGGGCTCAGGTTTGTATGGAAGTAGCTTATATTTTTTTTACACATGACTGCCTTCTATGCATATATTAATTTATACTGTCCAGTTCCTTTTCTGTAACGTAAGTTGCTTTCTTGTAGTACCTCACTGCTCCAAATGAAAGTGCTTTCTGCGTAATTCAGTACTTAATTACGGTTCAGAATCGTAATAGTTTAGTACTATAGTATTGTGTCATTAAGCCTAAAATTGTATTGAAACGATATTAAAATATATAATACGACAACGTTAACAAACAATATGGCCAACATTGCATGAATGACGTAAATGAAAATTAAACAAAGTATTTGGTGTACGATTCTTGCGAATAAGTTGCTGTTCATGTGTTTCGTACTCGGACTGAAACCAGAGTTCATGCATTTGGCTTGAAATTGTTAGTCATTCGTTTCTTTCTGTAAACAAAATATCCTTAACTCAGTTTTTTTACAGCGTTTTGTAAGTTCTGAGAAATAAAAAAAAATTAATGTTATCCCTGTATTTAATTAATTAAGCAGTATGCCATGAAGATGTGTAAGGCAGTGCAGGTAGAGCTCCACCATCCTTTACCTCAGCACTTGATGGCGGTGAGAGGTTAGCTACGCGACCCGGCCAATTTACCCCCGAGGAAAGAGTCCGGGGTACCCCTTGGATAGGAGGGTGAATGGGCCCCGAGTCGGTCTGGACGCTGTGGGGAAGAGAGACAGCCTTATTTCTGCCAGAAATGGACATCCGGGCGTACAACCTGTAGCCCGTCGCTAAGCCGACTGAGCTATCCCGGTTGCTTGTAGTTTTCACACTTGATAAAAATAAAAGCAAACAAAAACAAAACATATTAAGACATGTAGTACAGCCGGGATAGCTCAGTCGGCATAGCGACTGCCTACGGGCTGGGCGACAGAGGAATCGGAGTTTGAGTCCCGGTAGGTTCTAGAATTTTCTTTTTCCAGACCTGCTCTGGGGCCCACCCAGCCTCCTATCCAATGAGTACTGCGGATTCTTTTCCCGGAGGGTAAAGCGGTAGAAGCGCGAAGCGGACCGGTCACCTCCAACTAGTGAAGACGTCAAGAAAACGCGGATCTATACATCCACTCCCCCATACGTCTTCATGGTGTAGTGGTTAATTAGCTAAGCACAGGGACAACTTCACATTATTTAAAACAGCTATGCTATCCCCTTTCGTTTTCTGGCTTACTTCAAAATTTGGCCGCGCCATAGCTCAAGCGGTTAGTCGTTGGCTTCCCATCGCGGCGGCCCGGGTTCGATCCCGGGTCTGGTCAAATGGGATGTGTGGTGGACAAAGTGGCGCTGGGGCAGGTTTCCCCTGGCAATCTTCATTCCACCAATTGCTCCACAATCACCCTCACCTATCATCTGGGGCTGGTACAGTAGGCCAGAAGTGGCCGCAGTACAAGGGACTTAGTCCCACCCCACTAGCGATAAAAATAAATAAATAGTAATACTACTCAATTTATGCGGCAATTTGGGAAGCTGCTGAGCCCTGGAGAAATGTCATGACTCAAGCGGTAACGGCAGGTAGTGTAGTGAACAAATGTCCATATGCATCTTCAGAAGCTACTTTCAGTAGTCAAAATGGCTGCAGTGCTTGAGAAGTATACTACCGAAGATAAAAGTTCTCTTGTGCCGTTTTTTTGTGGGCAAAAAAAACTCAATTCAAAGGATACTTATAAAGAAATGTTTCCTGTTTACGGTTGGAAGTGTCTGTCGCGTAAAGCGGTTCACAACTGGGTCGAGACATTCTCTCAAGGATGTTGGAAAGTCGCAGATGATGCCCGACCAGGTCGCCCTATTAATATTGCAACAGAAGCAACTGTGCAGCGGGTGGAAGAGTTGATTCGGGCTGACAGGAGAATAACGATAGACAGTGTAGCAACTGCACTAGGGTGTTCCCACGGTTTAGTATACAGCAGAATTCATGATCATTTGAAGTTTCGGAGAGTTTGCGCACGGCGGGCGCCCAGAGAACTGAAGGATGGACAAAAAATGAAGAACCGAATTGGTCTGTCCTTGCAACATCTCTTACGGTATGCAGCTGAAGGAGAAGATGCTTAACAGGATTGTTACTGGGGACGAATCATGGGTCCATCACTACAAACCCGAATCAAAGAGTGCCTCAATGCGATGGAAACATCCCAGTTCACTTTCAACCAAAAAGTGTAAGGTTACTCCATCAGCTGGGAAGGTTATGCTGACCATGTTTTCGAATTCTCAGGCGGTATTCTTAGCCCATTTTCAGAAGAATGGTGAAAATGTGAATTCTGCATCGTACTCTTGAGTTCTGTTGAAGCTTCGGTTTGCAATTCGCAGAAAACTTCCAGGCAACTGGCAAGACGGGTACTGCTTCATCATGACAATGCAAGACACCATACAGCTCGAGAAACCCAGGGGAGAATTCAAGAACTACAGTGGGAACTTCTTGAACATCCGCCATACAGCCCTGTCTTGGCCCCTACTGACTTCCATCTCTTCGGTCCACTAAAAAATCACCTTGGTGGAAAATGTTTCTATGATAACGAAAAGGTTGAAATGGAGGTGCGGAAGTGGCTGAGACAACAGTCAAAAAGACTTGTATGTTGCGGGTTTCAACACACTGCAGAGAAACGGGACAAGTGTATCAACGTTTATGGGGGACAGGTCGAGAAATATTTTTTTTTTCCCCCAGTTTCGAATATCATATGTTTTACGTTTTATAGCCATTTGTGACCTATTTACTGATTCTTCCTCGTAGGTAACGAACACGAAACAAACAGGTTCCCACAACGAGTCTGCATGCAACAATAGAGCAATTTCTAGAAACGGTGTTCTCTACGCGGTCCGTGCGAAGGGGTTATCAGTGGAACAAAATTAGAGTTCATTTCAGTTATAAGGAAGCTGCCATTTAGACAGGACTTGAGCACGGAGGAATTCCCGTAAAAAAAGACACATTTCTGAAATATACTTTTTAAACTCTTTGTCATTAGTAGAATACCTTGTTTGCTTGCAGAAGATGTTTTAGCTGTTCAACAAACGTTGAACAATGGACACCATCACGTGTGACCTGCGTCGAGACCTACTGAGTGAGCTAGAGTGCCCGGTCTGTACGGAATACATGCTGCCACCTATCTTGTTCTGCGTTAACGGACATAACATCTGTCCCAATTGCAAGCCGAAGCTGAAGCAATGTCCTACATGTAGACAGCCGTTTGTGAACATACGGAATGTAGCTTTGGAGAAAATGGCCCGACAAATCGAGTATCCCTGCTCCTACTGGAGGTACGGATGCAGAAAGAAGGTCAATTTAGACATCAAGAATAAGCATGAAAGAGTCTGCCCTTACAACCAATACAGCTGTCCTTTAACTAAGGTAAAGTATACAGTAATTACAATTAAAAGTTTGGTCTTCTGGGTTGCAACGGCGTGTAATTCGGAGAGAACCCGGCGTTATGGTGATCCTACTGCCTCCGTTTTCAGGGTCTAAGACTGTACCAAGCAAGAAACTTCTCTCCGAGCTAGACAGCGTTACATACCACAAAACCACTCTTCAAAGTTACCGATGTCACTTCCGCAAATTATTTAGAAATATTCTGCCCCAATTATGGGTAGTACATAGCCATGATCGCCTGGTCTCTAGTGGCAATCGGAAACTTTGGTGGGCGACGAATTCCCCCCATGCAGCGTCCGAGAGTAGACCTCCCCGAACTCTCAGTTGGGTCCTTGTGGCAACGACAGAACTGCCAAATACATCCAAAGAAGTGATGACCAATTAACTAACTCCCAGGAGCTAAGGTCCTTCTTGAAAACTAACAGCTGCTCAGCCACTCAAAAATTTTACGGAACAGATCCCAAGATCCCGGGTTCAATTCCCTGCGCTACCAGATTTTCTAAGAAGTAGTGGGTTTGGACCGGGGTCCACTCCGCCTCATGAGAATAATTGAGGAGCTATTTCAAGGAAATAGCGGCTCCCGTCTAGAAAACCGAGGTTAACGGCCGTGGAGATCGGTTGCGCTGACCACGTGACACCCTCTTGTCAGCAAAAGTTGGCACTAACTTCGCCGACAAGCGGCGGTTGCTCGGTCGGTATAGTTCGCGTGCGGACTACAGACCACGGAGTTTTTTGTTTGTTTGAAGGTTCATTACCGCGTTCACAATTGTCTGCCACTGGTCATCATCCTGAGGCAGATGGAACCAGTTCACACAATGCATCCTGCGTCTCTAGGATCTATTTTGATATTATCCACACATCTACGCCTAGATCCTTCTAGTGGAATTTTTCCTTCAGTCTTTCCTAACAAAAATTATATGCAATTTTGTCTGATGCGTAGCACGTGCCCTGTTCATCTTATCCTCCTTGATTTTGTTATTCTAATAATGTGAAGAGATCCTTCCGTTTATCCTTTCCTCATAAGGCAAAATAATCTCCTCAACACCCCGTTCCTCCGAATCCTCAGTCTGTTATTATTTAGAAAGAACAAACTCCGTGGCCTGTAATCCGCAAGCGAACTATACCGACCGAGCGACCGCCGCTTGTCGGCGAAGTTAGTGCCAAGTTTTGGGGATAGAGGGTGTCACGTGGTCAACCCAACGGATCCCCGCAGCCGTTAATCTCAGTTTTCTAGACCGGATTAAGTAGAAAGTAATACAAATTAATTTCGATAAATTTGCCACTTTCTTATGTCAGACTTTCGTGTGTTTAGGAGAAAAAGAATGACATTCGGAAAAGATACAACAAGAAGCCAGAAAATTTAGATTTGACTTCTTTTGGCGATCAAAACATCTGTTTGAAGACTTTATGTCTTGTGGGCTATAGCGCCTTTAGTCTGCTGAAAGTTAATTTTCACCGGACTACACGCGCTGTATCCCAGAATACAGAATTTTTCGTAACCATCGCTGTCAGAAGCTCAAATCCTGCGATATATCTGTTTCGCCACACGAATTCTACTTTCCTGACCCCTGTATATATAAAATAAATCAATAAAATGTTTACTAAACATGTATTTAATACTTTGAGGCTCAGTGATTATTTTATACAGCGGATCATCATGATTAGGAAGACAGCCCTGTTTCTGAGCCACAGCCTTTCTTAGAAGATTCTGCCAGATTTATCTGAGTTAGATTATATTAGGATTTCCCAACAGTATTATTCTTTACAGAGCAAGTTAGTCAGCCCTGCGTCCAACCTCCAACCTGGAAGGTCAGGTATTTGTATTTATGTGGCCCAGTTACGGCCCAAGACACGGGGTTGGCCTTTTCCTCGCCTTCTAACACTCGCAGGGCTGCGGTGGAAGGATTCTAACCTGCTTCTGAACTGGGAATAGAGGACTAGCGCATGCGCTAATAATCAGAATATGCGTTACTTCATCCTGACAGTGTACATCCTACTTCGTATGATTCTCACAACAAACAGGCCGTGGTGGCACATAGGGTTGTGAGACGTCGAGGCTCCCACATTTCCTACACAATCGGCTTACAGATAGCGATGAGGCTGTCAGCCTTACGCGCCGGCCGCCCTTTGCTCCCACAGATTCCTGTACTCATTTCTGTCAGAGGCCATTCCAGGGCCATAGTGCGGCTTGGAGGATATGGTCAATTGAAAATTCCAGTGACCTCATCGGGAATCGGACCCGCGACCTTCCGGCTTGTAGAATAATGCCTCAACCTACTACGCTACCGCGAGCTCCCAACAAATAATGAAGCATATCTGCAGCCTCCTGTCACTTCATCCCTCTTCGGTCCATATCCTTAGTATGTGTTCTTCCATTTATGGGTGTGAAACTTGGTCTCTGACATTAAGGGAGGAACATAGACTGAGGGTGTTTGAGAACAGGGTGTTGAGGTGATTATTTGGACCGAAGAGAGATGAAGTGACAGGAGGTTGGAGAAAACTGCATAATGAGGAGCTTCATAACTTGTACTCTTCTCCAAGTATAATTTTTTTTTCCTTGGCACTACAGCCCCAGTGGGCCTAGGCCTACCTCCATGAACTCCGTTCACTTCGGTTTATTCTCGATCTTACACATACGGTAGGACTCCTTGGACGAGTGATCAGCTCGTCGCAACGCCTCTACCTGTAGACAAACACAGAAAAACGCACAC
This sequence comes from Cryptotermes secundus, assembly GCF_002891405.2. Taxonomy (NCBI): domain Eukaryota; kingdom Metazoa; phylum Arthropoda; class Insecta; order Blattodea; family Kalotermitidae; genus Cryptotermes; species Cryptotermes secundus. The sequence goes on along the minus strand of NW_019731220.1, from coordinate 208,583 downwards.
AAACATCCATGCCCTGAGTGGGATTCGAACCCACGATCCNTGTAGACGCTGCTACAATATGCTGACGTGTAAAAGCACAAAACTTACTAAGATAGTTGAGTACACTATCAAGTTCTCACTTTTCATCCGAAACTGTTTTAAGTTAAAACGCTAAATGTTAAAATATTTAATCTAAAATGCTGAATTCCTCCTTGTTAGTTCATCCCGAAGATGGGAGACGTCAGCTTGAAGTTGTATGGCTTATGGTTCGATGTTTCTTATGTGCTGTGTGTTGTGTACAAATTGTTACACTCGACGGACTCTCTACTAACTCTGTGATTGATAGTGTAACGGACCAAAATGAAACAATTAAAAAAAATGAGAGATAAAGTTTCACAAACTACGCTACAAACAAAACAATTTTGAAACTGCTCTCCTTCCTAAGAAAAATATAAAAGAAGGCATATGAGATCACTCTGCTGTCTGTGTGCCTGTGTCCCACCCAAAATTTTTCGCTTTCAATGCCCGTGTCATACCAAAGGAAAGTAAGTGAATAGTTCTTTCCAGAACTTCCTGCTTGTGTATTCTAATCTTTGTTTCTAGATAGGAGACGAAACTATATAATATTGAATATGGTATAAATATGTGCGAATCCCAGGCAATACGGTGACAGCAGAAACTTAAATAGCTTTACAGTCTCTCTACACCTACTGTGGGGCATGCGGTAGCGTAGTTGGTTAAGGTACTATGCTACAAGCCGGAAGGTCGCGGGTTCAAGTCCCAATGAGATAACTGGATTTTATTCAATTGACCTAATCCTTCCGGTCAGTCTCTAACAGAAATAAGTACCAGGAATATTCTTGGACTATTCTTGGGGGTAAAGGGCGGCCGGCGCGTAGGGCTGACAACCTTACCGCCATCTATGAGCCGATTGTCTAGAAAATGTGGGAACCTCAACGTCTCACAACCCTATGGGCCTTCACGGCCTGTTACAGGGATACCTTTACTTACTTTATTTTTACTGTACCTGCAGTGAGCTATAAAATGTTTCTGTACAGCCACGAAAAGCGTAGTTCTGAACATTTTTGCCGGTCCCTATCAGGCTGTACGGTGACAGCAGGAACCTGAATAGCTTTACAGTCTCTCTATACCTACAGTAAGCTGTAAATGTTTATGTACAGTCACGAAGAGTGTGTGAAATGTTATGCCGGGCTGAGCTACATTTTCGAAATTACCTAGTATTTATATTTTTATTTTTTCAGGTACCAGCAGTTAAATGTTCTTGGAGAGGAAGACTGGCCGACCTGAAGAAGCACATCACAACTGTACACTCGGAATGGTCACACGAATACAAGGGAAGCTTTATCACTGGTCTGGTAGACATTATGCCTTCTCGAAGATACTGTTATATCATATTTGCTTATGATGAAATATTTTACAGGTACTTTTCAGTAAAAAATGGTAATTTCTGGGGAGTCTTACAATATATAGGTCCAAAGGAAAATGCAGCTAAATTTCGGTACAAAGTAACTTTCGATAACAATAATGACGCAGGAAGCATAACGATATGTCAAGTGACTCGAAGCTTTGAAGAAAGTATGGACGATATAAGGGACACTGGTAAATGCATTAAGCTGCATTATGACGTGGTAAAGAATTTTGTGAACTCGAAGAATAACCTCAAGTTCCAGATGGAAATATTCAGGAATGACGATAAGGTGTAAGGAGTTGTGTATTCTGTGCCTCAAGTGAGTTGTGCCATTAAAAAGACTATGTAAAAATATATTTATTGCAGAAAATCATTCGCTTACTGCGTCATTGTCAGAACTGCTGACGCAACAAATGTACTCAGAGCACAATATTTGCCTCCAAAATTTCAATTCCTGAACCCTACATTTTTAAACCAGCAGTTGCAAAGCTGGTGGAGAAGTGAAGTAAGAACTTTCGACATAAAATTTCATCAGAACAGTCAAACAGTTCTGTAGGTATGAGATAACACAGCATAGGAATCCATTTTGTTTAATTATTTCAAGAAGAGAATGGATTACGGAAATGCTGTTATTCTGTTTTCTGATATGTAATAAAATACAGAATATTGTGTTTATGTAAAAGGTAAAGTTGTCCCTGTGCTTAACTAATTAAGCGCCACAACATGAAGACGTATGGGGGACTGGATGTATAGACTTACGTCTTCTTGGTCTCGGCACTAGTTGGAGGTGAATTTTCAGCTTCATGCCTCTGCCGCTTTATCCCCGGGGAAAGAGCCCCCAGGATCCATTGGATAAGAGGCTGGGTGGTCCCCAGAGCCGGTATCGACGACATGGAGAATTAAAAATTCTTGACCCTACCGGGACTACAACTCCGATCTCTCGGTCATCCAGCCCGTAGCCAGTCGCTACAAAAACTCCTCTGTCCTTGCTGTTATTGTGTTTATGAGCATGAAATTTAAAGGAAACAGAGAAGCCTGTGAAGCTGTACACGTCTCTACTTTCATCACAAGTTTCTGGTATCGGCCATATCATACTGGTTTACATATGCCCAGTTCTCTCTGAAATAGACTTATGTGTACTGTTCAGAATTCCATACTACAGCCCTGTACATATTCTAGTCTTCCTATACTGCCACCCCTTATCCCCACAGCCTATTTCCCTAAGACCCACCTCACCGATGGCAGAACCCGAAGGTTCAACATCAAAGACCGCCACTGGACACGATTCTGAACCAGTTCCGTCCACATACCATCCTCACAACCTATTTCCTAATATGCACGTCACTATTTAACTACACCTCTGATAGCGGAACCTGAAGGTCCAACACCTCTAATATCAAAACTCGCCATTGGACGCGAACTATTACAAATATTAATATTTTACTGTGTATGTTTAAACAGTTGGGCCACGCGGTAGTATAGTTGGATGAGGCACTATGCTACAAACCCTAAGGTCGGGGGTTTGATTCTCGATGAGGTCATTGGATTTTCAATTCATGTAATCCTTCTAGCCGCACTATGGTCATGGGGTCGACTCAGCCTCTAACAGAAATGAGTACCGGGAACTTACTGGGGGTAAAGGGCGGCCGGTGCGTAAGGCTGTCAACCTCACCGCCATCTGTGAGCCGATTGCCTAGAAAATGTGGGAGCCTTGACGTCTCAGAATCGTATTGGTCTCCACGGCATGTTAGAGGGATAGCTTTACTTTACATTTTTATCTTTTACGAGTTACGATTCGAGTTCTAAGAGCATTTTGTAGACTTTGTAAACAATTAAATGAACTTATTAAAATCCGACCATCTTCGTCACCTCAGTGATTTCATATAAGAAAGGTGTTACCGTGGAAGATTTTGAAGTTCATTCGGCTTGGCAAAGAACGACGGAAGAGTGTACTCTGGGGTCCGAAATTCAAGTTCCAACGTTGAACATTCGGGGTGTAAGTCTAATGAGTGTTAATTTAATGGGGTCGTAGGTCTAGAAGATCGCAACTCAGGAAGTAGTCGAGGTACGATTCTATTTATAAACTGGTATGTGACGCCGTATAATCTGGTAGCACTTTATCGACGTTTCGTAAGAATGTACTTCCTCCATTTTGAGCTCTCCTTGCTTGGCTTACTATTTAACCTTGAAGATGTGCTATGTTCCTCCAAAACGTCGGCAAACATCTACCAAAGTACACGGTGTCAAACACCAGATGATGGTACTCATAACAGTCGCCGACGCATGACGTGTACACCTAACTAGAGTTTTCGAATAACCAGATGACCCACTGAAGTGTAATACTGGTAGGTCTGACCATGGGCACTGCCAAGAAGATGTGAACCCCCCCTAATAAAAATTGCTTACATAATTATGTTAAACCGATTTTACTTTTTTCTTCCAATTCTGAATTTATCCAAAAACCTCGAGGTGGGTGGGACGATGTCTGGCTTGCCCCCCCAGTCCCCACCCCCGCGGTTCCTCTGGCAACCGTGGACCTGACTCCTCTGTTACATATTTTGTGTTATGTTGCACCAGATACAAACAGGTACTTGCGAAACACCGAATGAGAAACACTGTCTACAGCAGGCATGTCAAACTCATCTTGTACAGAGGGCCACCTCAGCCCTACAAATAATAGTCCAGGGCCGCACTTCAAAATAGAAATATACATTAGATTTTGATACAAGGAAATTTAATTCTATTTATTATTTAGGAATAATTTCAATATAATTGCCTAAAGTGGAACACTAATATTTTGCTCACAAATCAAACATGTAAGTTTACCTTCTATTTCACAACAGAAATAAGCGATTTCCCATTTTTCTTGAAATACACGGCGCTCACTTTCAATAGTTCTTTTTTCCTATTTCAATTTTTTGAAAACGACATTGCCCTTTAAAAGTTACTGTACATATACAAGAAAACTCGTAGTTGATAACTTAATGTTTAATTATAACCTTTATACGTTCATCACGATGTAACATCAGCACCTGTCGTTGTGTGAAAATGAACTGAATGACAGTGTACAAGAGACTACCGGACTAGTAGGAAGGTGTATCTTGTCTCAATAGTCATAAAAGTGAAAGTTTGCTAGCAGCCCATTAGACAATGACCTGGGGTTGCAAGCTAGTTTTGAAGGTAGAAATCCCTTTCACTCCTCTGTCAGTTGTCACCCTCCTTGCGTTTTTACTACGCCTCCAAAAGGGATTCTTGGAAATACTTGGGGTGGTGAGGCTGTGCGGATTTTAGTGCATTAACATTCTGAAATACAATAGTTTGTCCTTCACGAACTTTACAAACCCTCCTGCAATTCTCGGAATAACTTTTCCTGCAGCCTGCTAATTTATGTCTGCGTGAGACTTCTTGTCATTACAAAAAAATATTTATACTAAAATTTTAATATTGATTTTAATATCAATTAGCTCTAAAAGTTGAGGGGCCGCATGCGGCCCGCGGGCCGCGTGTTTGATACGGCTGGTCTACAGAATTTCATTGAAGAGCAATGTTGTCTTGCTCCACATGCTAACTATATTTTGCGTACAACAGGTTGAGAAACACTCCACGACCTTGCATCTGTAAGAGCGTAATGTTTCCTAGCCTGTCTTGCTCCTGAATTAGCAGCTCTGTAATGTTGGTAGTCATGACTCTGCTATTGCCGAGGGTGGGAAGAGTTAATTAGGTTGGTGTTTATACGGGGAGCCAATGTCTGAAAATACTGCAGAAAATAGCATGTAAGTTGTTGAGATTATGATTTTATGAATGTTGTGTGCTATAAGTGCAAAGTTTAGGCGATATGAATACGTTTATTTGTGCTGCCGAATGGATAGTGACGTGCTTTGAATGAGCAGCAGCCATTGGCATGAAGGATCTGTGAATTATCAGTTACATCCAGTTAATAAGTTTTCGGCTGTCTCTGATTAGTTACATGTGTTCTTTGTTGTTGCCCAATAGCAAAATATGAAAACTTAATTTTTTTAATATGATTACACCATTCACCGAATAGACTGTGAGGTATGTTATGTGGTGACGTCACGTATGTGTGAAGAAGAGGGCGAGATCCGTTAAGCATCGACAGTACAATCAATAAAAGTTTGAGACGTTGGTATATTAATACAGTTGGTGTGTTTCTGAACATTATTCATCTTTTTTTTTATTAAAACGTTTCGTAGACTGGATTCTCTCTCCGTCTTTAGGTGGAACCTACTAGTTGGGCCCAATCGATAGAGCTAGTCCGTATCTCCGTAGCTACGGACTAGCTCAATCGATTGGGCTCGACCGAGTAATACTTGTATTGAAGATACAACTTATTCGGAATATAATAAGTTACGTCATTCCATTTCCTTGAATTAATGTGAAGGCGTCTCTGTGCCGAGTTAATTAAGCAGTACGCCATGAATATGTATGGTGGGTGTGGAGGTATAACTCCACTCCACCATTCTTAACCGCGAGGAATTTGTAAAGAATAGACGATGCTGTTCATTCTGGGGGGGGGGACCTCTCCTCACTTCCTTCAATTAAGGTAAAGGTGCCCCTGTGCTTGCTTAATTTAGCACCATGCCAAGAAGATGTATGGGGGAGTGAAAGTATGGCTGCACCATTCTTGACCTCTGCACTAGGTGGAGGTCAGTGGTCAACTTCACATCCCTGTCACTTTATCCCCGAGGAAATAACCCCTGATACCCTTGTATAGGTTGCTGGGTGGGCCCCAGGGCTAGTCTCATTTCCATAAATTGGCTGTATAAATTGTGAATCAAGAATGCGTGGAAGTTTACCTCCACTCCCCCACACATGTTAATTATGGTGTGCTTAAATGAGCACAGCGACAATTATATTTTATAGAAAACTCTTGTTTCTTTTGTGAGCGTGTAAGTACCATATATCTCTCTTTGAACCGCAGTTACTAATGTCGTTGACAGAATGTCATGCTGCAGGAAAGAAGCTTCAGGCCTGCATACTCATCAACCTTGAATGTTCATGCGAAACGTAGGTTGGCTAGAACTATTGATAGCCACCGCTGTGAAAACATCAAATCCAAAAACAATCATCTCTTCTCCCTCCCTGATCTCATAAATATAACATCGCCACAGCTATCATACAGCCACTGAGCCTGAGATAACAATAATTGTACTGTACAGTAATAATAAATATACCTGTCTTCCAAAGGATTTGAGGGGCAAATTAACAATTGTTTTGTCAGATACCTGTCTTTTGAAAAAAATTCATTCTGTATACATAATTTTAATTCTAGTTTCCCAGGAAATGCTGTTTGTAAGTACTGACGCAGACTCCAGTCTTTAACCTTGTAGGGTTAAGGGGGAAGGGACGCAGACAGACTAGCATCAGTTCAGAACATACTGGCCACTAGCATACTTGTGTAGTGGTCAGTTGAACTGAACTAAAGCAATTGTGGTTGTATCTTTACAGTGCAGAGAGTCATTTCAGTGGTGAAACTTGCACTGAGTACAGTAATATTACCCCTGATGAAGACACTGACATGTTTTAGCTCAGGTAGTAGTTACTAATTCATGCCGCTGCCACACCTTTAATGGTTCAGACTTCCTGCACTCCTCAGAGCTCTCAAGATTACAGTCTTGCACTGTATTGATCTTTCACAGTGGTGTGATTCAGACTTTTGATCTTACAGCTTGTGATACTGGGTGTTCATAAGGCACACCTACCTCCTCCACCCTAAGGCAGGCTATAAGCAGAGCCATCATTTTTCAGAATTACACTTTTCCTCATGAGAGCAGTATTGTCACTGAAAAAAGCCTTCTGTATTAGGAAATTTCCCACCTGTGACAAAAGCAGTGTCTCTTAGAAGGGCAGTTTTCCTAATCAGCGTGCCCATTGGCACCATTTCATCACTCACTTCATTGCGCCTTGGCGACAGTTTGCCTTGAGACCTGTTTATATAACCAAGCCAGTTTCTCAACTCCAAAAATGGTGCCAGTATTCCCCTGAAATATCATTGTCAGCCCATAAGATCATACGATGTCACAGCTCAGAAAACCACAGTTTTCGAGTGTCACTGCTTGAATTTTCTTGATTTTAAGGTCTGAAGACACACCAGACAAGACCAAGTCAGACATGCTGTTGAAGGAAAGGTCAGACATGCTGTTGAAGGAAATCCTGGAAACACTGGAGTGTCCTGTCTGCCGAGAGTACATGGTACCTCCTATTGCCATGTGTGAGAGTGGCCACAGCATATGTACCATTTGTAGACATAAACTGAATAAATGTCCAACTTGCACCAAAAATTTCTCAAAATCAAGGAATTTTGCACTTGAATATATAGGTGGAAAAATTGAGTACCCTTGTAGATATCTTGAGTTTGGATGCAGAGAGACATTTTCTCTTGAAAACATTGCGTCACATCAAACAAAGTGTCGTTACCAAGCCCATGTGTGTCCATTTTCAATTGTAGAAACAAAGTCTTGTTCATGGCAAGGTCCAATTGCTGCAGTAGAGAATCATGTCAAGGCCAAACATGCTGAGCTCTGTAATTCAACTACACAAGCAGGGAAGTATAAAACTAGGTTATGGAGTATTGAAAGTGGCCCATTATGGTGTCGAGCGATGTTCTCAATGGATGAGGTGTTCTTCTGGTATTCAAGAATCATAGACACTCATTTGTACAGTTGTGTTTTGTTTGTGGGGTTAGGGGACAGAGCTTTAAATTACAAATACAGAATAACAATCAACAAAACAGATGGCTCTGGGACTGCCAGTGCTTGCCATGTGACCCGGTCATATTTAAATGATATTGAACAAATCTTCCAGAATTGTGACTGCATAGTTTTTCATCGTAACTTTATAAAGACTTGTATGGATGCTGAAAAATCTTTACTGGTTGAGATAGAAATCTTAAAAAGTCTGCCCTGAAATGTTGGCTTTCATAATTTTTTCTGGGTATTCTTAGTATTGTTTCGCAAATCAAGCCATATGCCTGTTTGTGTGGCAATCTGAATATTTCAGCAGATTTTTGCATCCTTAAATGTTGCTATCCCTCATGACCTTGTTGTCTACACAGTGTCAGCTCAGTGACCATAAACTGAATTTAAATCCAGGTACATATGTAACAAATTAAGAGAAAACGTTGTTGTCATCTGTATTCAGCAGAACTTGCTGATAAACTAATTATCCACCTCCATGGAGATGAGTCTTTGTTGAGAAGCCACCACTCACTCAGCTAGTCAGTGATTTCCCAACATTTTATGGAATTCAGAGGCCCTGTCCCATGTTCACAACAGCTTGCCACTGGCCCCTCCATACCACCCCATCCTGTATCTCTGTCGTTGCCTTAATATTATCCTTCTACATATGTCTAGGTGTTCCTAGTACCCTCTTTCATTCTGGCTGTCCCACTGAAAACTTGAATGTATTCATCTTCACCATGCGTGCTACACGTCCTGCCTATCTTATCCTCATGGAATTTTCTCCAGGCTCATTATTTCATTCCTCTTCAGTTCAGGCATTCTCAGATACCATCATTCTGTGACCTTCCCTTAATGTCAAGAAACCAAGGTTTGCACCACACAAAACTAAAGGCAAAATTATTAGTTTGTCTGTTTTAGTTTTTATGTTTTTAAACAGCAGACGATAAAACAAAATGTTCTGAACTGAATGGTAGCAAGCACTACCCAAATTCAGTCTGCTCCTCATTGCCACATGAATCAAGTCATTTTAATACTGTCTTTGGGGTTCAGATCACAGTCATAACTTGTAGAAGGTTAAAACCTCAGTCCCCCAACTCGTGTGTCAGATAGAACTGTGTTCTGTAAAGAAGCCAGTAAAGAAGTGTTCAGCAATGAAGACACAGCAGACATTTACAAGGGTCAGTCAAAAAGTTCCCGGAATGGTGGTATAGCACACCCTTACCTAATCACCTTCAAAGTAGGACCCTTGTGCGCACACACACTTGTTCCATTGATACTACCATTGTTGGAAGCAGCAGTGGAAGGCTTCTTTTGGAATCTTCCAGAGCTCAGCCGTTGCATTCGATTTGATGTCCTCCATGGTTGCGAAACATGTCCCCTTGAAGCCCTTTTCAGAGTAGGGAACAGCCAAAAGTCACTCGGAGTGAGATCCAGAGAGTATGGTGGTTGAGTGATGACAGGAATGTTTTTCTCAGCGAGGAATTGTGGCACAACAAGCGATGCATGGCTCGGTGCGTTATCATGTTGCAGAAACCACTTTCTCTTTCACTTGTTGTGCTGCTTCCTCCGAATCGCATCGCGCAACTTCTGCAAAACTTGTACGTAGAAATGGCCAATAACAGTACCAACTTCTTGCTCCAACTCTGCGATGATCATTCTTTGATCACATCGAATCAGTTGTCGCACTTTTCCAATCATTTTTTCAGTTCTGGATGTCAAAGGTCTCCCACTGCGCTGGTCATCCTCTTTAACGCCTCCTGCCCATCCTTAAACTGGGAAAACCAGTAGTAAACTGCGGATTTCTTTAGTACAGTATCACCGTAAATTTGCTGCAGTGCCAATAGTGTCTCTGAAGCAGATTTTCCTGATTTGCACATGAACTCGATGTTCGCATGCTGTTCGAACTGTGACATTGTGCCGAATGACCAACACTGCACACTGAAATCTGTCTAGACCTGTTGCGCCTGCGAGCAGACATGCTGAGCTTCCCACAACAGTGTGTGCGCTATCTTATCACTCGTTCTCCGTCTGCAGGGGAATTCCAGGAACTTTTTGACTGACCTACGTATGTCACCAGAGCAGATATTGTGGAAAGTTAAGTGCCAAACTTTAAGAATTTGTAAAGTAACTTCACCATCAACAGGCTTCACAATTCATGCTTCTTTGTAATTACTTCTGTTGTCAAGGTGAGTTTATTAACATTGCAAATAAAGGGTACCTATTTATGTGAAATTAAGAAGCATCAGATGTTCTTGTATTGATTTCAGTTACCTGTCATAAACCAAGAGGAACTCTAGAAGGGAAAAGGTACCAAAATAGTTAACTGATGGGAAAGTTTTATTTGTTTTTGCCAGTTCTGATGTGTGTGTGATAGTTTCTGTAAAGTATGTACTTTGTACCCTTTTTTTGTATAGGAAAGTGACATCACATTCAGCAAAATAATGGGGTCCAGGAATTTGTATATAAAAGTAAATAACAGTGTTAATATGAGAATGAAACTGAATGCTTTTGATTATTTACATCTGTATGTATTTTGCTAATAGTAAATATATTTATTTCACTTCATCTGTGGTACCTAGTTTTTATTATTTAGCTTCAACACAATTACTCTTATGCTATAAATTTACTGTTTTGGCTTTCTGGTGATTATCACATATTACACTACGTACATTCACATATTAAACTATGTACATTCACCTTGAGCTCAACTGCTGTTTCTTCCTACATTGGCAGATGTTTTTATTTGGGAATAATTTTCTCATTGTTGTATACAAATGTACCAATTTTTTAAAGTGTAAAACTGAGTGTACTGCTGAAAAAGGCAGCTCTTCTACTGTAACAGTGTAGAAATTAAGTGGAACAGTTGGATCAATTATACAAATTTGAAAGATTTCAGCAAATAATTTTTATTTTAAAACTGTTATAGTATGTGTTTGTAGATTTGGACACTGTGTTGCATGTTAGAAGTATGGCAAAGAGTAGCAGGGTAGTGGTCACCTTCATTGTGGGATGGAATGAGGATAAAAATGTTGTAACCCATACACACCCTATAATTTTTATTTAAGTGAGTGAACTCCACCAAATCGACTGTGTGTTCTGTTGGGAACGGTCAGTTATAAAAATGTGGACATGACAAATCTAAACTGAGAGCAATTACAGCTGGAGACTATTAGATTTTTGTTTTTACACGTTATTCAGTTATTTTCCAAACTCATGACATATTAAAATATGAAGAAAAAATGCACGTGATTTTGTGTTCATGATATCTTTCAGTATTACATCAGAAGTTAATGTAATTGCCCAGATGTGTTGTAATGATGGGAATTGAAACTCCTTTGTAACTGAAAAGTATGCGTTCCCATTGCAACCGTTGAGCAGCAATGGACGTCATATAACATGTCACAATACTTTTCCTCCATACGGCTGCCAACTCAACGTATGACTTATCATGAAAGATGTTTAAAGAGTTTGTTAGGCTTGGGAGGAGCCGGGATAGCGCAGTCGAAATAGCGGCTGGCTACAGGCTGGACGGCCGAGGGGTCGGATATCGAGCCCCGGCAGGGCCAAGAATTTCCTTCACGTCATCCAGACCGGCTCTGGGCCCACTTAGATTCCTATACATTGGATACCAGGGCTCTTTCCCCGGTGGTAAACTGGCCGGGGCGTGAAGCTGACACCTGCAACTAGTGCCGAGGTCAAGAAAATATGGATCTATACATCCACTCCCCCGCACGCCTTCATGGCGTAGTGCTTAATTAATTAGGTATAAGGAAAACTATACCTTTTACCATTATTTAGGCTTTGGAGCCCAAACACAAGCAGATTAATTACTAAAGAAATATTGTTAGGTAAAGTCCCTGTGCTTAATTAATTAAGCACTACGCCATGAAGGCGTATGGGGGAGTGGATGTATAGAACCACATTTTCTTGACCTCGGAACTAGTTGGAAGTGAGTGGTCAGCTTCACACCCCGGCCGGTATACCCCCGGGGAACGAGCCCCCGATACCCATTGGATAGGATGTTAGGTGAACCTCAGAGCCGGTCTGGACTTTGTGAAGCAAAGAACATTCTTGACCCTACTGGGACTCGAACTCCGACCCCTCGGTCGTCCATCCCGTATCTAGTTGCTATACCGACCACGCTATCCCGACTCCTTAATATCGTTAAATAGACACTAATTAAACAAATAAAAACTGGCTTTCAATTTTAAGATGTATTTGGGCGGTACCAGGTTCAAACCCATGATTTTACCGATTTCTGCCACTGCCTTCCAGAAAATGTCTGGGCAGTACCTAAAATTAGACCATGACAGCTTTCTTCCGAATCCTTTGCAATTCATTAACCTCTCTACCATTCAACGCTATATAATGTGCCGCTAAATAAATCATAAATACAGAATCCTTAACACTTCATACTGCCATCACAACCACAATTTCGGGGCCCGTAATATAAAACCAACGCTGCGTTTCCGAGATGTGGCATAGACGAATAATAAGGAAACAAGTTACACATTTACCATTTGTTCCCATATGCAGACAAATAACAAACTGGATGCAAAAACTAGTCAACATATTCTAACGAGCATTACCTCTACCGCTGAAACGATATGGCCAAGTTCACAGCGGAATGCCAACCAGAAGTACACCAACTTAACCTTTATTGTTCAAACCCCCAAATTGTGGCAAACTTCAGGAACATGTTCTCCCTCTAATATTTTCATAACAGTCGGTTTTCCAACAAACTGACACGTATACAAACACGAATTAGAACTATATACACGTACAAGAAACTCATCACCTCAAACGCCATCTGTCCCGATCTGTGGAAGGACAAAAAGTCGCATCTTGCGAAGAGAGAAAACTCTGTGGTTTTAGTCCGCAAGCGAACTATACCGACCGAGCGACCGCCGCTTGTCGGCGATGTTAGTGCCAAATTTAGCGGATAGAGGGTGTCACGTGGTCAGCGCAACGAATTCCCACGGCCGTTAATTTCGGGTTTCTAGACCGGAGCCGCTAGCTCCTCAGTTATCCTCACGAAGCTGAGTGGACCCCATTCCAGACCCACTAATTCTCATAAAATCTGATAGCGCCGGGAATCGAACCCGGACCTCTGGATCTGTAGCCAGGAACGCTGACCACTAGACCACAGAGGCGGTCCATCTTGCGAAGACACTACAGAATTAAAAAATCAAAAATGTCCAGAATGCTTGAAATGAACCATCATAACATCAGTTACGTTCTTTATTTGCCTCTATATCTATTACCGATATTTTTTTTTCACAAATTTAAAGATGGCTACCGGCCTTCACCAATCCATTGATAAAAGTAAATAATTTTAAGTGAGTATTCTTTGAGATATCAATTGCACCATAGAGTGTAAAGACTGCGTAGAAATAATTTAACCTGTTTGTACTTTTTGATAAAGCATGATAAAGAGAAATTTGCGTACTTGTGCAGATACCGCGTATCTTACTGCTGACTCAGAGGTATCTAGGAGGATATGTTATATATATATAAACTGATGATAACAATGTGGCTAGTTCAGAACGTGTGCAGCATCTAATCTGTGTTCCTGGGTCGCCTGAAAAAGAGTGTAAGTAAGAGTTTGCTTGGGTGTTATAGCTGTCCCTTCAGGTATGGGCACCGCCCCTGGTTTATTCGTGGAGGGGATGCATCAGAATATTTGCTTATAAGCTCACGTTTTAACATAATTTTTACCGATCATCTACGGTATTCAAGATTGAAAAATAATTGAAAAGAATTTGACCAGTGCGGTGGCCTGAGTTGTAACGCCGTGTGATTAGGAGAGATTCCGACCTTTCGGAGGAAAAAACAGCCTCCATCTTAAGAGTCGAAGAGTAAAGCAAGAAACCAGAAGTATGCGGCCAGCTCGCCGCCTCTCATGGTTCATTCTTTCGTTTACTCTTCGACCTTGAAGACGGAGACGATATTTTCTTCCGATACGCCAGACGACATTACAATCAAGAAAGTCCGTGCTCTTCAAGGAGAGCTGTGCTATGTCATAACCGTGCGAAAGTCAGATATGAAGTATTCCATATTTTTCAGCCTTAGCAATGGAGTTTACAGGTATACCGGATACCGAAATGGAAATGTTCTCTGTATGGGAGGCGGGATAGGGCAGTCGGTCTTGCGGCTCGTTACGGGCTCGACGGCCGAGGACTCGGAAGTTTGAGTTACAGTAGCTGCAGGATTTCCTTCTCTCCGCGTTGTTCAGACCGGTTCTAGGCCCAGCCAGGGGGTAAAGTGACTAGGTCATGAACCTGACCACTCGCCTCCAACAAGTACAGAGGTCAAGAATACGTGGATCTATACATCCACTCCCCTATACGTCTTCATGGCGTAGAGCTTAATCAGTTAACCACAGGGATAATTTTACCTTTTCGCTATTCTCTGTATTGTTATTGTGACAGATTGGGCCGCTTCTAGGAAACGAATAGGTAAATACTCTTAATTTCATGCATCCTGCTGTGCTACAATATACAACTCTTTAATGAACCGTCACAACACAGCAAATAGTAAAACATCAAAGTCAGCGTACAGCTGTGGCTTTGCTACATGTTTCGGCCACTATCGGCCATCATCAGGCAAATACGTATCAACAAAATCTACCATTTAACTGCAGTCATAAAATGGATATAACACTATTAATCGTACAATTTTAAAATTGCTTATGTAAAAAATAGAAAAGTTCAGATTATATAAAAATTAAAAATTGGAAGTATTATAACAGGATAAAATATTAATGATGTTTTCAAAAACACTGAATCAGTCGTTAGATATACTTTGTGTGCGTTTCCATAGACAATAGGGAAATTCGATATTACTTTATATAGAAGATTTTAAGAGAGGCCCATGGTGTAGCAATTAATGAATTGTGTAATGCTGCCTCGTCATTAAGAAGAATTGTCCGTATTGCATGGAAAGCAAACAACAACAACGCACACAAAGTATATCTAACGACTGATTCAGTGTTTTTGAAAACATCATTAATATTTTATCTTGTTATAATACTTCCAATTTTTAATTTTTATATAATCTGAACTTTTGTATTTTTTACATAAGAAATTTTAAAATTGTACGATTAATACTGTTATATCCATTTTATGACTGCAGTTAAATGGTAGATTTTTGTTGATACGTATTTGCCTGATGATGGCCGATAGTGGCCGAAACACATAGCAAAGCCACAGCTGTACGCTGACTTTGATGTTTTACTATTTGCTGTGTTGTGACGGTTCATTAAAGAGCTGAATAGGTAAATACGTTCCCAAGAGTTGAAGAATAGACACCCATTGTTACGCAACGGTTCAAGTGATTCACTGCACGCAGTGTAACTTAGCTAGTTGAAAAACTATATCTGTGGCAACGAATCTCAAGGTGCTTGTCGCCAAGACGAACTGATTGACGGTAAACCGCCAGTCGTAAAGTAACTGGAATAACATGGACTTAAGGAATGCCGGAATCGGACTTGGCTTCGTACACACTTAAATCATCGAATTCGTTCAAGGAGCATCCAATAGTTGAAGTGTTTCTTATTTGTAGTTACGACTGGTGAGTGGTAAATATATTGATTCATCTAATCTAGAACCCATTAATTATTAGTCACGTAACCAATATACGTTACAATATATAAAGAATACAGTTCTTCGTGCATAGCTCATTAGGAGAAACAAGATGGCCGATCCTCAGAATTGAAACTAATCTTTTGAAGTAGAGCTTCATGCTTCATGCAATGGCGGACATGAGCAAACAGGCCCACGAGAGATAAGATAAAGAGCCCGGATTTATGTAGCTAAACTTCGAATGAAATTACTATTGTCAGGGGCCGAGCTGAAGGGTAATCGCTAGTACGTCCTGTCCTAGTAACATTCACCGCTTTCCGCTTCCTCAAACATCGCTTCGTTTTCAGCGGTATACATCAATTCCGTCACGATGATAACTAGAAATAAGAATACCTTCATAAAAACTCAACATTTAACACAAGTAAAAGTCTTCGATTGGGCTGGCGGTAACGTAGTTGGTTGAAACACTATGCTACAAGCCGGAAAGTCGGGGGTTCGATCCCGATGAGGCAAGTGATTTTTTCAATTGACTTAATCCTTCCAGACAAACTATTGCCCTGGGGTCGACTCAGCCTCTAACAGAAATGAGTACCAGAAATCTTCTTGGGGGTAAAGGGCGGCCGGCGCGAAAGGCTGACAACTTCACCGTCATCTGTGAGCTGATTGTCTAGAGAAAATGTGGAAGCCTCGACGTCTCACAGCCATATGGGCCTCCACAGCCTGTTACAGGGATAGATTAACTTAAATTCTTTTCTGCTACGTTAACTTTTATCTCGCGGAGGAGAAATTACTGGTGATGCAATTTCTAACGACAGGGAAAAGAGGGGAAGGCATTGCCACATGCGCTTATTGCGGAAACCCTGTTCTTCCCCCCCCCCGCAAGATTAAAACATATTTCGCAAATTTCGCGCATTTAATGTTGAGTAGTATATTCCGACATTAAGACCAACAATCTCTTCTAAAGGTCGGATGGTCTGCGCAGCGTTTTCCAAAGTGGGAGCCCTGACTTTCCACAAGAGGGTCATGAAACTATACCTGGATTTACAGGAGTACTCTGGGGCTACTGGAAAAGCACATAAACGTGTATGAATTCGTAAGAGGGAACCAAACTACATTACGAACCTACAATTTAATACAAAGTATGCTTGCAGGTACTGAAGTGACTTGGAAAAAATTTTAACCGAAATTAGTAAAGTGTATTTTGGGACATTTATATACGTTGGATCCGTTAAACTTTTCTATTGTAAGGAAAACCTCAGGCTAAAATGAATATAGGAATCAATGTACTATAGAAGCGATATGCTAACCTTACACTATAAATTTACATACTATAAGTATGCAAGCTGTGTACAGTATTTATATAAATGTTTTCACAGATACAAAGTGAACATAATAACATAATGACGCACATGTATCGATGTTCAGTTTCGATTGTAGACTTCTCGCTCAAGATACCGTAGGCAATTTCGCTTAGTGGGGGGGTGGAGTCCAACTGGGTCCACTCGGCACGGCGGCCACTGATTGGCCTATTGTAGCCTG
Organism: Cryptotermes secundus; assembly: GCF_002891405.2. Taxonomy (NCBI): domain Eukaryota; kingdom Metazoa; phylum Arthropoda; class Insecta; order Blattodea; family Kalotermitidae; genus Cryptotermes; species Cryptotermes secundus. The sequence goes on along the minus strand of NW_019731220.1, from coordinate 191,355 downwards.
CCCCGGCTGGTTATGATGGAGAATTTGGTGGAATGAAGATTGGCAAGGGAAACCGAAGTACTCGGAATAAACCCGCCCCAGCGCCACTTTGTCCACCACAAATCCCACTTGACCAGACCCCGGGATCGAACCCGGGACGCCGCGGTGGTAAGCCAGCGACTAACCGCTTGAGCTATGGCACGGCCCTTACCGTAGACAGTTACTAATGTTTTGAAGGAATATGTGGCCCCAATATTAGTCACTCCTGACCTGAAGATGGAGGCAACAGGTTACTTAGAATTTATAATCAACTTCGACACTACACGATGTCCTTGGCCAGCTAAAGGCTGGAGACGATTTTTCAAGGCGGAAAATTTGTCTACAGTAAACCAATACTATTTACTGAAAGCCTCAGACCATTTAAGATGCAAGAATATATATATATATATATTTTTAATTAAGTACATACTTTCAGTTTTTGATCTTAACATTCCGTACATTTCTTTTTCAATTTTGATTCCTTTTTTTGAGCATTCCGGGCGATTGGTGCCTGGCTTTCACCTCGCAGTCAGTGCCCACAAGTGCGATAAAAAACGGTACAATTTTTACGGACTCGAAAACTTCAAGACTCATAATGACGTCATTGTTTCTGTTGAGGGAATCGGTCGATTTCGATTACAAAAAAAATGATAAAAAATAAAACATCGTAGGTATGTTACGTGTGAATGCTTTCACTTATCATTTCCATTGGGGATGTTTATAAAAAAGAAGTGTCCATTTTGAAAGTACGCCGATTAAGCGAATATTATTCAAATCATTTTACAACCTACTTTAAAATCTACAAACAATTTAAATTAACTTCTGTGTCTATTTAACAACGCCGTCTTAACTGCGTAATTTATATAACACCGAAAAGCAAGCTGATTCCGAATTATGGATGTTGTACGGGGAATATCGCGGTATATAAGGCTGTACATAGGAGATGCTATCTTAGACAAAAGTAGTTTAAATTCCAATTTAACAAATATCGGCATTGGCATGTTTTAAATTAAATTAGAAGCGACGTGATAGTAATATATTTTAATGTTGGACTATTTTTAAGACATTTTAAATAAAATTAGAAGCGACGTGATAGTAATATATTGTAATGTTGGACTATTTTTAAGACATTTTTGACAACGTATATAATTTGCCACTCATAATAAAAAAACTTTTGAGAGTGAATACTCTCGGGATCGAACCTGACAAAAAATTAGTTGAATTTAAATTAAACTATTTTTATACAAAGTAGTAAATCAGGTTTTAATAAAAATAAAATGGTTATTATGTTTGTGAAAACTGTGTAATTAATTTATTTCGATTATTGAAATACTCTTTGAGAAGAATTAAACTTGACAACACTGCAGTTTTCCATAAGTTGGCCGCCTTGCACAGTTCAGTGGTACCACATGAGCGGACCAACGCCACAGCTGAAACTTTAGTTGCGTTGTACAGCTGCTGGTTAATGGTAGCTACATTTCTCTTTGCTACATTGTGTTTTTCTTGCATCACAATACCAGTAGCAAGTTATTGTTGGAAAGGAAGAATAGTGACTATAAGTACATATGAGAAGAGACTCGCTCACCAGAAAACTCGCTGTAGTTTCTTCTTCGCTATTCTGTAACCGTTTCCAACGTTGCTGAACTTCTACATCGATTAGCATGCAAATCGAGTAAAAATTTCAATACATTATTATTAATTTCTCCGTAACGGCATAGTAAAAGAAAATGTAATTTTGCAACATTATTCCTAAAGGCTGAAATTATAAGTATAAACAATTTTAAACCCAGGATAACCATTTTCACACGTCTTTCATCTACTGTAATGTACGACGTGACGAACTTCTATAAGAACACGTAAATTTAGTAAAAATTTAAAAGTGCAGTAACTTTTGAACGGGTTAGTGAATTGGGTCCAAATTTTTTTAGGGATTTCAGAATAAAAGAATGAACAATCTATACAAATTTTTATCCATTTTGTATAATTTTTAAATATCTCCCCTGTATCCTTAAAATATTATCCTAAATCTTGTCTAAAGACTGAAGGAAACCACTAAAACCTCATTAGGATATCCGGTCTCCTTGCCTGGGATCGAACATGGGACCTCCTAAAACGAAAAATGACTGAAAACCGCTCATCAGCTACTTTCTTTTTGCGCGCAGTCAGAACGTAATGTTGCATAATGCGCACATTAGCTCTGCCATGTCTGTCCGTAACAACCCGAGAACCGCTGAATTATTTTCATTAAATTTAGTATTAATTACTCTATTGAAGTTTGTCGATACACAGCAATTTTGGTTAAAATCGGACAACAGTAACGGACATTTTTACATGAAGACTAACACACTTTTCTGCGCGTATGTGAAGGATGATTCGCTAAATATTTATCGGATCGAAAAATGTTTCGAACAAAATTTGCAGAGAAAAATGATACATCTTATGTCAAACATAACTTTTCCATTATATTTTCATTCTTTTTGTGAAAATGAAACTAAATTTAAGGCATATCCCAGAACATGCGCTCTACTCCTACATTTTTAAATGTGTTTAAATTAGTACACACTACGATATATTTATTATTTTTATTTCTCTTAGGTACTGAGACAGAAATCCTACCGCGGAGGATGGAAGGCCTGCTTCTTGAACTGGAGTGTCCTGTTTGCACGGAATACATGCTGCCACCTATTACATTATGTCATAATGGCCATAGTATCTGCAACAGCTGCAAATCAGAAATGCACAGCTGCCCCACATGCATGGGAGAGTTTACAGATATAAGAAACATAAGTCTTGAGAACATATGCAGGATAGTGAAATTCCCTTGTAAATACAAGCAAAACGGATGTCTTGAAATTCTCCCTTTGGACATAATCCTCAGACATGAATCAGAATGTTCTCACGCCGTTTACACATGCCCGTTTCTCATTGCGTCACTAGAATGTTCATGGAGAGGTTTTGTCAGTGACATGGAAGATCATATTAAGAGCAAACATAATGAGTTTAGTGACGCCAGACATGTTCTGGGAATACATAAGGCAAGGTTGCCAAAATTCGGAACATCATCTGCTTGGTGTCAAGCTCTCTTCACAATGAACGAGGTGTTCTTTCGAATATCAAAAGTTATCGGCGACTTTCTTTACTGCTGTGTGTTGTACGTGGGGGCCAAGGACAAAGCTCCTGCGTACACTTACAAGTTAACAATTAACAACAATGAAGGGAGGGGTAGTGTGTGCGCATGTCATCAAACAGTCGGATATCAAAGCGATATAGAAGAGATAATTAGAAAAGGGAATTGTGCAGTATTTCACTGTGAATTTGCGAACACCTGCATTAATGAAGACGGTGAATTGGTATTAGAAGAGGAAATATTCAGTGCTGCTGCATCCTGAACACTTAACACATGATGTAGCTGCAATGAATACAAACTTTGACCATTCATAGGCTGTTCTCGGACTCCACAGTGAGCTCGACAGTTGTTAACAGGTCCAGAATTGTGATCATCAGTTATTATTAACCACGGATCATTATCATAATGACAAACACGTAAAGTTTATCAATTAATTCGTAGATTATTACGTTATTGATTTTGTTCTGCTACAAGAAAAAGACATCTCATGAACTTTCTCAATAGTTTGGGTAATATCCTAATCTGTTTGTGTTTATGTTTATTTCGGAGACATTTTGAACAAAGATTTTAAATTGAAAGTTTTGATAACTTATACGAGAAAACATTATTTGGAGTTTATTTCCACCCTATAAAGATGAGTGGTTATTATATATACCATCATCTTGAACATTAATGAATCATACATTCTGCCCCCTCAGTGCACCTGTGTGTTTCATATGATTAAAAAAATCCTTGAACAGCACTGACCAGCTGGTTTCTAGCCTACTTTCCCTATTTTTAAAGCATAAGAGTAGGCTTATGAGATCACCACGCTGTCTGTGTTTCTGCGTATCCCACCATATTTTGAATGCTTGAATAATCTTTATGAAACAGCGTACTTGATAAATCTCTCCCATCAGTCTCTGTGTCTGTATTTGTATACCTCTATCGTTGCTAGGCAACGGCAAAATAAAAACGTTACCCCGGTAACGAATACACAAACAACAATAGAATTGTTGGACGCGTCGTTTTATGTGCGGTGCATCGTATCAAAGGAAAGTAAGCGATTAGTTCTTCTCAGAACTTCTTGTTATAATGGAGACACAGTTTGTTTTCTGAGAGGTTTGAACGGAACCTCTGTATATTTAGATGAATTTCTGGTTACATGGAGGTACAGATAATATAATTTATTTTCTTAGATGTTACTCCGTGTAGTCCGGTGGAAGATCACTTCACTTATGTCTTTATATAACCTTAGTAAATAATAAATCATATGATAATTTCATTTACACCATTTTCTTTTGTAAAACAACAGAGAACTAAATAAAAACGTATATGAAAGGAGATGCTGGCAAGAAATTTAATTTTAACATTTTCCGTTAAGTACAGGATGTGTCCCCCCCCCTCACTTGGGCGTCGGGCCACGCATTGAAGACATGTTTGTTGATGCAGAGATTTACTTCAAACCAGATGGAGCACCTCCCCATTACCGTCGTGAAGTAAGGGCCTATCTCGATACAACTTTGCCGGACAGATGGACTGGGCGAGGAGGTAGCTTTGAACAACCTGCGCGTTCACCGAACCTCACACCCATGCACTTCTTTATATGGGGATACCTCAAAGACAAGGTTTATGCCGCAAAACCAGCAACAGTCCATGAGTTGAAAGAGGAAATTGAAAGACAATGGCTTCAAATTCCAAACGAAATGCTTCGTACAGTTTGTGATTCCATTGTTCCGCGTTATCAGCTCCGTCTGAATAATGACGGTCATCAGTTAGAACATTTGGGAACACGCATAGTGCAGTAGACTTCTTTTCTTCAATTTAAATCATTACCCTTATATCTGTTTTAAAGAATATTGCATTTTGTGTCATTAAAAGGGTGAGTACATTTTTTGGGGACACCTGTATAATGAATGAAAATTCCGATTGTTAAAAAGATTTGGCATTTTACTGGTATATGAACCTCTTATTTGACAGATGTTTTGGATGTATTTTCTTTCCCATACTTATGAACTTTTAAAGGAGTTTTATAAATAATAATTACTCATCAATGTTGTACTACTTAGACTGGCAGTTATGAAGTTAAACCAATGTAAACTCAATGCAGGTATGAACGCTCAGATAACACTACAGACTTCTTGATTTACATTTTACTTTAGAATGTTTCAGGAGTCTCATAAGAGATTTAATTTGACAAGCAAATACTGATTACCAAGTCATGGCTATTTTAACTTTCAAGATCGAAATATTTGTCTTTATAAGGAAATAGCAGAATAGAATATATCTTTCTACACAACTTAACAAGGTTGTCATTTAGATCTATAGAACCCGTTCATTTGTACAATTCTGAACCTTTTCTGCATCACCCGGTATATATAGTCCATTGAACAGTGTGATTAAATTTATCCCTGTATTAGGATTGTACAAATATATTTCACTATGTTCGATTTGAGGCCGCGCCATAGCTCAAGCGGTTAGTCGCTGGCTTCTCACTGCGGCGGCCCGGGTTCGATCCTGGGTCTGGTCAAGTGGGATATGTGGTGGACAAAGTGGCGCTAGGGCAGGTTTTCTCCAAGTACTTCGGTATCCTCTACCAATCTTCATTCCACCAACTGCTCCACAGTCACCCTCACCTATCATTTGGGGCTGGTACAATAGGCCAGAAGTGGCCGCAGTACAAGGGACTTAGTCCCACCCCACTAACAATAAAAAAAAAATGTTCGATTTGAGGTTCTCACAACGGCGGTTGTGAGTGGTCACGTTCACGCCCCGGCCGCTTATCGTGCTTATGAAATAAAAACGTACGAGTATTTAAGAAATTCTGATAGTTTTTTGAAGTTTAGAAAATAAGATTTAAAAAAAAAAGGTAAAGCTACCCTTGTAACAGGCCGTGGAGGCCTACAGGGTTCTGAGACGTCGAGACTCCCACATTTTCCAGACAACTGGCTCACAGATGGCAGTGAAGTTGTCAGCCTTATGTGTCGGCCGCCATTTACCCCCCCTCCCCCCAGGAAGATTCCTTGTACTCATTTTTGTTAGAGGCTGAGTCGACCCCAGGGCCATAGCGTTGATGGATGGATTTGGTGAATTGAAAAATCTAATCACCTCGTCGGGAATCAAACTCGCGACATTCCGGCTTGTACCACAGTGCCTCAACCAACTACGCTACCATGTAACCCTTAAAAAACACGAGTGGTCGCTCGTTGGAAGCCTACTTAACGTCACTGCAACGTGTTACCGCTTGAAAATTCGTGTCTATGGTAACTGGATATTGCTTGATTTTATAACGTTCATCACTTCCTTACAATACTTATTTTATATATAAGGTAAAGTTAGCGACAGCTTATTAAGAAGCAGGTAAAATTTTCGAATGAACTCCTCGCAAAAATGCAGATGACCTTACACATTTCTTATGTGATAAAACACGTAAGAAATTTTTAAAGTAACTCGGAAGTAATCCCACCTGTTATAATTGATGCATTGAATGTTTAAATTGTTGAAATTAATTTCTAGAAATTCATTCTATTTCACTCAAATTGTAATTTATCCAATAAGTATATTTTGCGTCGTGTCCGAATTGCAAGAAGCAAAGAGCTGAAAAAGCATTAAACATCTAAATCCATTACGTGTCATATACATTCGTATGTCTCGCGTCTCGCCCCGTCAGGCACTAATAGTTCGAATGGAGGCGTCTAACAGATAACATTAATCTAAATCATTCTAATGAAAGCCATTATGTGAGCACAGGCAGGGAGGCAGGCAGGATCTTCTCTCGTAGAGATATCCCGAAAATTTGCTTATAGACTTAATTTTAAGCCATTTGAGAATATTTCCACAAACGACCCCAGAATTATGGGTCTATATTCACACACAGACGGTGCAATACTTAGAAGTGAATTATAATTTTTGGTATTCATATTTGTTAGGCCCGAATGTAAGGCGGTCCCTTATTTTTCCAGTGACAAAATCGTAAAGAAAAAGTTGTTTTTTTTTTAATGAAAATCCCATTTAGGTCCGGGTGTTGTGAGCAAAATTAAGTAGGAATTATACCGTCAAGAAATTTCAAATTAAAAATTCAGTACGTTAAATACAGTTCTTGATATTTTCACAGATAACATTAGAATTAGCAATTAGAACTCTCCATAGTCGTCATTTTCATATTTAATCTTAAGAACCCCCAAACAAGGAAACTTTTAAGAGAAATAAAAAAAAAACTCCGTGGCCTGTAGTCCGCAAGCGAACTATACCAACCGAGCGACCGCCGTTAGTCGGCTAAGTTAGTGCCAACTTTTGAGGATAGAGGGTGTCACGTGGTCAGCTCAACGGATCCCCACGGCTGTTTTTCAATACGAACCAACTCACATTATTTCCGGGCTAATAAAATAATCGATTCATTTTTCAATTTCGATTTCTTAAAAAAAAAAAAGAGAGGAGAGCAGATGCCTGACTCCCCACCAATAACTAGGGCAGAAATATGAAACTCAGCTCACCGCTTGCGCGTTGCTCCTCCGCCATCATCTCAGAGTGACGCCGTTCTGTCCATCGGAACTCTTCAGGCGTCGTTGTCGTCCTTGCAAACACAAACACTCAGATCGAATCCCGGTATATTATTTTTAATAAGCGAGGTTAAAATGTTAACACAAAGAATGCAGACAGAACAAAAACAAATATAGTTTTGGGTCAAATGACGCGAAATCGCCTTGACGCAAAATTTCCTAAAATTTTCAAATCTCCGTTCTTTCATCCTCGGAATTCTTACCTCTCACCGTTACAGTTAAAACTGGCAAGCAAAGCAGATTTGTCTTGTTCTGTTTCGTGCGGCTTGTGTATCTGTGTTTCTGTGGGATCGTGTCTCTCTTCAGTGTGATACGTAGAGCAACTGTGATAAGCATTTAGAGTCTTCAAGAAAGGTGTCATGAGCAAGGCGATTAACGTTAATCAGGAAAAAAAGTGTTTAAGAAGTTACTGGTGTGTTATTAAGTACCCGGAAACACATTTTAATGGCAAAATACGAGCCGGGGTAGCATAGTCGGTGTAGAGGCTGGCTACGGGCTGGACGACCGAGGGGTCCGAGTTCGAATCCTGGTACGGTGAAGAATTTTCTCTTCTCAAAATCGTCCATACCGGCTCTGGGGTCCACTCAACCTCCTATCCAATTGGTACCTGGGGTAAAGCGGTCGGGGTGTGAAGCTGACCACTCACCTCCAGCTAGTGCTGAGGTCAAGAAAATATGGGTCTATACGTCCACTCCCCCATACGCCTTCATAGCGCAGTGCTTAATTCGTTGAGCACAGGGACAGTTTTTACTTTGTTTTACCTTTATGAGCAAAATATAAGAGAGGGGAAAGCATTCAGTATACCTCACAAAACAACGGCCACGAAGGAGAGTTACAACTGTTGCAGATGATTTTGACGAGTATATAAAACGAAAAATGATAAGTAAATTTCACTCTACAGAAGGTAAACGTCCTATCTTAAAATCGCTGTTGGCGGTACTCAAGAAAAGGCTTAACTTCAATGGAGGAAAATTAACTTTTTGCAAAATAACTGGAGATTTAGGTTTCAGGTGAAGGAAATCTGAAAGTAATACAAAGTTTCTCGTCTGAAAGGATGATTGATATACTCGTAAGTCGCCACATAAATGAGGGGCCCCCAATCATCTACACGGACGTAATGTACACGATGAGGAATTCAGTGAAACAGAAGCTATGTAAAATGTTCACCTGTCACTGGAGGTAATTCAATCTGTACTTATGTTGTTGTGTTTAGTAGTATAGCGACTAAGAGACACTGCTGTTACTCTCCTTGTCTGCCATGTCAGAGCTCATGTTCTACTGCTTTGATTCTATGATATCGTGTACCTCCACACACAGGTTACCTAGAAATATCTAGACTACTTCTAAATACGCATTATTCATTAAAGAAACGCAAGTATAAAAAGCAGGACAAAGTTAAAAAGGTTTATTGTGTCGCTTTGGCCTTTGTGTACGTCCCAAAACATATGTGTTACTGAAGCTACCATTAACCTCAAATCTACATTGCAAGATTTGTATGAGAAAGCTATTGACGCGAATTATTAATAATCTTCCTTTGCTTGCTTATAAATTCGTTATTGAGAATTATAATTAGTATTTAACACTTCACATTACATAACACGCTTCACTGAACACACGAGTCTTACACACAAATTTTACATGTGAAAACTTTTCAATGAAGTTGTGTTCGTCTTTAGACTGTTAACATGTCTCCTGATCTGGCCACACGTGGGAATGGGAGCGCTAGCTGCTACGTGTCGAGATGAGAACTAGCGCTTCTCCACGAGAAACATGCATTTAGTTAACAGTACGATATTTTGGGTATCAACGCCGTATAGTAAGGGGCAAACAAGGCGTTACGGAGGAACATATCGCCTCCATCTTCAGGATGAAAGAGAAACCAACAGAAGGCAAGCTGAGCTCTGTCCGAACGACACGGATTTACGAGTACAACTCGTACACTTCGTGGTCGGTGCCGTAGGAATCTCAACTCCGACATGTGTTTAGAGGCTTCTCAATATTTACCTTGTGGGTCTACCCTACCAGTGTTATTTAATTTTGAAAGAAATAGGCCATATTGCTGCAAGGCTGATTATTCTGTACAAAGTTCATCACTGTAATTAATATATTAGCTTACACCGAGCAGGTCAGTCGCTCTAGGCCTGTATTCGGGAGATACTCGGTTCGATTCTCGGCCGGAACATGCATAGGATTTGCTTTGGGAATACAACAGGATATCAGCCGTCTTAAGGGAAGTGACTTATGCACTGCTATCCATGGTCACCACTTGTGCTAATAAAGGGCCTCATATATGTTGATACAAAGACGACACTTGTGGTCGTGAAACAGATTTCAGCGTGTGTCGCAAGGGAAATATTTCAGTGTCTGATTGCTGGGATGCCATGACGTCCAGATGATGACATTGAAACATACAGGAGGTGGACAAAATGATGGGAATACTAAGAAATTGAATAGAATTAGTGTTGGTTACACTGAAAGAACTTCATTTGGCAACATTGAATATTTGTTTCCATTTGCTTACACTCTGTAATTCCCGGGTCTGGTCAAGTGGGATTTGTGGTGGACAAAGTGGCGCTAGGGCAGGTTTTCTCCAAGTACTTCGGTATCCCCTACCAATCTCCATTCTACCAACTGCTCCACAATCACCCTCACCTATCATCTGGGGCTGGTACAATAGGCCAGAAGTGGCCGCAGTACAAGGGACTTAGTCCCACACCACTAGCATTAAAATAAAAATACACTCTGTAATGATTGTGTAAGTGCATTAGTGATTACGTTGAGTGATTGTCCGTGTGAAAGTAACGGCAAATGGCAGACGAGTCCGATTTTGAAAGAGGGCAGATCGTTGGTGCGAGTTCAGCTGAGGCAACTGTGACAAAACTGCCACATTGTAAGGCGTATCGAGAGCGACAGTTTCTAAGGTTATGTCGGCATACACGAATCGTGGGAAGACAACATCAATGAAGAGGAACAATGGGTGAAAATCAGCACTGATAGAAAGAGATCGTCGTACATTAATGAGGATTGCAGACAGTACTCCCACTCACAGAGCTGGAACTCTCTTAAGTCATGGTTTGAACAGCACGAAGGTGAACTTCAACATCTTCCCTGGCCAGCACAATCACCAGATCGGAACATCATTGAACCACTTCGGTCAGTTTTCGAGACTAGAGTGAGGAACAGATTCCCACCTCTAACTTCTCTAAAGCAACTTTAAGATGTTCTTCAAAAGGGATGGAATAAAATTCCGCTAGAGAATGTTGTAGAAGTCCATTCCAAGAATGATTGCAGCTGTATTGAAGACAAAAGGTGGTCCAACACCATATTAATAAAGAAATGTGTACATTACCTGTAGTATTTCCATTATTTTGTCCAACCTCTTTATTTCAGCGTGTATAGGATAGAGGGGGGCAAGTGAGTCGCATTTGCGTCACAGAAAATCCTTCTTTCATATCTGGGGGGAACATTCCAGTGTTTATACTAATTGCTCCCAAAACCCAAACATCTTAGTGTCACAGAAAGTCATTCTTCTTCTTTGGGAGGTACAAAAAGGCTCTGAATAGTGTCTTATAATTGCTTTAAGTAGCTTAGATATACGTCACAATACGGGGAATCGTGGAAGGAACTTGAAGTGAAACAACAAGAGGTAAAACAAACAAGGGTGTCATTTAACACGTTTCTTAAGGTAAAAAGTAAAGATAAATATGTCCTTGTGCATAATTAGTTAAGCATTATGCCATGAAAATATATAGGGGGAGTGGAAGTATAATTCCACCTTTCTTGATCTCAACACTAGATGGAGGTGGGTGGTCAGCTTCACGCTCCTGCCGTTTTACCCCTGGGGAAGGCGCCACCAGTAGCCATTGGATAGGAGACCGAAAATAACTAAAATAAGTACCAGTATTACAAGAATACAGATGTAGGAAAACCTCTGATATTTGCTGAGAAATACATAATCAGAAAATTATTTACAGACAGGTTTACTGAGACAGTGTTGGGACGATGGAAGCAGTATAAATAAATAACATTGTTAGTTCAAATTACCAGTTTAATCACAGTAATAATTATAGAGAAAATCACAAAGAACGAGACAAGGTAATGTCCCTTTTTATCACAAGAAGGTTGAACACAAAAACTCTCAGGCAGCGTCAGACTCTCACTGCTATCACTAATTCACAGCGCCCTTCCTTTTTTGTAAGACTGTGGGAACAAAAAAAAAAGAATGGAAAGAGCGCCCTCTACACAATATTGATATATAAGGCACCAACATTCAAACTATAACAAAATTAATACAAAAGTGATTTTTGATTGTTATTAATACTATAACACACCCCCCCCTCAATCAAAATATAGAACTTTGATGAACAATTTCTAAATCCTGTACCTTTTCTTGGACAAAAAGTTATTTGATGTCTATGTGTTTCAATCTTTTAGGTTGTTCACAGGATCTGCTTATTTTTATTGCAGACTGATTGTCTTCAGAGGTTGCCACACACAGATTGATACCTTCAACCACATTTAGTTCAATAAGAATGTGACGGAACCAACAAGCCTCACATACACAAGCACACAGGGCTATATATTCTGCCTCTGTAGAAGACAAGGCAACACAGGGTTGCTTTTTTGTACACCATAACACTGTACATCCATATACTTGAAAGCAAAACCCTGTAGTGGATTTTCTATATGATCTCCGCCCCAATCAGAATCCACAAATTCCATAATCAATTCCTGATCTTTTCCTTTCTTATATACTAATTTTAAATCAGCAGTTTGTTTACTATAACACATTACATGCTGTATACATCTCCACAGTTCCATGCTTGCACAGTTTTGATATCGGCTAAGCAAGCTCACAGCTGTACAGAGGTCAGGACGAGTACCTAAGACTGCATACATAATAGAGCCTATGGCCTGTCTACATTTTGATTCCAGTTCAGAACTTTAAGATTTTTCCTTTATTAGTAAGTTCTGATCAAAATTTTTATCCATAGGTGTAAAGGAACCCTTACAGTTTAACATGCCAAAGCGATCAAGTACATTCTGTAAATAATTTTCTTGATCCAAAGTGACAACACCATTTTTGATATCTTGATGTACTGATATTCCTATATAGTAAGAAATTGTCCCCAAATCTTTGATCTTAAATGCATATGACAAATCAATTTTTAGTTTATTGACTTTATCTTCACTTGAACCTGTGATAATCAAATCATCAACAAATATTAAAACATAAATCCTTTCATTTTGTTCTACCTTGATATACAAACAATAATCACTTTTTGATTTTTCAAACAAATTGTCTTTCATGAAAGAATCAAAACGTTTATACCAGTTTTTAGGAGCCTTTTTCAAACCATAAATGGATTTGTTTAGCCTACAAGTTTTATCTTTGGGTAAATTACAATTCTTTGGCAGTGACATGTAAACTTC
>NW_019731220.1:149065-176668 GCF_002891405.2 Cryptotermes secundus | reverse complement strand
CTCCCCGCGACTGCATCCGTTCTGCGGTGGTATGACTCACGGCAAATTGCAGCCGCGGCGCGCACTTGATTGTACGCACTGTATATTCAGTACCCGTGTATGACTTAACATTATCTGTACCCACTCCAATTGCCTTGAGTGGTTTTCCGTCTCCTATCTTCACCTCTTTTTGTATCTTGAGTTCGGAGTAGGTGTCGAACATGTTGATATTTTTGCATATGTGCTGTGTGGCTCCACTATCTAAATACCAAGCAGTGTTGACTGGATGGGAGTTTACACTCATGACTGCTATATTGTCTTGGCTAGTTGAACTTGTCTGGTTCTCTTGTCTGTTTGAGTTTCCACCTTGATTTTTCTTCTTTCTATACCAGCAGTCAGCCAGCCAATGCCCTTTTTTCTTGCAGTAATTACACTGTTTGACTTGAATCCTTTTCCTGCAGTCTTGTTTAGCATGGCCTGGAATTCCACAATTTTCACACGTAGAATTTCTGTACTGACTTGTTCTTCTTATATTGGTGTTAACTGTACTCGACTTTCTTGCAGCCAGGGCTACTGTTCCTTCTTGTGCATTCATTCTTTCTTCTTCTATAAGCAGCCTAGCAGTTAATTTTTCCAACGTTTGTTCGGCTTCTGATACAGATTCCCACGCCGAAATAAAGTGCTTATAAGCATCAGGAAGAGTCATAATGAGCTTGGTCATTACTATTTTCTTGGGGAGTTCCTCTCCTCTTTGTCCGAGCGTAGCGACTAGGTTGTTTACTGCTGTTAAATAGGTGTTCATGTTATTCTCAAATTTCAATGAGTAAAATTGTTGGTACAGCAAATGAACACTAATGTTTGATTCCCTCTCATATACAGACTGTAGTTTCTTCCACATTTCACGAGATGTAGTGCAGTTCATTATATGGGTAAGAGGTATAGGCTCCATTCGGGTGATGAGCACTTCTTGAGCTCGAGCGTCTGCCTTTTTCCAAGTTGACAACAGAGCGCTTTCTGTAGGAGCTTCTTTTGTACAATCAACATATTAAAAAGAATCCTTCGCAGTTAGAACTACTTTGATTTGAAACTTCCAAGTGTTCCAATTTTCATTGTTCAGTTGGGCATCTGAATTGTAGACTCCATGTTGGTCGTTATTCTTTGTTCACTTATCCTTTCTCTATTTTAGTCACACAACTAACACCACACTGGTAAATCTATAATAATGTTCCTGGGCCCATAACCTGTTGAGACGATGGAAGCAGTATAAACAAACAACATTGTCAGTTCAAATTACCAGTTTAATCACAGTAATAATTATAGAGAAAATCACAAAGAACGAGACAGGGTAATGTCCCTTTTTATCACAAGAAGGTTGAACACAAAAACTCTCAGGCAGCGTCAGACTCTCACTGCTATCACTAATTCACAGCGCCCTTCCTTCTTTGTAAGACTGTCGAAAAGAATGGAAAAGAGCGCCCTCTACACAATATGGAGATATAAGGCGCCAACATTCAAACTATAACAAAATTAATACAAAAGTGATTTTTGATTGTTATTAATACTATAATAGACAGCAATAACCTCACAGCACCTCACAGGAAACACTTTACGTCACCGCTAGAAAGCCCAACCGGTTAATGCTGTTTGGGGAAACAAAGGCTGTTTATTGTGAAAACCATAGGGAACACACAGATATATATAAATTAAGTTCGTACCTCACAGGAAACACATTACGTCTCCGCTACAAAGCCCAACCGGTTAATGCTGTGAGAACCATACGGAACACACAGATATATATTATTATGCCGTGGCGACAGGGTTGGGTAAAACACAATACTAATACACTCCGTCAGAACAACTCTCTTTGGCTACTCCCACCGCTGTCACCTATTGTTCTGCCACAAGGGGGGGGGGAGCTAGGTAAAGTCATTAATCACTGAGGTATCTGCCGCCTTGGTTTGAGTTTGTAATTCTCCTGAAGGATTTGGGGGGGATGCCGGGGTCGTCAGGGAGACGGATTCGCACGTGAGGGAAAAATAGGTTCATTAACGTTACACCATATTTTTCTATTCTATTCTCCTAGATCCCTATATACACAATATATACACAATTTGCCGATGTTTGTCGGGTTCGCATTTCACTTAGGTTATGAAACCTGTGGTACAGACATTCGTTCTACACCTGTCACCCGGCTATCGGGTATCCTATACCTCTGTCTCTCTCTTTCTCTGTTAAGCCTAGCCCGTCTGGTCCTCACTTTCTCTCCCTGGCAGTTGCACTTTAATATTATCACACTTAATGTTCATGGCTTATATGAAGTAGGTCCACTTACTTGTACTGATGAAGCAGGCACACACCACCAACCAACATCTACTCAGCGCTATCCCTCTCTCGGCGATAGCCTTCGGCCGCACTCTGTTGACAATTAAGCTTTTCCTGATTGATTCCTCTAGTGTTTTTGTACTCTCTTTTTGCTGACTCGCTGGGTTCCAGGGGTGTATCCACCCGCCCATCCTGACGTGATTTTGGTTGGGGTGGCCTACTCTCATTGGCTGTTTATCGAAAGGGGGGTTGCGCTTTCGTCTACCGCCCTTTCCGACTCAGCGATTTCCTAATGCCCTAGTTCTTTCTGTTCTACTTCATATAGCCTCTTCTTTAGTGTCAGCGTTATTACGCTGTCGTGCTAACATTCTGATTACAAAGCTATTACCTAACTACTTGCATTACACTTCTTTGCAAACTCCAGCTTCCTGGTACATTCCATTATTTCTATTTCTTAATCTTATCGTCTAAAACACTTATTCGAAATTAATCGCAAAACATATCTAACTGTACATAACCTTTGGGGCATAACATATATATAAACTCAGTTCGTGGTCGCGTTAAACTCAAGGCCATTGTTGCCATTCTCTTGCTTTGAAGGCGTTAAAATTGTACGTTCTACGTATGAGGAGACATCACCTCGATGGACTCTTTCTTATTCAAGTTTACCCTGGTTCTAAATTCTGTTCTTCTGTTTTGGAAATCGGTGGTCTCCGAATTCCTGCTCGGTACATCAGCCTTTTCTTTGATCGACGTCTGCTCATCATGTAAACATTGTCCCTCTGCTAGATGTGCATCAGCTGCTAATGTTGTTTTCAGGGACGCTGACGTATGCGGAGCCAAGAACGCTTTCCCGAATCATATTTAATAGTGGTATATGTATGTAATCCTTTCTTGCAGCATAATGATATAACCATTGCAAATGTACTTATTTTACTTTCCTCACCTGTCAATGATAACTTAGATTTTCCATGGAATTATTATTATATAAATCGCCTTATTTTGTATTTTGTAAGTTTTTGTTGTTTCTTTCTACACACTTCTGCTGACTTAAACATTGGTCTCTGAGTTGTTAAGTCTGTACATAAAAGCAAGAACTGAATTATTGTTATTATTATTACTATTATTACTATAAAGCGAAACTGCATAATGAGGAGCTTTGTAACTTGTACGCTTCGCCAAGTATAATTAGGATGATCAAGTCGAGATTGAAAGGATAGGCAGGGCATGTAGCATGAATGGGGGAGAAGAGGAATGAATATAGATATTGGTGGGAAAGTCTGAAAGAAAGAGACCACTAAGACCAAGGCGTACGTGGGTGGACAACATTAAAATGGATCTCAGAGAGACAGGACAGGATGAGATGGTATGCACTGGATTGATCTGGCTCAGGATAGGGACCAGTGGAGGGCTCTTGTGAACACGGTAATGAACCTTCGGGTTCCATAAAATGCTGGGAAGTTCTCGAGTAGCTGCGGCTTCTGAAGAAGGGCTCAGCTCCGTGAATGATGATGGTTACTACAGAGGAGAGATACCCATTTCATTTGAGCAGTGATACAAGTACGTAGTTTCAAGCGGTAACCTTGCTGGCTTGCGTGAGAAGAAGCTGCCCGAATCCCTGAACTGGAGAACTACTGAAACTTCAGGTTTAATTTTGTTGTACCAAGGGGTTTTTGAAAAAAAGAGTTTGTTTTTTGTATATTTGGGAAATAGTTGTCGCCAAACGGTTGGCCGACGGGAAAGGGGATAAGATCAGACTAGAATGTATCATCTGTCAGTCAGCCGTTCCCAAGTGCGTCTTTGTAGGAGAAATGCGTACAAGCTGAGTGAACTATATATGGGCAAGTTTTAGAACGGGAGGACGACAACCAATGGTAGCCGTCATTTCCAGGGCGGTTTCCCGAGTGGGGGAGAATTTGCGCGTTCCTCAAGAAAATGAAACGAACAAAATTACGTGCCCTTGTGTGACTTTATATGCTTGGATTTGCACTGCGCGTACCTTGTTTATTGTATGTACTTTGTTCTGTATTGTTCCCTTGTCTGTATCAGTGTAAGATCTACTTCCACCGGGTGAACACCCAATTGCAGTAGAATTATACCGACTGAGCGACCGCCGCTTGTCGGCGAAGTTAGTGCCAACTTTTGCGGATAGAGGGTATCGCGTGGTCAGCGCAACGGATCTCCCGGCCGTTAATCTCGGTTTTCTAGACCGGAAATAATATAATAATAATAGCAGCAGTCAGTTGCGCGCCATCGTAATTTAGGTGGAGGGTTTGCCACAACCTGCGCTGGACGGAGCCGAAATGACGCCATTGTGCCTCATCTTCACGCTGCTCTGCTGAGGGAGTAACTTGCCCGTATTCGAGCCACTGCTTGTAAACGTCAAGTAGACTTCACAGGTTACTGCAGGTCGAAGTTGTCATCCAAAGATTGCTGCAGTCATTTTATTTAGTTAATTACTTACATTTTTCGTTATTAGTTGGAATGTTACTTGTATGTTTCTTTTTGTCCCCTGGACTGAGTACGAGGTATCCAAATGTGCTCCACGGGTCAGGGCCGGCAGTAACCCCCAGCGGCACAACAATATGTAAAAGGTGGGGAGTGTTCTAGCCAACTATAAGCCATATTATGTTTCAGCATCCTGATGTACTGGTAAACGATTCAATTTGCAGGAGCAGTAGACAATCACAACAAGAATTTGCACTATCAAGACTGTCCCTGCAAATCAAATAATATAGAGCCATTGACTCTCAAGAATGACTCTGCATCCTGGAGTTACATAAATACTACTCCATGACTTTTAGTCTGCAAGCGAACTATACAGATCGAGCGACCGCCGCTTGTCGGCGTAGTTAGTGCCAACTTTTGCGGATATAGAGTGTCGTGTGGTCAGCGCAAAGGATTCCTACGGCCGTTAATCTCAGTTTTCGAGACCGGATCCGCTAGTTTTCCATTCAGGTAACTCCTCAGTTTTCCCGATCCAGACCCACCACTTCTCAGAAAATCTGGTAGCGCCGGGAATCGAACCCGGGACCTCTGGATCTGTAGGCAGGAGCTCTGACCACTAGACCACAGAGGCGGAGTACAAATACTGAGAAGTAAACACTGTTTCATAATGGTACCTTTTATTAAAATAGCCACAAAATATTATCTCTGCAAGAATGTCTTTCACTTTCGCATGTAATATGGAACACGAGCCTGATACATCGTCTCAGCTAATCATCTGTCACTTCCGTATACTGATCTACGAGCAGCACTCTGTGAAACTTTAAAAATCACTTATGTGTTATTATGCATCTTAACACACTGTACTTTTAAAAGAAATGAGTTCGAATCATTTAAAATTCTCAGTGTTAAAAACTTAATCTTAAAACAATTTCACTATGGAATTTCGTGATTCAAGTCTTTGTAAGAAGTTTCAAATTCTTCCACCAAGCACGGAAGAAATTACGTCACAAATAAGAGAATAAGATACATGTCTCGGTGCCATTGCAACTACCAGTAGTGAAACAGAAGTTATAGGTTTAACTCATTTTTGCGATGCAGCTCGCTCATGATACTTGCCAGGGAAAGGATCCTTTCCCCAATCGAGGTCAGTTTCATCTCAAGTTCCAAGCATTTCTGTTTCATAAAATGTTCATGCTCGTCTCTCTCGTAGCGTGGTGCACATGTCGATGAAGATGTTCCCTGTGGCTCGGGGACGTGTCGTAGTTCCCCGCAGGCCGCGTGTAACAGCTCAATTAATGTATCAAGTTGTTGAGAAGTTGCACAAAGTTGCCCCTCTCTCCCAGTTTCCTTGCAACGTGTCGAGTGACCGGCTTCTTCAGACTTGCCACTGGAGCGTCCAACTTCCTCGGACATCTTCCTGGAATGGCCGCCTTCCTCAGCCTGCTTCTTACAGTGGTCGGATTCCTCAGCCTTCTTCTTAGAGTGTCCTGCTTCCTCAGCCTTCATCTTAGAGTGTCCTGCTTCCTCAGCCTTCTTCTTAGAGTGTCCTGCTTCCTCAGCCTTCTTCTTACAGTGTCCTGCTTCCTCAGCCTGCTTCTTAGAGTATCCTGCTTCCTCAGCCTGCTTCTTAGAGCGTCCAGCTTCCTCAGCCTTCTTTTTACAGTGACCGGCGTCCTCAGCCTTTTTACAGTGACGGGCTTCCTCGGACTTCTTCTTACAGTGGCCGGATTCCTCAGTCTTCTTCTTAGAGTTGCCGCTTTTCTCAAACTTCTTCTTAGAATGGTCGGCTTTCTCAGACTTCTTACAGTGACCGAATTCCTCTAGTTTCTTCTCGAAGTGGCCAGCTTCCTCAGATTTCTTAGAGTGGCCGGCTTCCTCAGACTTCTTCTTGGAGTGGCCAGCTTCCTCAGACTTCTTAGCGTGACCGAATTCCTCAAGCTTCTTCTCGGAGTGGCCAGCTTCCTCAGACTTCTTAGAGTGGCCGGCTTCCTCAGACTTCTTCTCGGAGTGGCCAGCTTCCTCAGACTTCTTACAGTGACCGACTTCCTCAAGCTTCTTCTCGGAGTGGCCAGCTTCCTCAGACTTCTTAGAGTGGCCGGCTTCCTCAGGCTTCTTACAGTGACCGGATTCCTCAGACTTCTTAGAGCGCCCGGTTTCCTCAGACTTCTTCTCACAGTGACCGCATTCCTCGAGCTTCTTCTCGGAGTGGCCAGCTTCCTCAGACTTCTTACAGTGGCCGGATTCCTCAGTCTTCTTCTTAGAGTTGCCGCTTTTCTCAAACTTCTTCTTAGAGTGGTCGGCTTTGTCAGACTTCTTCTTAGAGTGGTCGGCTTTCTCAGACTTCTTACAGTGACCGAATTCCTCAAGCTTCTTCTCGGAGTGGCCAGCTTCCTCAGACTTCTTAGAGTGGCCGGCTTCCTCAGACTTCTTACAGTGGCCGGATTCCTCAGTCTTCTTCTTAGAGTTGCCGCTTTTCTCAAACTTCTTCTCGGAGTGGCCACCTTCCTCAGACTTCTTACAGTGGCCGGATTCCTCAGTCCTCTTCTTAGAGTTGCCGCTTTTCTCAAACTTCTTCTCGGAGTGGCCACCTTCCTCAGACTTCTTACAGTGGCCGGATTCCTCAGTCCTCTTCTTAGAGTTGCCGCTTTTCTCAAACTTCTTCTTAGAGTGGTCGGCTTTGTCAGACTTCTTCTTAGAGTGGTCGGCTTTCTCAGACTTCTTACAGTGACCGAATTCCTCTAGTTTCTTCTCGAAGTGGCCAGCTTCCTCAGATTTCTTAGAGTGGCCGGCTTCCTCAGACTTCTTCTTGGAGTGGCCAGCTTCCTCAGACTTCTTAGCGTGACCGACATCCTCAAGCTTCTTCTCGAAGTGGCCAGCTTCCTCAGACTTCTTACAGTGACCGACTCCCTCAAGCTTCTTCTCGGAATGGCCAGCTTCCTCAGACTTCTTAGAGTGGCCGGCTTCCTCAGACTTCTTACAGTGACCGGATTCCTCAGACTTCTTAGAGCGCCCGGTTTCCTCAGACTTCTTCTCACAGTGACCGCATTCCTCGAGCTTCTTCTCGGAGTGGCCAGCTTCCTCAGACTTCTGAGAGTGGCCGGCTTCCTCAGACTTCTTACAGTGACCGGATTCCTCT
This sequence comes from Cryptotermes secundus, assembly GCF_002891405.2. Classification (NCBI taxonomy): domain Eukaryota; kingdom Metazoa; phylum Arthropoda; class Insecta; order Blattodea; family Kalotermitidae; genus Cryptotermes; species Cryptotermes secundus. The sequence goes on along the minus strand of NW_019731220.1, from coordinate 168,783 downwards.
AGCTTCTTCTTGGAGTGGCCAGCTTCCTCAGACTTCTTAGAGTGGCCGGCTTCCTCAGATTTTTTGGAGTGGCCGGCTTCTATAGACCTCTGAGTGGACGGACTGACCTCCTCAAATCTCTCCATGGCCTTACCGGGTTGTGCAGAAACCTCGCCTCGTAGTGAACGGAGAATATATTGTCTATATAAATTCTTGAAGTTCCTTTCCAAAAGAACTGTGAAAGTCGTGACAGCACTGATTGTGTTTATGAACAATCTGGACTGGATCTGTGTTAAACACATGACTGAAAAACATCCCACTATATTTCTCATGGCAGACAGCATCTGGGATGAGAATGTTGATATATAGAAATACACATCAGCGAGATAAAAGCATGACCCGGCACAGCCTGATTCTCTACTGGCGACTGTCAGAAGAGTGGTTCTGATATTCCGTTGTTCAGAAATCAGCTTATCGCACAAGGACGTCAGTTCGTTACAGGTTTTAACCAATTCTAAGGTAAATAAGAGAGAAGACGAGGAAGGAGTCCCTACATCCTGACTGCCTTTACGTTCTTTACGTGTCATTCTTTTCTTGGGAGCAGACCGCCCACTTTGACCTTTAGATTGTTTGTCCTTGTGGCCAGCCTGGCTACGTGACGGCTCTCTGTTCCCTCTCACCGCTTTCTCTGGTGATCCCCTCGACGTGCCTGGCGGTGGAACTGGGTCATCAGTTATGTCAGTCACTCCCAAATTAATCATTTTCCGACACAAGCGAGAATCGAACTCTGCTTTAAGGGTTTCGATCAGTCGTCGTAAGGAGTCAGGAAAAGGTCCGTTTATTAAGCTCGATGTTGGAACAGATGTCGTAGCCAGCTCTCTTCCAATCTGAGCCTCACCTGAAATTCCATGGTCCGCGACTGTTATAGAATGTAGAGTTGCATCAAGATCTTCAAATATTTCATGCATATACAGATTACGTTCAAGTAAGTTTCTCTGTCGTTCATCACACAGCTCTTGTAGATGTTTGACATCGTATGTAGAGGGCTTCACGCTTCTAGAACTCTGCGGTATACCTAATGATTAAAATATAAAAGCTTGAAAACTAATGCAATCTCTTACGTACGAGGTAGAGTCAATAAATAAGGTCACAGATGGAAGTAAAACAGCTGTAATGTACGTAATAGTTTTCTATGTGTATCACTAGGTAGCAGCACAGTCCAGCTTCATGACCGCCTATGTGGCAGATACGCATGTTCAGAGGCTTGTTTGTCAATATGGCGACCATGCTTCGTATACTACCGAAGAGCAGCGTTCTGTTGTGTGTTTTATGGACAAAAGGGTTCAATGCAAATGATATTCATAAAGAAATGTTTTCTGTCTAAAGTGGGAAGTGTTTGCCGCGTAAAGCGGTTCAGATCTGGCTCGCAAACGTTTCGCTGATTACAAAGAGGTTGAAAAGGAGGTGCGGAAGTGACTGAGACAACAACCAAAAGACTCTTCTGCTGCAGGTTTCAACTCACTGATAAACGATGGGACAAGTGTATCAGTGTTGGTGGAGGATAGGTCGCGAAATATATGCTTTCTTTTTCAGGTTCCATTATCAAATGTTTTACGTTTTATATACATTTGTGACCTATTTACTGTCTCTCCCTCGTAGATTGGGGGTTATGGATCGGAGACGAAAATCACAGGGTCATGACCAATGGAGAACAATCGTAAAAGAGCCAAGGATTCATCATGGGTTGCAGCGCCCGCAGAAGAAGAGAAATCTCTCATGTAAGAGAACTGAATTCATTAACTTGAAACATTCTCGAATACCTAATATTTCAGCATAGCATTATTGACGTAGATTCTAAACCAGTGATGTCCAACGTTCTTATGTACTCGGGCACAATTCATTGATGCCTATGGAGGTGCGGGCGCCACCACACACACTACTACTACTACTACTACTACTAATAATAATAATAATAATAATAATACAATTTTTCGAAAATATTTAACAGTACTCAGACGTTCAAAAATGTCTCTTGTCTTACAATTTGAATTAATATTAAAAATCGGCTCAATTATATGTGATTACGGAGGGCGCCAGAAAAATATACCACGGGCGCCGCATTGGACACGGCTGTTCTAAACGGTTCTGACGATGGTGTATAATACTCAAGTGACGATGGTGTATAATACTCAAAATTACTGGGTTTTTGGACTTATCCATCACCCCGTATTCTAAAATACACGAAAGAAAACTGTGTTTCGGAAACCAGATCTGTTTCCTTCTTCAGGTGAGGGATGGGAGACACCTATCTCAGTCACTGGACACTCTTTAACGGACCTAAGAGAGTAGGTGTCCCCCACACTTCACCTGAGGACGGACGCAGATACGGTTTCCGAGACGTTGCGTTTCTTGTGTCGTTTAGAACACCAGACGATGGACAAAGTCCAAAAACCCAGTTAACCTGGATCTCATTGCAGCATATGACTTCGATGCATCACAGTTCTACGTACTTGAAGAATATGAAGTAACGTCTATTTGTATCTGTATTTGTAATTTCTGACCTGTGACTTCAAGCGCCCGTTTAGTTTAATTTAGACTGGCAATTAACCAGCGGGAGATTATATGCGAGGTTGCCGCAAATAGTTCGATATGTCTGGCGGGAAGAGGCACACACTACTAGCGTCAAATTATTCCGCGAGTGCTCGGGGTAATCGAGGAAGGATCAGACTGACTGAACATGTAATACTCCTACATTACTTTCCCTTCTTCTCGCTCCCACTTCGGAGCATAGGGCTGATTTCTCAGCTTCACTGATCATTTCTACAGACGGTAGGACTCCTCGGACGGGTATCAGCTCGTCGCACGGCCTCTACCTCAACACAGGACAACACAAACACAGAATAAACGCGTACACATATCAAACATCGATGCCTTGTGTGGGAATTCGAACCCACGATCCCGGCTTCCGAGCCAGCGAACACAGTGCATGCCTTAGACCGCTCGGCTACCGTGATCGGCAATCCTACATTGGCAATTCGACAGTTGCTAACGCGTTGAGTTCGCTTTACAGCAGCTGTTAAGCGATTTGCTGCAGCTATTCTGAAATAACCCTGTGTGCGCACGCCTTATCAATTGACACGGGGAAAGTGTTCTTATTGCAGGGGGATATGTGACGGGCTTTCAAATAATCGTACAGTACATGTCCCTTTGAAACGCATGTTTATACTCCTACAACTCTGTTACGTTCAACAGCATTCGAGAAGGCGTTTCCTGAACTGAAATCCGGTCAAATTAACATGTATCATTTTATTTATAGAGTTCTGTTTAGCATATCGAAAAAAACCGGTAANTACCGACCTACATACCTGCCTGCCTGCCTGCCCACCTGTCTGTCTATGACTCTAGGGCCCTTTGTTTGACCTTGGACGCTTTTTTTATCTTTTTATACATTCGGTAGGATTCCTTGGACGGGGGATCAGCCTGTTACAAGGCCGTTACCCGCACACAGGACAGCACAAACACAGAATAAACGCACACAGACATCCATGCCTCAAGTGTGATGGGATTCGAACCCAAGATGCCAGCGTTTGAGCGGGCGAAGACAGCCATTGTGATCGGCGAGAATTGTGCTAAGACAGCCGAACCTGGAAGTAGTACCTCCACAGTGGTCAGGCGAGGAACATCCTATTAGGTGAAATTACTTAAATTACCGTATAGAATGAGGTTATTAGCTTCACATAAATTCCCCCAACCTTCCTCAACGGGAAATATTTGAATAAATGGAGTTTCAGAATAGAATAAAAAGCGATGTGAGATGAAGGGGTGCGGAACTAGAAGAGAGAGGAGGAATAATCACGAAAACAACGAGAAATATATAAATAATATAGAAGAAAAAGAAGGAAATTAAAACGAATTGAAATTACTCTCACCTGTATCTTGGAGTGGCTTTTCTGCTTGCTTCAGATGACCCTCCTCATGGCCTTCAAGGATTGCAGACTCGGCCCTCGGAACTTCACCATCAGCTGGCATAACTGTCTTGTCTGTATCTGGGAACAAATTTAATAATTTTAGTGAATATATTTTAAGCCTTAAAGTTTGTAAGGTTTCTCATTGACATACACTCATAGGTAAGCCGGACACCGGCTTGCGTCAATACGTCATCATGATTCAGACCGGTGTGCGGCGGTTTTCATAACCTCATTCGTTTCAACTGTGCTCCTTTCTTTGCATCATGTTGCAGACATCGTGTCTTGACTGCTACATGTCTTGACGCAAGCCGGTGTGCGGCGTACCTTATTCCTCCTCTATTATTAATATTAAAATAGTATATGACAGCGAAAATGAAACGTGACAGGCTTAAAATATCCAGTTTGTATGGCATCTTCTTTAGACAGCATATTTCTTAAACTGCCCTCTATGTCTCTATAGGTCAATACATTCACTGACAAGAGCAGACAGTCTGTCTCTCGCGCAGTCGGACGGTGAGAAAACAGCAAATCCATTTGCAGAGTTTAAGGTCCTTACAGCGGTGGTTATGAAGAGTTCTGTCTTCTGGGGTATAGCGTTGTGCAGGATCTGAGGTTCTCACAGCGGTGGTTATGAAGAGTTCTGTCTTCTGGGGTATAGCGTTGTGCAGGATCTGAGGTTCTCACAGCGGTGGTTATGAAGAGTTCTGTCTTCTGGGATATAGCGCCGTGTCTGCCAGTTTTCTTTGCTTGCTACCTGCTACACGCTGGTTTCTTGCTTGGCTTATTTTTCGACCCTAAAGATGAAGGCGTCTTGTTTCTCCGAAACGTCGGTTGACTATCAACGAACTACTAGGTGTTATATCCCGGAAGATAGAACTCTTCATTCATTCAACCTGTTTGTTGGCCCGTTCAGGCAGTCAGTCTGCCCCACTGTCAACGATATTTTGTGTCAGTTTGTCGGTCTGTCAGTCAGTCAGTCAGTCATTCCACAACGGACGCGAGGTGTTAACAAATAATCTGGCAATTTTAACAGCGACATATTAGTATATTTCGATATTTTCGGAAGATTGGAATGCACTAAGTACATATTCCTTTAATGATATATTTTTTCCAATCTTTCGAAACAGTTATTATCGACTGATCGACTATGGGGGACAATTTGATATAGCGATAACATCGGGTAAAGGTAAAGCTATCTCTCTAACAGGCATTGAAGGCCCATAGGGTTGTGAGACGTTGAGGTTCCCACATTTTCTCTATACATTCGGCTCACAGATGGCGGTAAGGTTGTCAGCCTTACGCGTCGGCCGCCCTTTGCCGCTCATGAATCTTCCTGGTACTCATTTCTGTTAAGAGGCTGAGTCTACCCCAGGGCCATAGTGGGGCTGGAAGGGTAGGTCAATTGAAAAATCCACCTCATCGGGACTCGAACCCACGATCTTCCAGCTTGTAGCACAGTGCCTCAACCAAGTACGCTACCGCGGGTATAAACATTATTTTCCGCGTGACAAAATTCTACTGGATAATTAAGGAGCATGATGTCCCGATGTCATTCTTTTGAACTGCTCGAATTCGGGCAGTCCTTATGATCAAAACGTTTGCTATTCAGACAGCACGTATATTGACTTCAAACTCGTGTTAGTCATGCGCTAGAACACTCGAGAAACACATACGATTTATGGAATTCAGGTTATACAGCATTTATTAAAATTCAACTGGATGAAGGTTCTATAGCGACCTGCATTATGGAACAATATTTGCTTTCCGCTTTCAAGAATTCCATTTTATTGTGAAACAAACTTCGCTCATTTTGATTTAATTGCACCAACAAAAAGCGTGATCTGTCTGCCTTCAAACGTTCTTGTTATAAAACAACCCTATTTCACATTTCAATCCTACTGTCGGAACAAGATATAGAGTGATTCTAAATTATTGTCTGGGTTTACGTTTATAGCCCACAGAAACCATAACAGGAATTTTGAAAAACTCTGTATTTTCTTGAAAAATTTCTTTTCAAATACATGCAGCATATATTCCCCCCAAAATAAGAGAAAGTGTTTCATTAAAAGCAATTGGATTAAAATATAAAGAAAAATAGACGATTCATTTTATCCCCTAGAATTTTCTGAATATTTTCAATAAAAAATATGCCAAATTCGTGAGGTTTATGTATATTTGTATAATCGTAGTGACTTTTGCTTCCAGTAACAATGTACGAATTCCTAATCTGTATTAAACACAGTAAAAAGGAAATTGAATAAACAACAAAGCAAAGCACACTAAACATACCCATTTGAAATGCTGTTCCAGTCGGAGTTCCTGCGAGCAACTGTCACTTCATACAGCACAACTCCCCCACCTCCAGACCACCGTAACACAAGTAACGGGAAAAATGCAGGCTGGGTACTTGAAATGGTCTTCAAGAAACATTCCCATAATTGCACCACGGTAAGTAATATTCCTGGACTTAGGAGGGAGGAAATACCCTAAGGGCGTGTTTACTGCACTAGTTTAGGGGGTTTAAATCCCCGCTCGCTCCATTTTAATTTTATACTAAGTAACTTTATACGCCGCGCCATAGCTCAAGCGGATAGTCGCTGGCTTCCCACCGCGACGGCCCGGGTTCGATCCCGGGTCCGGTCTAGTGGGATTTGTGGTGGACAAAGTGGCGCTGAGGCGGGTTTTCTCCGAGTACTTCGGTTTCCCCTACCAATCTTCATTCCACCAAATTCTCCATCATCATAATCACCCGGGGCAGGCTACAATAGGCCAATCAGTGGCCGCCGTGCCGAGTAGACCCAGCTGGACTCCACCCCCCCACTAAGCGAATTAAAAAAAAGAAGTAACTTCATTGAGCTGAGCCCTTCTTCAGAAACTGCCAGTTGTGCAGCTATACAAGAATTTCCGAGCATTTCACGGAACACGAAGATTTTTACCATGTTCACAAGAGCCCTCCACTGGTCCCTATCCTGAGCCAGATCAATCCAGTCCATAACACCCCATCTTATCTTTCTATGATCCATTTTAATATTATCCACCCACGCATGTCTTGGTCTTCCTAGGAGTCTCTTTCCTTCTGACTTTCTAATCAATATCCTATATGCATTTCTCTTCGCCCCCATTGGTGCTACATGAGCTGCCTCCATGACTTCATCATTCTAATTATACTTTTTTTTATATATTTCCGTTTATTTGTACAATCGGCCCATACTAAGGACTATAAGTACATCTTGTGAAATACTCAATCTAAGGCTTAAATACTAATAAGAGAACATTTCAGGGAGAGTAATGCCCCAGTGAGCATTCTCTAGGAATCTATTTCCAGTGTAACTTTAGTACAGTATGTATTGCATTTATGTGAAGCTCCTCCTTATGTAGTTTTCTCCAACCTCCTGTCACTTCATCTCTCTTCGGCCCAAATATTCTCCTCAGCACCCTGTTCTCAAACACCCTCAGTCTATGTTCCTCCCTTAATGTCAGAGACACATCTAATATTTGGTTTCTATAGGGGGTGGGGGGATAGTTCGATCCTCAAAACCTTTGCTCAATTTAATGTTCTCCTTACTTCAGAATCATTTTTAGCTGAGCATTTCTGTCTTTTGGCATATAACGTCCTGTAGTCTGTTAAAGTAAACCGACGTTTCGCTAGGAATATATCGCGTCCATCTTCAGGTCGAAGAATAAACCAAAGAAACCAGTATGAAGGAAGCAATAAGAACAGATGACTAAATTGACTATCGTTCTATCTATGAGTTCTACTTATCGTTTGCGTGACTTACTGTTCTACCCTGAAGATGGAGGCGATATGTTCCTCTGAAACGACGGTTTACTTTTAAAGCTATGAATGGCGTTATATCCCAGAAGACAGCACTCTTCATAACCACCGCTGTACGCCATTAATGTGTGTGTGTGTGGGAGTGGAGGTATAGCTCCGTCATTTGTAACCTCGGAACTAGAGGAGGTTGAGTGATCGGCTTCACTCCTCGGCCGCTGTACGGGTTGTTTTGATGAAGGACTCTCACAGCAGCCTGTACATGTGATGGTGGTCGGTTAGGCCAAAACACGTAGAGAAACGACGAGAGGTTATTAACCGACGTTGCACACAGACGGCAAAGAAAAAGCGGAATGCAAAGTGAGATTTACATAGTTCAAACACGATTCTTCGAGTTGATATTGAGGCTGTGTGTGTACATGGAGGGACCGCCTCTGTGGTCTAGTGGTCAGAATTCCTGGCTACAGACCCAGAGGTCCGGGTTCGATTTCCTGCGCTGCCAGATTTTCGGAGTAGTAGTGCGTCTGGAACGGGGTCCACTCAGCCTCGTGAGGATAATTAAGGAGCTACTTGGATGGAAAAGTAGCGGCTTCGGTCTAGAAAACCGAGATTAACGGCCGTGGGAATCCGTTGCGCTGACCACGCAACACCCTCCATCCACAAAAGTTGGAACTAATATCGCCGAGAAGTGGTGGTCGCTCGGTCGGTATAGTTCGCTTACGGACTAAAGACACGGAGTTTGTTTTGTGTACATGGAGAAGACGAATTTAGAGTAAAACTGAAGCATGAGGGTGACTTCGGCTCCATGCCCCAAAAACATTCTCCCTACTGCTCAAGAGCTGGAAATAGAATTTGACATGTGGAGCCTCTCTTGTCCTGTACCTTGTGCAAGAAGATTTATTTTGCTGCAAAACTGTTCAGCAATGTTGGCCTTCATATCGAGCAGCAAAGCATATTATACAAAACTTCTGGACGAAGAAATAACGGAAGGACTCGTAAGGATGTGGTATAAGATATAAATTAACAATCATGTGAATGTTTATTATTTAATACTTTATTTCATATGATTCACTTTTAAAATTATGAGAAATATTTTCAATCATGTGTACGAACAATTTTGAACGTTAACTCTTTCTCATAAGTAAAATGAATTAAAAATCCGGGCCACTTATCAATTGTTAAATATTGAGATAAGGTTAAAAGAAACTACTGGTTCCAGAAGTTGAAATTATTTCTTTACCGCCTCAGCCACTGATATCGCGTGAGAAACAATTTTCGTGCACGAATTTAGTAATGTAAATGGTGTATGCACAATTTAATATTGTGCATACACCGTAAACTGACACTTACTTATGTTCAAATGGAAACAAAATATCTTCCCCAAAGTTATCCTTCTTTTCTGCATTTGACGTGGGATTTAAATCTTTAAATTAATTAAATTTTCATGCATAATGAGCTAATTATGCTATCAAGTGATTTGCAATTATGTTCTGGTGGAATTTAAAAACATTGTTAGGCATATGAACTTTCAAGAAATGGAAAAATAGAAGGATGTATACAGTATTGGAATCTAATGTTACCAACTGCTATCCTGAGATATTTAATATAAGATTTTATAAAAATAATATAAAATTCAAATACCATCGGAGATGCAGCGTCACAGATATAAGAAAAGGTACCTGAGTAAAATTTTCACTTTCCGTAAATTAACGGCAATTCTGACACGATCTATTGTAAGCGGAAATATTCTGATGGGTTCTTTAGTGCCGTTACGATTTTTTGTTCCATTAATTCTAGCGTTAGTCCAACTGTCCAAAGTCTCATTTTTATTGAATCCTTTACTAGAAGTGGCAGAGAACATCGTGGAACTTCTAAGAGTACCGCAGAACACGCTTCATCCTGTTCATGAGGCGTCTGAAACAACTGGGAAGGAGTGTCTGTCTTCTCACCAGAAACTCCAGTTTGCTCACACATATCAGTCTGCATGTTTTCTGTCTGATTTTCTTGTACCGCCACATCGAGTTCTTCAGGAGTCAAAATCTTCACGTCAATCATCAAATTTGTACATAAAATTTTGTATTTCGTTTCTAAACTAGGTAGGGAGATCATCAAAGTATCTAGAGAGTCAATAATAACATCGGGAACTATATTCATTATTCCCTTATGAATAATTACGTATATTAGAGACATGAGTGCAGACATTAACTCTGATAAGAGTTTGATGATCAAGAAGGAAATTTCTATCAGCATGAAACAGAGAATCGGATGAAGAATAGGATATTTACTAGAAACCATTATGCGTGGCAGGAGATGTTCTGGGAATACATTAGTAATTTCCTTACATATGTTGGCCATTTTCTGACACTTAGTAAGCACGCCCAAAGCCAAGGATACTAAACTCTCTCTAATAGGAATTGTGTCGCGTTCATTCATATTCAATTGGTATTTTGTAGTTCCAGATGTGGTTTCCGTCTTAGCACGTAACACTACACTTGGACGATTGAGCATTTGAAGTAATTCATTTCTATTGTGCAAAAACTTACGGGGTTTCCCGCATATATTGGTCAGTTTGTCACACTTGGTAAGTATGTCAGTAACCAAGGATGCTACGTTCTTTCGGGTAGGAGCTCTGTCGGGTTCATTTGCATTCAATTTGCCCTGTGCATCTGCAAATCCGGTTTCCGTCCCAGCAGGTAACACTTCATTCCCAGTGTCTGTCACCTGCTTCACATCAGCTTTCGGATCTCCTTCCATTGCGCCTCGCTGAATCTTCACTTCATCAGTGAAGCCTGGATATTCTAAATTGGACTGCTTCATCTGCCGGTGCACGTTATGTAATGATTCACGTGTTCCATACAACATTTCTACTTTTGCAGCAAGATTCGGACTTACTTCCCAAGGAAATTTCGTTGACTGACTTGAAGATGGAACAGGTGACGTATGAAATTCAACTTTCGCTTGGCCTCCCGGTTCGCCGAAGACTTCCTTGCAGGAAACCAGGCATCCTGATTCTTGTAGTGTATGGGGAAGTTCCTTCATCTGTGCAGATGTTTTGGGACGCTTGTCGTATTGAAATCTTACCTCCGGTCTTTCTACGGGTGCTTCTTTTGTAGCTCCAGATGTGGTTTCCGTCTTAGCACGTAACACCACAATTGGACGATTAAGCATTTCAGGTATTTCATTTCTAACGTGTAAGAACTTACGGGGGTTCTCGCATATATTGGTCAGTTTGTCACACTTGGTAAGTACGCCAGTAGCCGTGGATATTACATTGTTTCGGGTAGGAGCTCTGTCAGGTTCATTTGCATTCAATTTGCCCTGTGCATCTCCAAATCCGGTTTCCGTCCCAGCAGGTAACACTTCATTCCCAGTGTCTGTCACCTGCTTCACATCAGCTTTCGGATCTCCTTCCATTGTGCCTCGCTGAATCTTCACTTCATCAGTGAAGCCTGGAGATTCTAAATTGTACGGCTTCATTTGCCTGTGCACGTTATATAAAGATTCACGTGTTCCATACAACATTTCTACTTTTGCAGCAAGATTCGGACTTACTTCCGAAGCAACTTTCGTTGACTGACTCGAAAATGGAACAGTTGACGTATGAACTTCACTTTTCGCTTGGCCTCCCGGTTCGCCGAAGGCTTCCTTAAATGAAACCAGGCATCCTGCTTCTTGTAGTGTATTGGGAAGTTCCTTCATCTGTGCAGAAGTTTTGGGACGCTTGCCGTATTGAAATCTTACCTCCGGTCTTTCTACGGGTGCTTCTTTTGTAGCTCCAGATGTGGTTTCCGTCTTAGCACGTAACACCACAATTGGACGATTAAGCATTTCAGGTATTTCATTTCTAACGTGTAAAAACTTACGGGGGTTCTCGCATATATTGGTCAGTTTGTCACACTTGGTAAGTCCGCCAGTAGCCGTGGATATTACATTGTTTCGGGTAGGAGGTCTGTCAGGTTCATTTGCATTCAATTTGCCCTGTGCATCTCCAAATCCGGTTTCCGTCCCAGCAGGTAACACTTCATTCCCAGTGTCTGTCACCTGCTTCACATCAGCTTTCGGATCTCCTTCCATTGTGCCTCGCTGAATCTTCACTTCATTAGTGAAGCCTGGAAATTCTAAACTGGACTGCTTCATCTGCCTGTGCATGTTATGTAACGATTCAGGTGTTCCATGTAACAGTTTTATTTCTACAGCAAGATTCAGACCTACTTCCGAAGGAACTTTCGTTGACTGACTGGTAGATGGAATAGGTGACGTATGAAATTCACTTTTCGCTTGGCCTGTCGGTTCGCCGAAGACTTCCTTACGGGTAACCAGGCGTCCTGCTACTTGTAGCGTATGGGGAAGTTCGTTGACCTGTGCAGAAATTTTGGGACGCCTGTTGTATTGCAATCTTACCTCCTGTCTTTGTGCACGTGCATCAAGTTCAAACATCACTTTAATTCTGAATTGAGGGGGAGTAAATTTGTTTTCAACAGTCGGAGTTTCGCGACAATCTTCAGCAGCCAATGCTTCCTGGTGTTCAGACCTCAACTCTTTTCCATCTGAGGGGTTGTCCACCACGGTATCCACAACACTGGGGCCCGCAGGGTGACCTGCTGATAAAGAATGGAAATTTAAATATTTATTAACTAACTCCATGGAGCTGAACCCTTCTCGTGAAGCCGCCAATTGTGAACCTACTGAATTTCCCCAAATTATATGGAACCTGAAGGTTCATTAGAATTCAAGAGAGCCCACCACAGCTTCCTACCCCGAGCCAGTTCAATCCAATCCATATCACCCGATCCTATATATCTATGATTCATTTTAATATTATCCGCCTTCGTACTTCTTGATCTTTCCAGTGGTCTCTTCCCTTCTCGCTTTTCCACCAGTATCCTATCTATATTCCCTTTCTCACCATTCGTGTTACATTCCCAGCCCATCTCATCCTCTTGATGTGATCATTGCGATTATACGAAATTTTACGCACTTGGAGATGAGTACAAGTTATGAAGCTCCCAATTTTGCAATTTTTTTCTAACCTCCCGTCACCTTATCCCTTTCTGATCAAAATATTCTCCTCAACACCCTGTTCTCAAACAGCCTCAGGCTGTGTTCCTCCCTTAATATCACAGACAAAATTTCACACCCATACAGAATCACAGGCAAAAATTGTAGTTTTGTATATTCTAATTTTTATAATTACAAACCACTCCGTCCAGTGTGACATATATCTCACACTGGGCGGAGTGGTTTGTGTTTATAATTGTTAGTGTGACGGTGCAGAATGAAACAAATCAAATCTAATTTTTATGTTTTTGGATAGCAGACGAGAAGACAAAAAGTTCTGGATTGAATGGTAGCAAATATTACCCGAGATCAGTCGCCTCTTAATTTCCTACTGAATCAGGTTTCGATTTGTTATCGTCGTTCAGAAATTGCAATAAAGAAGCACCTACTGTTCTCGACATTTGGACTCCGGTATTTTCCTTTGTCTCCAGCTTTCTGCACAGAGTCTCCTGACCCATATTCAGGGCGGCTGTCCGTTTCGTCGGGGGGGCGGTGACTGTCCGTCGGCATCGCTGAATGAATGGAGATAAAACACAGTTCATAAAACTTTGAATTCATGTGGTTAGATTCAGGTATACAAAAATAAACTCCGAGGCCCGTAGTCCGCAAGCGAACTATACTGACCGAGTGACCACCGCTTCTCGGCGAATTTAGTGCCAACTTTAGCGGATAGAGGATGTCAGGTGGTCAGCGCAACGGATCCCCACGGACATTAATCCCGGTTTTCTAGACCGCAGCCGCTACTTTACTGAAATAGCTCCTCAATTATCCCCACGAGGCTGAGTGGACCCCGTTCCAGACCCACTACTTCTCAGAAAATCTGGTAGGGCTGGGAATCGAACCCGGGACTTCTGTATCTGTAGCCAGGAGCTCTGACCACTAGACCACAGAGATTACGCTTAATAACGTTGGTGTTAGCTTCCATACTTATGTCAACCATAGGTAAAGTACTTTTCCTGTACTTCATCAATTAAACACTACGCCATGAAGTAGTATTGCAGGAATGAAGGTATAGCGTCACCATTCTTGAGCTTCGCATTAGATTGAGGTGAGTGGTCAGCTTCACGCTTCGGCCTCTTCACCCCCCAGGAAAACCGACCCTCAGAATCTAATGGATATAAGGATGGGTGCGCCTCAGAGCCAATCTGGACGCTGTGAAGAAGACTGTTTCTTCTCCCAAGCCGGTAATGGAACCCCGTCTTCCACCATTAACATATATCAATCTAGCTCAATCGGTATAGCGATGGGCTACGGGCAGGTCGGCCGATGTTCGATTCCCTCCAGAGAGATTTTTTCTTTTCTTCACAGCGTTCTGACTGGCTGTGGGGCCCACCCAGGCTTTTCCTATCCGGTGGGAAGCGGGGGCTCTCTCCACGGGGGATAAAGTGCCCAGACCATCCAGTGCCGAGGTCAAGAATGGTGGAGCTATACCTCCACTCCCCTATATATCTTAAATGAATAAACATAACGACAACGTTATGTATACAGCATTATTACATAAAGGGACACTGTTCCATGGAGTTAGTCCAGCGTTTCCCAACCTGTGGTTCGCGGTGATGGGAGAGGTGGTCCGCAAGCAGATTTAAAGAAAGTTAAATTAAAAATTATCCAAGCAAAAAGAAACAGGTGATGCTAACCCTAATTATGATACACGTGTTGTAATGGCGAGTAAATGTGATACTATTAAAGTTGAAGAAGCAAGCAGTTCAAAGAAAAACTCAGTAGGAAATGTGACAATTGATATTTGGAATTCGGGGTTGCTTGGTGTGGGGACGAACGTGAACAGAAACCTCAACGTGTTTTGTGTTATGAAGTGTTGCCGAGTTTATGAAGCCTGCGAAACTCCGACGACATTAGAAACTAAACACTGTGATGTGAAAAATAAAGCAATTGTTTTTTTTTTCAGCGACGCTTAGGGATATGAAATCATGGGAAAAATATAGTTTCGGTCATGGGTTCGATTAATAACAAGGCACTGGAAGCATCCTACCTCTTAAGCATGCGCATAGCTAAAACAGGGAAACCTTAATCTATCGGGGAAAATTTGCTTCTTCCAGCTGCAAAAGATGTAACATTATTTTTGACAACAGGTTACTAAAAGATGCTGATTGGATTCCTCTTTAAAACGACACTGTCGGTCGCAGAATTAACGATATGGCAGGAAATGTAGAATCTCGGTTATTCGAAAGAGTTAAGAAGACTTATTATGCGTTACAAATGGGCCTGACTACTGACGTTGCAAATGATGCGCAGTTAACATGCTACGCAAGAGATGCGCATAGCGGCCTCCGTAGTCTAGGGGTAACGTTCCCGCCTCATGACTCAAGGTACGCGGGTTCAAAAACCCGGCGGAGGTCGTGGAATTTTTAAGGGCGGAAAAATTCAGGGAACAAGTCCTCCGGGAGGGACTTTAAGCCGTGTGCCCCGTGTCGTAGATTTACGGCACGTAAAAGAACCTCATGTCTCTAGGAGACCTCTGAGCTAAATTTAGGCAATTTCCCGCCCAAGTAGTTTCCAATGCCTCCGGTAGATGGGGAAGTATTAGGTACCACTGCCAGAGGAGGGACGACCTCGCTGACAGAAAGGGACTAATAGCGAGCACCAGTACCGGTAGGGGATGGAGACTGTAGAAATTAAAAGGGGGACGTACAATAGACTATCAAAAAGTCGCGGTGCATGGGGAAATCCACCCCCTCAATACTGAATCACTGAAGATATGCGCATGGTAATAACATCCATGATGATATTCTGTTCTCTGGAACTTTGTCAACCCGAACAACTGGAGAAGAAATATTTCATACTCTCGATAATTACATGTGACAAGGGGATCCAGTGGGAAAAATGTGTGGGCTTCTGTTCGGATGGAGCTCGCACTCTTAGAGGCAGGCATAGTGGGGTTGTTTCTAAGGTGAAGTAGCTCCGGATATGAATTGGGTACATTGTTTCATACATAGGGAAGCTTTGGTCTCCAAAGGAATGCAACCACCAGAGTGTAGAACTGTAAAGCTAGTTAATCTTATTAAGGCTCGACCGTTAAATAACAGGTTATTTTACGTACTCTGCGATGAACTGGGCGGTGAATATACACAACTATTGCTTCATTCTGAAATTCGCTGGCTTTACAGGGGCAGAGTACTGACAAGCTTATTTAGGGCACTAAGTTTTATTGTTTCTAAAGGAACGCGATTCTGATTTTCCATCACCCCTTCTTGACGAAGCTTGGTTATTACCACTATCAAACTTTTGAGATGTTTTTGCTAAATTAAATGAACTAAATCTCTCTCTTCAGTGAAATTCTTTTACTGTTCTTGATGCCTACAGCAAAACAAAGGCATTCGAGAAGAAACTGGTGTTTAGTTATGTAAAAGACAGAAAATCTGCACCTTTTCCAGCTTTGGGATCCTTTTTAGTATGAAATTATATTTCTATTGATTTTGAGTTTGTGACCACCTCAATAGTGCGAAACAGAAACTTGATACATCTTTCCCGGATAACTTTTGTGAGTAATTTCTGTGGGTTCGCGATCCATTTCAGACTTATAATCACGAGAGAGACCTTCCGTCATCGAAAAAAGGGCAGATAATTGAGCTTTCAAGTGACAGTGGGTTCAAAATGCAATTCCGCGATCTTGGTTTCGTCCGATTCTGGATCGCGCCCTCAGTGAGATGTGAATTTCCCGAATTATCTGACGCAGCATTGAAAATCGTCACGGAGTTTTCAACAGCCTAACTTTGTGAGAAAGGATTTTCATAGTTCCTTCAAATGAAAACAAAACATCGAAGTTGTCTTAGTGTGAGTGACGATTTTAGAATCAAGTTAACCACTGTTGAGCCAGATATCCAGGAACTCTTTAAGGGCCCACAAGCTCAACAATCTCATTAAAAGTAATTAGTGAAATAATTATATCATATTCCTTATTTGTTAAATAAAGATTAAAAATTTGTTCAGAGATTATCCACTTTTACTTCAAATGTAATTAATTGTTTCTATATGTACTCAAACCAAGCTTTAAATTTATTATGATATAATTGGCACAGTATGTCCCAAAATTTGTAATACTACATAAGTATAAAAAGAATTGGCCCAAATAACTTAGTGTTCCGTAGAATTTCCTCAGACATTTTACTGGTCCTTAGGCTTCAAAAGGTTGAGAAATACTAAGTTGGTCAGTTGGCTGTGACCTGTTTCACCTCCTGTTATTGCCACTAATTTTATCGGCATTCAAATTGTAACGCTGAGTAATGGTAAGTAAACAAAGAGTGTAGTCAGCTGAAACATGGGTGAGAAGCGGTCTGAACAGACAATCATAGCCTTACGTCCAACCTTCAAATACAGGACCTCCAGGGTCACTGAGGTCAGAGTTCCAGCCCTTAACTAACTCCATGGAGCTGAGCCCTTCTTGAGAATCGGTCAGTTGTGCAGCTACTCAAGAACTTCTCAGCAATTTATGCAATCCGAAAGTTCATAATTCTGATCGCAAGGGCCCTCCACTAGTCTCTATCCTGGGCCAGATTAATCCGGTCCTTACGAACGCATCCTATCTAAGGTCCATTTTAATATTATCCACCCACCTACTGTCTTGGTCTTCATCCTGGTCTCTTTCCTTCTGGATTTCCCACCAAAATCCGATATGCATTCCTCTTCTCCCCCATTTGTTCTACATGACCTGCCCACCTCATCCTCCTTGACTTGATCATTCTAATTATACTTGGAGAAGAGTACAAATTATGAAGCTCCTCATTATGCAGTTTTCTCCAACCTCCTGTCACTTCATCCCTCTCCGGTCCAAATATTCTCCTCAACACCCTGTTCTCAAACTCCCTCAGTCTATGTTCCTCCCTTAATGTCAGAGACCAAGTTTCACACCCATACAGACCACAGGCAAAATGTCAAATCATAATGCATACTTTTTTAACGATTTGTATAACGACGTTATCACAAGTGGCTAGATTCTTAGAGGGTGACAAGGGACAAAGTGTTCTACTGTCTGGGATATAACGCCGTATAGTACCATTTAAATAAAACCGACGTTTCAGAGGAACATGTCTTCATCTTCAGGAACAAACAATAAGCCGGAAAAGAAACCAGTGTGAAAGCATGTGGTAAGTCTTGAGGCTTTAACGCTGGTTTCTTTATTTCGTTCACTCTTCTATACTGATGATGGATCTGACATATTAGTCCGAAACATCGGTTGACTTTCAACGGCTTGCACGGCGTTTAATCCTAGAAGATATAACTCTTCTTAACCACGGCTGTGAGAACCTCATATTCTATAAGGAGGAATCAATATGAATTATTGTACCCACTAGAGTGAGGGGTACGGAAACTGGGGCTTGTGTTATATATGGGATAATTCGTAAATCACTGCGGAAACCCCAACAATAATTTGGAATTACGGTACCCTTGTAACATGTATTTTGTATGCAGAGTAATTCTAAATTATTGTCGGGGTTTCCGGAAGGATAATACAGTGTCCCTTCAGTTTTTTGCAAATGGACCCAACCTCCTATCAAGTGGGTTCCAGGGGCTCTGTCTGAGGGTAAAGTGGCCTGGACGTGAAGCTGATCACTCACCCCCATCATGGTCCGAGCCCAAGAAAGATGGAGTTACACCTCTACTCCCCATACGTCTTCATGGCGTGGTGCTTAATTAGTGAAGCACAGGGCCTACCTTACCTTTTAGTTCTTATCCTGTTGGGTGTTCGGCGGTTACTGCAAGCTACTTTCTACTTGCAAAGAAGAGATCAAAAATTATTTTACAGAATCAATTTGCTAGTGACTAAAGCACACATACGCATAAAAGTATGATTTACGAGGGTGGGCAGATGGAAAAAAAAATTATGATATGGAGAAAAAGAACAGTAAAAACAGAATAACGGAAATTGCGGAAATGACCGCATGATTCGAAATTATTGTCGGGGTTTCCGTGAGATACAAACGGGTACACCAACAATAATTTAGATTCACACGGCTATTTATGCAACAGTAATTTAAATAGAGAAGCACATACTTTTGCCGAGAATTCGAGACCAGTATTTTCTTTCGGGCCCAGCTTTCTGCGCAGTCTCTCCTGACCCATGTTCAGGGCCGCTGTCCGTTTCGTCGGGGGGGCGGTGACTGTCCGTCGGTGTCGCTGAATGAATGGAAATAAAATACAATTCATAAAACTTTGAATTAATGTGACTACATTCAGGAATACAAAAAAGGAACTCCGTGGCTTGAGTCAGCAAGTGAACTATACTGACCGAGCGACCGCCGCTTGTCGGCGAAGTTAGTGCCAAATTTAGCCGATAGAGGGAGTCACGTGATCAGCGCAAAGGAACCCCATGGTCCTTAATATCAGTTTTCTAGATCGGAGCTGCTATTTCCTTGAAATAGCTCCTTAGTTATCCTCACGAGGCGGAGTGGACCCCGTTCCAGACCCACTACAACTCATAAAATCTTGTAGCGTCGGGAATCGAACCAGGGATCTCTGGATATGTAGGCAGGAACTCTGACCACTAGACCACAGAGATAACGCGTAATAGAGTTGGTGTTAGCTTCCATATTTACTTCTGTACTTAATCAATTAAACACTATTTCATGAAGTGGTACTTCAGGAATGAAGGCATAGCGCCAACACTCTTGATCTTGCAATAGATGGAGGTGAGTGGCTATCTCCACGCTTCGGCCTCTTCACCCCAAGGACCTACCCCTCCCCGCCCAGAACCCACTGGACAGAAGGATGGGTGGGCCACAGAGCCAGTCTGCACGCTGTGAAGAAGACTGTTTCTTCCCCCATGCGGATAATCGAACCCCGCCTTCCTCCATATATCAATATAGCTCAATCGGTATGGCGGTGGGCTATGGGCTGGACTGCCGATGTTCGATTCCCTCCAGGGGGCCTTTTTTCTCTTCTCCACTACGTTCACACCGGCTCTGGGACCCACCCAGCCTTCTTCA
>NW_019731220.1:125919-149056 GCF_002891405.2 Cryptotermes secundus | reverse complement strand
GGGGGGGGGGATAAAGCGGCCGGGCCGTGAATGTGACCACTCACCTCCATCCAGTGCCGAGGTCAAGTATGGTGGAGCTACACCTCCACTCCCAAATACGTCTTCATGGAATACTTCTTTATTGATTAAACACAAGGACAATTTTATGTATACAACATTATTACATAAAGGGACATAGTTCCATGGAGTTGGTCAGTTGGCTGAGACCTGTTTCACCTCCCGTTATTGCCACTGATTTTATCTGCATTCAAATTGTAACGCTGAGTAATGGTAAGTAAACAAAGAGTGTAGTCAGCTGAAACATGGGTGAGAAGAGGTCTCAACAGACATTCATAACCTTACGTCCAACCTTCAAATACAGGACCTCCAGGGTCACTGAGGTCAGAGTTCTAACCCTTAACTAACTTCATGGAGCTCAGCCCTTCTTGAGAATCGGTCAGTTGTGCAGCTACTCAAGAACTTCTCAGCAATTTATGCAATCCGAAAGTTCATAATTCTGATCGCAAGGGCCCTCCACTAGTCTCTATCCTGGGCCAGATTAATCCGGTCCTTACGAACGCATCCTATCTAAGGTCCATTTTAATATTATCCACCCACCTACTGTCTTGGTCTTCATACTGGTCTCTTTCCTTCTGGATTCCCCACCAAAATCCTATACGCATTCCTCTTCTCCCCCATTTGTACTAAATGCCCTGCCCACCTCATCCTCCTTCACTTGATCATTCTAATTATACTTGGAGAAGCGTACAAGTTATGAAGCTCCTCATTATGCAGTTTTCTGCAACCTCCTGTCACTTCATCTCTCTCCGGTCCAAATATTCTCCTCAGCACCCTGTTCTCAAACACCCTCAGTCTATGTTCCCCCTTAATGTCAGTGACACACAGAACCACAGACAAAATTATAGTTTTGTATATTCCCATCTTTATGCTTTTAGACAGCAGACGAAAAGAAGAAAGCTTCTGGGCTGAATAATAGCTAGCACTACGAAAATTCAACCTCCACTTAATTTCCTCCTGTAACAAATTTTGATTTGTTACTGTCGTTCCCAAATATTCCAACTTTGCCACATTTATATAATTTGTATCATTAACAATTATTGTTGTTTCATTTCGTTCAAATTAGCTTTCCGATGAATTCCATCTTTTGGAATATAACGCGTTGTAATTCGTTGAAAGTCAGCGTTTCGGGGGAGCATATTGCCTCCATCTTCAATGTAGAAGAATAAGCGAAACAAAAAAGTGTGATAGCAACAGGCACCTCCAAAATGTCGGGTGACTTGCGACGGACTATACGGCGTTCTACCCCTGGTTCATCCTCTCTCGCGAATGATGTGTATGTGAGAACGCGGCTTGATTCTGCATATAGCACTTTGGTGCGAATTTATGAGGCTCACTCTTGTGGCATGTAGACCCGTTCCTAGGCAAAGGACTCGGAATAAGCAACTATACAACGGCCGCTACTAGGCAATGGCCCGCACACAGTAACAGATGAACGGTGTTTTCTGTACGGTCAATGCCGAGATATTTTAAGCAGGCCAAGTTAGTCGAGTAAGTTTCGCAGCAGAGGACAAGGCGAAGCTCGACACATAGACAATATAAGAGGCTTAAACTTGGCGGCGGTCAAGCACAGGACCGTTCAAGATAGTAGACTGCCATTATAGCATAAGATAAGTAAAACAAACATGATCTGCTTTGCAAAACCTGTATTGACAGAGGGCTTCTGTGTAGTGCAAAAGGAAGAAATTTCAGTAACATACTATATGTGCGAAAGGTAAACTTGACGAAAGGCCAAGCATATTCACTAGAAACAAACTCATCTTCTCGTCAGAGAGGATGTTACATAAGGTCTATGACCGCAAGGGTGCAGTTGGGGCGGAAAGTCTGGTCGTGAACGTCAAGGGGCTTGGCGTCAAGACGAACTGATTGGCGGTAAACCGCCAATCGTAAAGCGACCCTGACCCTGTCCCTGACCCTGAGGTCAGGGCTACTGAAGACTACTGCTTTTCAGTCGTTTTGAGCTTTTACTTTTATAAGCTTGTAGCTGAGGCATGAGGATATTTCAGGAACCCAGAGGAAGGTGAACGTCCGCCGTTGGAAGCCGCTACCAAGTAACGGCAGTGAAGGCGCGCGCGCGTGTACAACAGTGAACTGTAAAATGTAGTCACGCGCTGTATCAAAGAGTCCATTATACCCGATTACCAATCCAAAACCCCGATTACAGTCAGTGCAGTCGTGATAATATTTTGCAGGAACTGAACTCTCACCCGCGCTGTGTAAGTTTCACGTCACACATCAAAAACATGACATACTATTTTTAAGGATTGCATCCTGTTGCGTATATGCAACGAACGTATACAATTTTTACCGTCAACGCAGCAATACTTTATTATTTATTTACCTAAAATACGTGCTATATAAAATAAATAAATTAAAATATTGTTGCGTTGAAGGTAAAAATTGTATATGCTCACATAAGAGATATATTAGGAAGTTCATTAACTGCACTACAGAAACGAATTCTCCCAATAAACACTAACAATATTATAAAAAGATAAAACAGTTCCATCCAGTGTGACTGGTGAAGATTTTTCTTGTTTCAGTTCTTCATGCCCTTACATGTTTCGGTCTTCAGAGACCATCATCAGAGGGGCATCGATACAGTTTGGAAACCACTATTACAATAGGTGTTCTGAGTGTTAAAATATATAAATTATATATATATATTATATGTAAATTATAAATTATAACTTAACTAACAAAATTAAAAAAAAAGTATATATCAAGACAGCCGCTGTAGTTGTGAAAACTTTGGATTTTGCATCTATTTGTGTATTATCATAGTATGTACATATATTTTAACACTCAAACACCTATTGTAATAGTGGTTTTCAAACTGTATCTATGTCGCTCTGATGATGGTCTCTTAAGGACCGAAACATGTAAGTGCGTGAAGAACTGAAACAAGAAAAATCTTCACCAGTCGCACTGGACGTAACTGTTTTATTTATTATAATATTGTTAGTGTGACGGACCAGAATGAAACAAATCAAAACGTCACAGTATATTGTGTGACTGATTTCAATATTCATCAACAACAGATTTTTGCCTTTGAACTTCATATAAAGGGCCCACCCAGCCTCGTATCCAATGGGCACCGGAAGGGCTCTTTCCGCGGGGTAAAGTAGCTGGGGCGTGAAGCTGACCACTCACCTCCAACTAGTGCCAAGTGTTGCATATGGAGTCTATGAGGTTATTATGAAGGGTAATTATGTTATATTGAATTATTGTAAATCAACATGTAAAATATTTAATATCTTTTGACTAAGACTGTACAAGTGGAGTTCATCAATGTTATTTGTTGAAGCTACCAAAATTACCTTCCTTTGATGTTAGAAAACGAGGGAAACTATTGACACTCCCTCTCTGAAACTTTCCATGCTCGACCCTGAGGATGCATCGGTAATGGCCCGAGACATTTGGTAAAATACCCACGTAGATATGTCATACACTGTGGAAAGCTTCCATTAGGCAACACCCCAAATAATCTGTATAAATACCGAGTCCTTAGCAGTCTCAATTCACTTTCTCCCCGATTTGATACGACGTTTAGTCTGTGTGGACGGTACTCTGTCAGTTAGGGCAAAGTTGGCTTTGTGCAAACGGCCTTACGCTTTCACCTGCTCGTCTAGTTATATTTCCTGTGTATAATAAACGCCTTGTTTTAAGCTACGTCTTCAAGCAGTTCTCATTTCCACCGCTGACGGCTCAACACATTCTCAGCTGACCAACCCGTCATATCCTCTGCGGACACAATACACAACACTGATGTCCGAAGCGAGGACCCAACATAAGGTCAAAAAACAGTGGAGCTATATATCCACTCCCCCGTAAGTTTTAATAGCATGGTGCTTAATTAATTAAACGCAGGAAGAATTTTACGTTACATTCATCTAAAGACTGGTTGTTTGTGTATGTGTAAGCCTTAGATTGCCGGTCACGGCAGCCGAGCGGTCTAAGGCATGTACTGTCTTCGCTCGCTTGGAAACCGAGATCGTGAGATCGAATCCCACTCAGGGCATGGATGTTTAGTTTGTGTGTGCGTTTTTGTGTGTTTGTATACAGGTAGAGGCCTTGCGACGAGCTGATCACCCGCCCAAGGAGTTCTACCGAACGTGTAAGATTTAGAAAAACCGAAGTGAACGGAGAAGTTCATGGAGGTAGGCCTAGGCCCACTGGGTCTGTAGTGCCAAGGGGGAAAGAAAAAAGACTTTGATTAATTTTAACAATAGTGAATTCCGATTTTTTTTTTTAGGATTTCACCCTGCTTATGCATATCGTTCATGGCACGGGATTAACAGTCACATAGATATATTTAAAAATATATAATTTTTTTTCTTATTCGCAATAACACACTATATATGTGTATTCAGATGACCGTTTCATGGGAAAAACATGTAATTACTAATACAGAGGAAAACGTCATTTAAAGACATATTTGTATGATTTTTAATATGAAGCTTTGGTTTTGTGCCACGCTGATTATTGTTTGAAGTATACATTATACAGAATGATTCTAAATTATTGTCGGCGTTTCCATTTACAGGTCACGGAAACCCCGGCAATAATTTAGAATCACCCTGTATAACTATTTAGAAAAGTTCGTTAAAATTATCATCTTCAGTTGATAGACTGTCATACCTACAGAAAATTATCTCAGTTTTTTGTTATGAAATATGTACAGACCGGTGACAATGTCCGTCATTTGAACAGTTCGTCATACGGACAATTTTTTAAAATAAATTTTGATTGATTCGAAATTATTGTCGGAGTTTCTGTTGCCTATAGACAGAAACACCGACAATACTTTAGAATCAACCTGTAATTCCGTATGTAACTGGCATGTCACTCATGGTATCAAAGTGTCACGATCTCAGTGCAATTCTCTGATATGAACATTAGCAACCACAGTTTCTCTTTATGCCATATGTTTGATTACCCATTCTGCGGCTTTCCCTTCGAGCGAATTGCTCTCCTGAAAAATTTTGTTTACAAACACGTCCGCAATGTACATCCGTCCAGCATAAGAGAACATGTTTCAAAGTAACAGAAAGCGACATTACTTAATAAAAAAGATCAAGTTAAGAATAATGTTTACCAAATTTATCACAATAAATAAACAACGTTAACTTTTCCCTTGTGCTTAACTAATTAACCACTATGCGATGAAGACGTATGGGGGCAGTGGGTATATAGATCCGCGCATTTTTTTAATTCGGCTTTAGTTGGAGGTGGGCGGGCAGCTTCGCGGCATGGCCGCTTTGCCCCCGAGGAAAAGCACCCCCTGTACCATTTGAATTTAAAGCTGGGTGGGCCCCGGAACCAGTCTGGACGATGTTGAAATAAAAAAAAATTAATTACGGCATATCTTCGTAATAAATATATAGAAATCGCCATGTTACTGCTTTTAAGACAGGTCAAGTACCTTATATTTCTGATAACTGGTGTACGAATATTGTTAGCTGTATACAGCACAAAAAACTGGAATAAATGACAAAATTCAATTCATTCTTACCCATTTATTAAACTGTGTTCACTCTGACCTCTGCACTACAATTAACAGATGCACGTTTGCTTGATTGACCCGACTGACTGCGACTGAGCCACCTGAGCACAGTCACGTCCTGTGGTAGAAAGAACTGACATTACTTTGGCCGTGCTGTGAGGGAACGCTGTATTCAAGCGATAGGCGGGATATAAAAATCACAGACTCTCCGTAAAAACCGTGGCAAAGCAAAGCGGTATTCCTGCATGAACCGTAGGCTTCCGAGATATGACCACTGGTGTGGTATATAGAGATAGTTCATAGAGTGTACGGGTTCAAGTTCTGTTTAGGACTTTCTAATTAGGAAGAAGCACAAATGTTTGTTTCTTTGTTACTGGATTGGATGACATATTATGACGTATAGACCCGTTGCTAAGCAGTGACTCTGTAAACAGCAGCTGCTGCTAGGTAACGCCCGCTATATACACTCACGCAACAACAAAACAACGGTGATACAAGCCGTTTCTAGGCAACGGATCGGTAAACACGCGTCTGCAACAATAGAGTGATTGTTGGAAACGGTGTTTTCTGTTCGGTACGTGCAAAGTGGTTATAAGGAAGATAAATTTGGAAGGGGTGATCCATAACTGCAAAAGGTTACAGATAAGAAGATAAAGTTGTCCCTGTGCTTAACTAATTAAGCACTACGTCATGAAGGCGTATGGGGGAGTGAAAGTATAGGTCCACATTTTCTTGACCTAGACACTAGTTGGAGGTGAGTTGTCTACTTCAGTGTTCCGCAACCTTTTTCAATTCGCGGCACACCATGATGTATCCATGACTCAACACGGCACACCAAAATGTTATTCCCCTCAAAAAAGCATGATATCAGACAATTAATATAAATACGTAACGTGATCAACTTATTACAATAATATTATTATCATTAAACAGAAATCGACTCGTGCATTTATTAGCAATTAATGAACTTTAATTCACTGTAGACTGTAGAAAATACACTTCTATTACTATTAAAGTAAATACAGTAATTCTACTCATACCTTCAAAGTGATACTTGCGCCTGCGTAGCTGCACACAGGCGACTGATCCGTGGTGGAATCGTTGACAACGCAAGTCTCATTTCTTCATCGATGGATTTGAGTCGCTCCCTCTTTCATGTCTTAATTTCAGTTAACGTCGAGAAGCCCAGTTCACACAAATATGTAGTTGCANTTATTGAATTTCTGCTGCAGCATTTCTAAATGTTCTTTAATTGTGTCCATCACCACTTTATTGCCGTCAGCAAGTGGCCATACAGTCGGGGACATCTCAAACGACCCATCTGTAATTCTCTAGCTAGCAACCAAAATTTGCGAACTACTTCAGAGCACAGCTGTGATGGAACGGAAACAATTGTAAAACATGGGATCTCTACTCTTCAAACGGAAGAAGTGAGACTATACCGACTTATTTTTTAAATATTTATAATTTTAAATGAAGTCCAACAATCGGTGGGTGCATCGTTACAGGAAGAAAGTCATAAAGTTGAAGAAGCTCTAATTTCAAACAGACAGGGACAAATACCGAAACAGTGTTATAAAAGACAGGAAAACCCGTGCTAATCCTTGCAGTTTTAGGGAAAAGCACGTACACAGAACATGCGGCAAGCATATCAAAGAAGTCGCGTAGATGGGAGAAAAATAAAAATAAATCAATAATGAAAACTATGATGTAACAACAACTGTGAGTAAATAATTTACGTTTAATTTCTTAGAATGAAACATTAGTGTACATAAAAAATCACGGCATGTAATAAAGAACAAACAAGCATCATCTTATTTAAACAGTGCAGTGGCTGAGAATAAAATACAAGCATATGAAACACGGTAACTGGGATAAAATAAAACGAATAAAATTCGACAATTAATTTCTTACAGTAGGTAAAAGTTCGCGTCACACCTTTCACCTTGTGACGGCACACCGGTTGCGGAACAGTGGTCTACTTCACGCCCCTGCAGCTTTACCCGCAGAGAAAGAGCCCCCGGTACCCATTGGATAGGAGGTTCGGTGGGCTCCAGAGCCAGTCTGGACGACGTGGAGAAAATTGTTGACCCTACCGGAACTCGAACTCCGACCCCTCGGTTGCCGAGCCCGTAGCAAGTCGCTATCCCGGCTCATGGATTTTACATATAAAGGTTATATGTAAAATACGAAGCTTGGCTCTCGCAGTTATCCAGGATCCCCCCCCTCCCAATTCCAATGGTTGCTGGTCTAACGTTTCTGCACTGCTGGGCTGCGACTGTTGCATCTTTTGGCCCTAGGACTTCTGTTTGAAGTCATGGGAGTTCGCTGTGTAGCAGAGCAGTCTACATCTTCTGGGCCTGGAGGACGAGGTTCACACCTCTCCTGTGCACACTATCTCTAGACGTATAATCACTGTTAATGATTCTGGGCTTGAACACAGTGGATGTGCACTCCTGTACCAACTGCAGCAGCTACTGCCAAAGCGGCTGCGCCAGCAGAGGACATCACTGAGACTTGATGTGCCCTGTCTGCATGACTCAATTTCTATTCTTGCTCTTCATTCATTTTTTTAATTTCGTTGACTATGTAGCTAGGCAGCTGCAATTCATCGTTGTGACTAGGTTTACAAGAGGCGCTTCTAATTCAAGGGGGATCTGGGATAGCTCAGTCGGTGTAGTGACTGGCTACGGGCTGGAGAACGGAAGAGTCGGAGTTCGAGTCCCGGTGGAGAAAGTATTTTCTCTTCTCCATGTCGTCCAGACCGACTCTGAGGTCCACCAACCCTCCTATACAATTGATATCGGGGGCTCTTTCCTCGGGGTTAAAGCGGCAGGGGCTTGAGGCTGACAACACCTCAAACTAGTGCTGAGGTCAAGAAAATGTGCATTTATTATACATCCACTCCCCCCATACGCCTTCATGGCGTAGTGCTTAATGGGTTAAGCACAGGGACAATTTTACTTTTACCTCCTAATTGCAGTTTATCTAAATTAATCATATTCTCACTCGTCTCAGAACAATTGAACGTTGGGATGGTGCCCTTCTGCGCGAGATTTACCTTATTACTGCTTTGTCACCAAAATCTATGCAATTATCAGGGGTATCCATAATGCCTCTTCCAATTCCAGCATCTTTGGGCGCAGGTCTTGGGGAGTATTCTGATTGACCGTAAGATCAGCAATTCCCGGTCACTACCCGAATAGCTTATCAATACTGGGAAATCCTGTTCACATAGAAGTGGCTTCTTTCTCATGCTTCTGCATTTGCTAATGTCCTCATGCCTAAACTTTACGTAGTACTTCTGCCCGTGCCATAGCTCGGCTTCCCACCGCGGCGGCCCGGGTTAGAGCCCAGGTCGTATGGGATTTGTGGTGAACGAAGTGGCACTGGGGCAGGTTTTCTCCGAGTACTTTGGTTTCCCCTGCCAATTTGCATTTCACCGACTGTTCCATATTCATCATCATCTATCATCCAGGGCTGGTACAATTGGCCAAATAGTGGCCGAAGTACCAATTGGACTGATCCTCACTCCATCCCAAAAAGAAACTACGCAGTACTCCTTAGTGCTATTAACCCTTTCGGATTGAATAAAAGTACAATTTTGTTTATTATTCTTAGAGGAGTGAGACTAGGTCCACTTGGTATTGCGGCAACTACTGGCCTATTGTACCAGCCCCAGATGATAGATGATGGTGATTGTGGAGCAATTGGTGGGATGAAGATTGTCAGGGGAAACCCAAGTACTTGGAGAAAAGCAGCCCCAGTGCCACTTTGTCCACCACAAATCCCATATGAACATATTCCCCTAGGTTTGTGGTTTCTGCCACGTAAGCCGCCTCTATCTGTATCAGGGCTCGTCCTCCCTCTTTTCTAGGAACATACAGACGGTCTATATCTGATCTTGGGTGATGCTGTCCATAGCTAGTTAACATTTTTCTTGTTTTCCTGTCCAATTTTTGTATTTCCTCTTTGTGCCAGTTAATGATTCCAAAACTGTATCTCAGTACTGGTACTGCCAATGATCCAATTGCTTGCATTTTGTTTTTTGCATTCAGCTCTGTGTTCAAAATCAATCTTAATCTTCTTACATACTCCTTCTTCAACCTTTCTTTCTCTTTCTTGTGTTCTATCTGGTGGTTCTCTTCTATTCCCAGGCACTTATATGCTCCATTTGTTTCTAGTTCTTTAATTTCATTCTCCCCTGTTTTTTCTACATGCTCTTTTCTTTGAACCTTGCCTTTTTTTATCGAAATTCTGGCACATTTTTCTAATCCAAACTCCATTTTTATATCATTACTGAATGTTTTTACAATTTTAATCTCGCCCCTCAATTCTTCCTCACTTTTTCCTAACAGTTTCAAGTCATCCATATACAACAAGTAACCTATTTTCCTTTCAGATCCATGCACCTGGTACCCACATCCAGATCTGTTTAGTTCATGAGTTAGCAGAATAAGTGCTATGCAAAAAAGTAGTGGTGATAATGAGTCACCCTGAAATATTCCTCTGTTTATTTTAATGGGTTGTGATTGCATGAGTTCCTGTTTGTCCTCAGCTGAAGCTTTATGTTCCATTTTTCCATGGAGTGTTTGCAAAATTTCACTATGCTATCATTCACTCCTACTAGTTCCATTGACTTTTCTATCCAGCTGTGGGGCACTCTATCAAATGCCTTTTGATAGTCAATCCAAGCCATGTTTAGGTTCTTTTTCCTCCTCCTGCAGTCCTCAAGTATTGCTTTTGATATCAGCAGCTGGTCCTTGCATCCTTTACTTCCTGGGTGACATCCTTTTTGTTCTTCTGGCAATAGGTTGTGCTCCTCCAAATATAACGAAATTCTTCTGGCAATAATTCCTGTCAGCATCTTATACATAGTCGATAAACAAGTAATCGGTCGGTAGTTCTTTGGGTCCACAGTGTTTTTCGAATTAGGAAGTAGGTATGTTATTCTGTAGTCAGCCATTGGGCATTTGTTGAGGTTTCTCTATTATTTTGTTGAAAGCTTCTACAATATAACTGTGTGTAACTGGGAATGCTTTTAGCCAGTAATTTTGTATTTGGTCACTTCCAGGAGACTTCCAGTTGTGCGTTTTGGCCAAAACTAAGGTAAATTCTGTAGTTTTTATAGGCATCCACTTCATGTTGCTGGTTCCTTCTCTTCCTTTTTCCTCTCTTCTTATCCATTCTGCCTTTTCATTGTGTCGTGTTTCCATTTCCCATATTGCCTGCCAGTAGAACTCTACTTCCTGCATATTGGGGTGAGCTGTGACCTCTATAGCTTTTGCCCCCAGGTGTCGATAAAATCGATTTGCGTTTTCCTTGAACATGTTATTCTGGATGTATTGGTTTTTCTTTTTTTCATATCTTCTGATTCTTTGAGCCTTTGCTTGTATTTTCTGTTTTAGTTTTTCTATTAACTCTGCTACTTCTCTGGCATTTGTCATTTTATACTTCTGAAAAATTTTCCTCTTTTTTGTGTTCAGTTTAATGTTATCGGAGCCAGAGCCTGACTCTGTGAGTATGGACAAGTCTTTTCTCCATTTGCTTATCTGTTTCTGTATTCTTAGTTTCCAAGCATCTTTAAATCTTCTGGTTGTCATTGTTTTCCTAGGTTTAATAGTTGTTTCTGTGATAACTGTTGCTGCAGCGTATATCAAGTGGTTCACTTCTGTTATGTCTATTTGATTCTCTTCCAAGAGTTCTTTTATTATCCCATTTACTTGTTCCTTCAGGCAAACCAGCTTCTTGTTTTCTTCCAATTTCGGCAGTCTTCTTCTTTCTGACATTTGTAAGAACCTCACCTTGTGCCATGCTACCTGAAGTTGTTCCTTTAACCCGTTCCTCTCCGCATTCTGCTCTGCGTCCTCTCTTGTGCTTCTATCCTGCATTTCATCCTCTTTGGTGCTTACATTGTTGTCCTTCCTTCTTACATGGTCTCCTGTGCTGTCCTCTGTATACGAGTTAATGCTTTCTCTTATCTCATCGATTTCAATGTCTGTAAGTCTTTTATTCTTCAGAATGTAGTTTTTCTGGTTTAGCAGTAGCTTTGCATTCATTGTTGGCCTTACTTTTAGATTTCTGCTTCTCCATAATTCATATGCTTCCTTGTAATTGCCTGTTGATGCCAGGAAACACCACACAACTTCCTTCATTTCCTCTTTGTTCCATCGGGTCCGTATATTAGCTTTGTCTTCGTTGTTTGGTTCCCCGACGTTGGGTTGTTTTGGAGGTGGTCCACGTTGAGTTTCCTCTTTGCGGTTACCATTCTCGCCTTGTTGATCGTTAGAGGATTGCGCTCTACTCCTTCTGCCTTTGTACATATATTCATTTGCATTTTTTTCCATCGCTGTCCCACAAGTAGCTAGGGAATTATTCTGTCCGCTTCAGTATTGCCCCGCCTGCCGCAGTAAGGCTGCTTGTAACCAAGGGTCGCCGCTTCTTGGAGTTCACCGTTTATGGCTTCTCACCCTCCGCCGCAGGTGCTCCTGTAGTCCATCAGCACGGTAGTGTACACTTTGGGCTAGGGGATTTTTTTTCGAGGTTTACTCCTCTAGATCCGCCATGTTAAGATGTTCAACGGGGCTACCTCCTGTAGGGTACCTATTCATCACGCATGGACGGTCTTGAGTACAGAGAGGCTATATATTCGCATCTATATCCCTGGGGTCGGAGAGGATCTGTGCCTCTTCTTCCCCTTGGCCCCTTATTATTATTATTATTATTATTATTATTATTATTATAAGAGTACTGTCTTCTGGAATATAACGCCTTGTAGTCCCTTGAAAGTCGACCGAAATTTATGAGGAACATATGACTTCCATCTTCAGGGTCATAAATAATAAAATAAAAATATTATGATTACTACTACTATTACATCACCGTCATCATCACATGGTCAGGCGGTAGAATCATATAATAGGGTAAAAGAGGGCAAGTTGTGTTGGTTCTGACAAGGTATACTGGATATCTACACTCACAGCTTCATATGAAACAGAAACAAATGCAAAAATTAAAGACATTTTTCTATGCCAAAGAAATTCGATTCTCCGCAATGGACGGGAAATTACTTGGCCAGCTGAGCCACTATCATATTCTCAAGGAAGTAGGTACACGCGAAGCTTAAGGGACAAAACAGAATCTCTCTTTCTTTTTTAACTTTACAGCCTTCTGTACAACTGCTCCCAGGGGCTGCTTCCCCGGTAGTAAAGCAGCAGTAGCGTGAAGCTGACCACTCACCTCCATCTAGTGCCTAGGAGCTGTACTTCTACTGCATGTCGTCAGAAGCCCAGGGATAAGTTTACCTTTACCTTGAAGGATGTTCGTGCTGTAAAGAATATATAGTTTTATGGTGTTTGCTTTATTTCAAGGAATATTTCACAGTTACATTGTAGCACAAACATTGCACACAGACTCATCTCGCATGTCTCTGTATTCCAACTTAATGGTTAGCCATAACATTCTGTCAAGATATGAAATTCACATATTAACATAACACACTGGACTTAAAATTTAAACAATTGCAATGTCCAATTACTTAACGAAAAACATAAGAAAATGTTCGTCAAATTGTTAAAAACATACAACAAATTTGTTGCGTCTAAGTCAATACGATAAAACCGGCATGTGTCAGTAAATGACATGAGTTATTCTGCTTGACCTTGAAACTTCCTTACCTCCATTAGAGATGATATATGTTTCCCAATTAACAAGATTTTTCTTGCAGTTATGAATAAAATTTCTTTCGGATCAACCTGTTTTGAGTCTGTCTGAGGACGCAATTGGCATAATGGTATTTCTGAAGACGCTGCTTCATTATCGCAAATAATATTCATTTTCCGGATGGCCTTCTCCAACTGCTCATAAGCCACATCCATTTGGTGGAATATCGTATCAATTTTCGCCCTAGCTTGAATGTGCCAATGTTTGCTCTCTTCGCTGCCTGAATGACAGTCACTGGGCGAGCGATCGTGCAGATACTCAGAGTACAAATTCTGACAAGCCGTTTCCAGTGGAGGAAAGATTGTAATCAGTTCCTTAACTGCGAAAAGCAGATGAGCGATTTCCTTAATATTAGAACCGGAAATATTGTTCATAATGTTTCCCACGGCAGAAAGTAATTTGGACGAGAATCCAATAAGCGTGTAGGTGACTTCTGCCAGATGGAGGTATGGTCTGGCATAATTTGGGCAAATGATACCACCCACCAGAAAGGCCTCCAACGTACCCGGCAGTACAGAACTCACCCCTTCGCACATAACCTGCAGTTCGTGACACCTGCTCTGCAGTTTCGCAACCCAGTATTTAGTAACACATAAGGCAGAATTTTTGTGCATTTTATATCCATCATACTTGGTTTTCTTTCGGTCAGAGTGTCCTTCAATTTGACTTCCGGATAATGTACGCTTAACGTTCTTTGGGTCCGCACGATTACAAGGGTCTATTCTGCTGTCCGTCATATTATTTCGTTCAATACGTGATTTTTCTTCGGCAGTACCTGTTTCAGCCTTCATCAAGTGCAGTAAGTCTTTTAATTCTTTTGACACTGCCTGAAGTTCTCGTAATTTCTTGTCAATCCACAGAGTTTGATTCTGACTTAAGATGGATGACTGAATCGAAGTTTTATCGCGTTCATTCTGCACTTGGTCATGTGCCTCGCCGACAGATACATCAAAGCCCAAATGTCCAACATCACCGGAGTCTTCATTGTTTCTGAGAGCGGCATGACTGTCAACAGACTGTGGGCGAATGGAACATTCCTGTAGATGTGAAAATGGCGTTATGTCACCTTCATTACTGGCTTGAGATCTGTCACAACGGCTGGATTGTTCATCTGGAACTAAACTATACACGTCTACTGACATCTCTCCTAATGACAATTCTTTTCTAATCTGTGCAACTGACTGTGCAGTAGGTTGATTCACTGGTTGATGTCCTCTACCTGCACCACCCTGCAGAGCCTGAGGACCTGGACCGACAGCTTTTAGCACAACAGTAAATAAGTCCTGCATACCTTCGTACACCTCACGAAAAGGATCTGCCTTCATTGCTCTCAGAAGCAGACCTGATAAATAGAGACAAAGGTTCTGTATAAGTAAATGGACATTTATGAACGCATATAATATACAGAGCGATTCTAAATTATTGGCGGGATTTCCGTGGTCTGTAATTTTCAAACCGGAGATAACAGAATATAACTGCTTGCGGAATATGAAAGCGTAAACCAAAACGTTTTATTATTTTTAGAATCAATTCTGCAAAATGCTAAACAACTTCAACATGTGCGCATTTCGTGGCATGTAAGATGTCCAAGCTTCCTGCATTCGATCAACATCTTCCTGCGAAGTGCTCGGTCTGCCCTGTCCTTTTCGGCGCAGAACACTACCAGTCTCTTGCAACGGCTTTAACTAACGTAAGATAGCATTATGTGAAGGTGGATCTTTCCATATTGAGTTCTGTAATGACGTTTCATTTTGATGAAGGACTTTGTTTCGAAAAACTGAAGTAAGCACATTGCCGTCTCTTGAACACACCTAATTTTGAGATATCGCGTCATATCTTCTCCCAGATAACAATGCGGCAAGTGGAGCGTTGCCAAATAAAACTTTTTGTATCACATTTTCCTACTGCATCAGCAGTTTTATTTTATTATGTCCGATTTGAAAATTATAGGCAACGGAAACGCAGACAATAATTTAGAATATTTAGAGAGCATTATCATGTAAATGAATATAAATTTTATGTCAGAAATTTTATACCCTAATAATTTGCAGGAAGGAACTTAAGAATACAAAATAAAAAGGTAAAACGTAAAGCTCTTCCTATAACAGGCCGTGAAGGCCCATAGGGTTGTGACGCGTTGAGGCTCCCATATTTTCTCTGGGCAGTCGGCTCACAGATGGCGGTAAGGTTGTCAGTCTTACGCGCCAGCCGCCCTTTATCGCCCGGGAAGATTCCTAGTACTCTTTTCTGTTACAGGCTGTCAACCCCAAGGCCATAGTGCGGCTGGAAGGAATAAGTAAATTAAAAAGAGAAGTCACCTCATCGGGACTCGAACCCGCGACCTTCCAGCTTGTAGCATAGTGCCTCAAGAACACAAAATATGCAATATATTGCATGGGCCGTGAGACTGAGGGAACTGAGACGTGCGGGATCTGTCGTAAGGCAAGGTAAAATTATCCTGTGCTTAATTAAGCAGTACGCCATGGAGACTTGTGGGGGAATGGGGAACACCTGACCTTGGCATTAGATGGAGATGAATGGTTAGCTTCACGGCCCTACCGCTTTACCCCCGTGAGACAAAGCCCGTGGCACCCTCTGTCTAGGAGATTTGGTGGCTCCAGAGCCTGTCTGGACGTTATATGAAAGATAGAAATCTCTTGCATGGACTGGGAATCGAACCCCTACACCACAGTAGCCCAGCTCATATAGTATTCAGTATAGTGACTGAGTTGGTGTTTGAAAGCAGGGTGCTGAGGAGAATATTTGGACCGAAGAAAGATGAAGTGGCAGGAGGTTGGAGAAAACTGCATACTGAGAAGCTCCATAACTTGTACTCTTTTCCAAGTATAATTAGAATGATCAAGTCAAGGAGTGGAGGTGGGCACGGTATGTAGCACGAATGGGGAGACGAGGAATGCGTAAAGAATATTGGTGGGAAAGCCAGAAGGAAAGAGACCACTGGGAAGACCAAGGCGTAGGTGGGTGGACAATATTAAAATGGATCGTGGAGAGATAGGATGGGATGGTATGGATTGGATTGATCTGGCTCAGGACAGGGACCAGTGGAGGGCTCTTGTGAACACGGTAATGAACTTTCGGGTTCCATAAAATGCTGGGAAATTCTTGAGTACCTGCAGAATTGGCGGCTCCTCCAGAAGGACTCAGCTTCATGAGTAAGTAAGTAAGTAAGTAAGTAAGTATAATGACTGAGTTATTACGGCGCATGACTTAGCTGATGGTGAATGATTATCTCTTGTTCAGTGACCAATTACCTCTTACGTCGACTATTATGATACAAAAAAGAGATAATTATGATCTCAACTCTTATTAAATCTTGTGTTAGTTTTTAATTACTCTTTTACAAGGACGAAACAATTAGTTTCTTTAACATCGGGAGAGAAAAGATACGAGAAGGACGAGAGATGAAGCAGCCGGGGAGGGGCGCTGCGGCAAGTGACGTTTATGCGCCATCCTGTAAATTATCCGGGGAACCCGAAATTTCCAATAAAATTTCAATCAAGAAATGCGATGTATTTACCACAGTACCTCCGGTGTGACGGGATACGCGATAGCATAGTTGATTGAGGCACTATGGCTACAAGGCGGGTTTGATTCTCGATGAGATGTTGAGGTTTCCACATTTTCTAAACAATCGGCTCATAGATGGCGGCAAGGTTGTCAGCCTTATGCGCCGGCTGCCCTTTATCCCCAAGAATATTCCTGGTACTCATTTATTTTAGAGGCTGAGTAGATCCCAGGGCCATAGTACGGCTGGAAGGATTAGGTCAATTGAAAAAAATCCAATGACCTCATAGGGACTTGAACCCGCGACCTCCCGGCTTGTGCCATAGTGTCTCAACCAACTACGCTATAATAATGGAGATCCTAATATTTGTATAAAATTCACACAATAGCCTACGAAAAGGATAAACTATAAGAATATGTGCAAGGACATCATGAGGAGGAATTTGAGGATGCAAGCAGAGGACGCGGGGAAGTGTTTGTTAGAAGAATGTGACACGTAGGTTGACGTACCTTCCAGATGAACTTCGGCCTGCTCTCCCTCTTCTGCACGTTCTGGTCTGTCCCCGGAATGGTCAGCATTTGTAGCCTTCTCTGGGTTAAACATAATTACAAGCAGATGTAAGGGGTTAAGTGAACATGTAAACATGATGTGGGGTTCTGTCTTCTGGGATATAACTCTATGTAGTCCTCTGAAAGCCATTTGACGCCTTCTCTTCTCGCTAGTTCGTTCAGTTTTATTGCATTGCTTGAATTTGGACTCGCTACACGGCGTTATATTTCAGAAGACATAGCTATATGTAAACATGACCACTTTAATCAAGACAGCAAAACCTCGCTAAACTGGATTGCTCTGTGGCGGTCATCCTGACTAGTCACATACTTACTCATGGAACTGAGCCCTTCTGGAGGAGCCGCCAATTCTGCAGCTACTCAAGAATTTCCCAACATTTTATGGAACCCGAAGGTTCATTAGTGTTCACAACAGCCCTCCACTGATCCCTATCCTGAGCCAGATCAATCCAATCAAAACCATCCCATCCTATCTCTCTAAGATACATTTTAATATTGTCCACCCACCTACGCCTTGGTCTTCCCAGTGGTCTCTTTTTTTCTGGCTTTCCCACCAATATCCCATACGCATTCCTCGTCTCCCCCATTCGTGCTACATGCCCTGCCCACCTCATCCTCTTTGATTTGATCATTCTAATTATACTTGGAGAAGAGTAAAAGTTATGAAGATCCTCATTATGCAGTTTTCTCCAACCTCCTGTCACTTCATCTCTCTTCGGTCCAAATATTCTCCTCAACACCCTGTTCTCAAACAGCCTCAGGCCGCGTTCCTCCCTTAATGTCAGACAAAATTTCACACCCATACAGAATCACAGGCAAAAATTATAGTTTTGTATATTCTAATTTTTATGTTTTTGGACAGCAGACGAGAGGACAAAAGCTTGTGGACTGAATGGTAGCAAGCATTACCCGTGTTCAATCGCCTCTTAATTTCCTCCTGAATCAGGTTTCGATGTGTTATCGTCGTCCCCAAATATCTGAACTGTGCCACATTTTCAAAACATCTGTTTCCTATCTTAACGTATCATGATTTTGCTCTAGAACATCAGAACATAAATAAATGGCAAATTTAATGATATAAGTAGTGCTGATAAAAATAAATAACAAAATGTCACTGTAAGATAAGGGTTGTATCTGTGCTTAACTAATTAAGCGCTACGCCATGAAAGCGCATGGGAGAGTGGAGGTATTTGTCTAATCCATATTTTCTTCATCTCGGCAATAGTCGGAGGTGAGTGGTCAGCTTTACGCCCCGGCCTCTTTACCCCCGGGGAAAAAGCCTCCGGTACCCACTGGTTGGGTGAACCCCAGAGCCGGTCTGGGTGCTATGGAGGAGAGGAGATTCTTGTCCATACCGGGGCTTCAACTCCGACCCCTCGGTCGCCCAGCCCATACCAAGTCGCTATGCAGAATACTCTATCCCGGCTTCAACAGAATATCACTGTAGAGACTTTATTTAAAATCTATAAAAACAATACATTTATGCATCGATAGAAGACTCAGAAGTTGTACTTGTTTTTGAACGTAATAATGCAGTTTAAGGTCTTTGTTGATTAAGGTTGTTGTTGTTAAGGTTGTTGATTGGTAATAATGCAGGTTTGAAGAAACTGTCTCAAGTTTTGTCTGAAGAGACAAGTGACTCATCTGCCTTCCTGAATGCCATGCGTGTTTTAAAATATGTACAAACAGTAAACGGGTTACTTCATACTTCGATCCAGAATAACTGCAACCGGATTATCAGGGTTTACAGTAATAATGCCCACGTGTTTTACTTCCAATAAGATTACAGCAAACCGTTAATATAACGAACAAAATCTGGCTATGTGCAGTTGTGAAATCTTGGGATGTCGAAGTACCAAGAAGGGTTTTCTACCTAGGAAAATATTTAAAATAGAAAACATAAACACTTCTATGAAATCACACTGTGGGCTTCTATGTTTATTGCGTGTATTGCCAATGAATTCTATGGTGTACTTCCCTGAATACCCCTTCACTTTGTTATAGCAGACAAAGACTATAACGGACAGTTATAACGAGGGTTTACTGTATAATGTTTCTCGTTAGAATCGACGACTGAGGCTCTACTACCTGACAGAACTTGGCAAGAAAGAGGCGCAAACTGGCAACAACGTATTTTGGCTGCTGTTGCTCCTATCATGAGGCTTCTTTACCAACTGAGCCCTTGCTGATCATCAGCAGATCTTTGCGCTCATTGGACATTCAGAAGGAACATGACTGCCAGCATTTACAGTTCAAAAATACTCCTGTAAGCTTTGTGTATACCATCAGACCTTATTCGTAAGCGGCGTTGTTTTAAAGCACTCAGCTGTTTCACTGCTTAATACTGTACCCACTGGGTCAAACAGAGACTCTTCAAATGTTGATGTTCGCCATGGTGCAAAGGTTAGACCTTCAGTCGGATGTGTCTCTACGGCAAATATTGTCTGTAGAAATGTTGTTATTGTGGCATGTGAGCGGTTATTTTCTGTAGTTGGCATTATTTAAATCTATTAGGTTTCAGGTTCTTGTTTATAGTCCTCGAGAACTACCGCTTTATCGTGGAAAGTGATATGCTGGCGGGACCATAAGCTCCTGGTAGGGCCACTCATGACAGATCAAATGGTAGGGGCCAGACAAAGTGTGGTCTCTGGTCATCCAGGCTGGGGGTTGAGCGTGGGGCTAAATATCCTTATTCACAACCCTCTAAATTTAATTTTGTAGGCTGGAAGTATATGAACCTTCGTATTCCATAATTTGTTTTTTTTTTGGGGGGGGGAATTGTTGAGTAACTGCGCAATTGGCATTTAGACCCGTTGCTAGGGTCAAGAATTTTCACTTCATGTCGTTGGGTCCACTTAGTTTCATATCAAATGGGTACCGGGAGCTCTTTCCCCGGGGTTAAAGCGGTCGTGACGTGAAGCTGACCACTGAAAGTCAAGAAAACGTAGGTCTATACATCCACTCCCCCATACGCCTTCATGGAGTAGTGCTTAATTAGTTAAACTTTACCTTTCAAATGTTATTTGAGCATGAGTTGAGCATGGATATGTTTCTGTGGTTTATGTATTTGATATACACTAATTTCCTAGTAACTTATGGGCTTCAGTTTTCAGGAAACCGGTTGTCATATTCCGCTTGTATATGAGGTATACATCACACAATGAAAAATTTACGAGAACAAGATCTTCTAAATACTTAAATAATTCTTATATCAAGCTTCGAGTGCGTATCCTTCATACTTCGTCAGACCTCTCATCTTCTGACGCAATTAATGTAATAATATTAGATTTCCTGTACAGGTGGAGAGGCTACAATCAATAGAATATTTTTAATGTTGTATTTTAGCGTCCTGTTGCACTGATTTTCATCCATGATATGTATACAGTGGCCGTCTGGTAGTGCACTCAATTTCGCACAACACTCGCAGCTAAAAAGGGGAACACACATCACAAGACACGGTTTACACAGAATATAAGAAAAACGACCCCCATAGTGGAAGAACCACACGCAAGTTTTAATTAAGACACATAAGATGAATAATCTTAACAAGTTTTAGTGTGTGTAAATTTATTATAGTTGATGAATACGCACTTTTTAAATAATTTTACAAAGACATAATGGCAAGCAATGCAATAGCTTAGCGTAATTAGGGCACCTGATGATGGCACTATGTTGCCGAAACGTGTCGTGAAGTGACAGGTGAAATTGAGTGCACTACAAGACGGTCACTGTATACATATCATGGAAGAATATTTTTACTCACTGAATTATGTGATTGGTCCATATATTTCCCAGAACAACTGGTTTTCAGGTAACTGAAACGTATGCAGTTTCTTCAAAGAAGTCACGTTTTACAACCATACAGAACAGGCGGTAAATTATGATTTCATAAGAGGAAAGCGGCAAAGCCTTAACATGTCCAGATATACGTGGTATATGGTAATATACCATTGTAAAAAAATTTTCGTAAGTGGCAGATTTATTTTATACGTCTTCCTTCTACTTTACCGTTATTTTACGAATTGTGTGATATTAATAGGTAAAGTTGTCCCTATGTTAACTAATTACGCACTACGCCGTGAAGGCGTATGGGGGAGTGGACGTATAGATCCGCATTTTCTTGACCTTGGCAATAATTGGAGGTGAGTGGTCAGCTTCACGCCCCTGGCGCTTTACTCTCGTACCCATTGGATAGGAGGCTGGGTGGACCCCATAGCCAGTCTGGACGATTTGGAGAAGAGAAAATTCTTGCCCCCACCAAGACTCGAACTCCGACCCCTCGTAGTCCGGCCCGTAGCCAGTCGCTATACCGACTGCGCTAACCCATCAAATATAAACACAAAACTGACATAAAAATAATACTACCTACAGCCATGAACCAATAATCTCGTAATTTGACAGAAGATAAGAACTCCATAGATGGGCAATGCAACAACACAGTCCATACTTACCCATTTCAATTGTTTGTCCAGTAGAACCTCCGAACTGTGCAACTGATGCACGTTGCTTAAAATTTCTAGCAACACTACTGTCACCCCTCCTCTTCGTCACAAAGTAACCAACCAAAATCGACAACCCACACAGGCTGCAAACAAAGTACAGGCTGGAACCATAAAATTGATGGCAAAGTAATATCCCTCTATTCTCTGAATAAAGGTAAATAAATCTCCCTCAGTTTCGAAACATGAAAATAAGCAGTTCACAAGTCAACCGTTACAGGCGCTACGGTCCATCCACAGCACGAAATATTTTGGAACAACGTGGAAATATGTCTCCTTTTCTATTTGATTTATTATGACATGATATCCTGGCACTAACTTGNTTTTCTGCCTACGTTCCTCCGAAACGTCGGTTAACACCACATATACACGGTGCCAAATCCCAGAAGATTGCCCTCTTCAACTATCTGTAAGTTTGGAGAATACCATTACGATAGGTCCTCTGGAGGTTCAGAGAACTATCTGTGAGATAGAATAGCATTACGATAGATCATCTGGAGGTTCAAAAAACTGTGACATNTGATGCACGTTGCTTAAAATTTCTAGCAACACTACTGTCACCCCTCCTCTTCGTCACAAAGTAACCAACCAAAATCGACAACCCACACAGGCTGCAAACAAAGTACAGGCTGGAACCATAAAATTGATGGCAAAGTAATATCCCTCTATTCTCTGAATAAAGGTAAATAAATCTCCCTCAGTTTCGAAACATGAAAATAAGCAGTTCACAAGTCAACCGTTACAGGCGCTACGGTCCATC
Organism: Cryptotermes secundus; assembly: GCF_002891405.2. Classification (NCBI taxonomy): domain Eukaryota; kingdom Metazoa; phylum Arthropoda; class Insecta; order Blattodea; family Kalotermitidae; genus Cryptotermes; species Cryptotermes secundus. The sequence goes on along the minus strand of NW_019731220.1, from coordinate 126,417 downwards.
CACAGCACGAAATATTTTGGAACAACGTGGAAATATGTCTCCTTTTCTATTTGATTTATTATGACATGATATCCTGGCACTAACTTGGACAAGCGGAGGTCGCTCGGTCGGTATAGTTCGCTTGCGGACTAAAGCCATGGGTTTTGTTTTTTTGCTTGTATACAAAGATATTATTAAGATAAATCTCAAGAATGCTGATAGATCTATTTGTGATTTGGGAATATATTATTAAGAGAGATCTTACAGAAATGGATTGCCATGTAAGAGATGGGAGTGTACCATTACGACAGATCCTCTGCAGGTTCAGAGAACTATCTGTGAGATGGGAGAATACCATTACGATAGGTCCTCTGGGAGTTCAAAGAACTATCTGTAATATTTGAGGCTTTCACGGCGGTGACTATGAAGAAAGCAATCTTCTGGGATTTGGCACCGTGTATATGTGGTGTTAACCGACGTTTCGGAGGAACGTATCGCCTACGTTCCTCCGAAACGTCG
>NW_019731220.1:105443-125786 GCF_002891405.2 Cryptotermes secundus | reverse complement strand
CACCTGTGAATATTACCATTGTTACACATATTATATCATAAAATGCTTAATGTCAATGAAACTCAAAAGGACAAGGGTTCGATCCTCACGACAGAAGAGAGGATATCATTGCGACGAATCCTCTGAAATTTGCTAGAAGTCTGAAATGGCAACACAAATAGAGAGTTCCATGTGTCTGACACAACTCTCTCGGAATCGTCCCAAACTTTGTGCTTCGTGGTGAAGGTCTTCAACACTTCATTGCGCAATCCATGCAGGAAGACTGAAAGCAAAACATCATTCGCGAAATACAAACTTAATACTGACATAACAATAATTGATTAAACCATCACTGCTGGGTAGGGAGGGGTTGTCCTCCAATACATATAGAGCGGGGAACCCCAGGAAAAAACTGAAATATGTATCGTATCGCATAACAACACCGTGAGACACGGTCAAGCAGTCTGCTTGACCGTGTCTCACGGTGTTGTCGCTTGCAGATTTACTTATACTTCTTCAACCCTGAAGATGGGGGCGATACGTTCCTCCGAAACGTCGGTTAACACCACATATACACGGTGCCAAATCCCAAAAGACTGCTTTCTACATAAAAATAAACTGCACAAAAAGAGGCTTGACTATAGAAAGGGAAAAAAACCTGTCATTTATGTATTAAAAATAATTTTGTGTATTAATTTTTTAGAGTTTATTTTTATTTTGCTCAATTAAAATTTAGTTGGTTTTGAAATTTCCAAACCGGACTATAGTGAATTCGGACTGATAGAAGCCGGACTATGTGAGGCACTGCTGTATCGGTGGAAGGAGTCTATTATTGTACCAGTTCACAAGACGGGTGATAAAACTGACTGCAGTAATTAACGTGGGATGTCACTGCTATCAGCTTCATACAAGTTGTTAACCAATATTCTTCTCTCAAGGTGAAGTCCATACATAGATGAAATTATTGGGGATGGATCAACTATTGATTAGATCTTTTGCATTCATCAGATACTGGAGAAAAAATGGGAGTACAATGAGACAGTACTTCGGCTATTCATAGACTTCAAGCAAGCCTATGATTCAGTTAAGAGGGAAGTACTGTACAATATTCTGATAGAGTTTGGGATACCCATGAAACAGGTTAGGGCGGTTAGGCTGACTGAAATGTGTTTAAACGAAACGTATAGTAAAGCCCGTGTAGGTAAACATTTGTCTGATAATTTTCCTATCCAGAATGGTATAAAAGAAGGAGATGTTTTATCACAACTGCTTTTCAACTTTTCTTCAGAATATGCCACTAGGAAGGTCCAGGGAAACCAGGTGGGACTGAAATTAAACGGGACACATCAGCTGTTGGTCCATGCTGGTGATGTGAATCTACTGGGTGATAATATAAATAATCATACAGAAACACACACAAACTTTAATTGAGGTAGTAAGGAGGCTGGTCTAGAAGTAAACACAGAGAAAACTAAGTATATGTTGTCTCGCCAGCAGAATCAGGACATAAAGATAGGAAACAGATGTTTTGAAAATGTGGCACAGTTAAGATATTTGGGAAGGACTCTTAACAAATTAATGCCGGTCACGGTAACCGAGCGGTCTAAGGCATGTACTGTCTTCGCTCGCCTGGAAACCGGGATCGTGGGTTCGAATCCCACTCAGGGCATGGATGTTTAGTTTGTGTGTGTGCATTTTTCTGTGTTTGTGTACAGGTAGAGGCCTTGCGACGAGCTGATCACCCGCCCAAGGAGTCCTACCGAATGTGTAAGATCTAGAAAAACCGAAGTGAACGGAGAAGTTCATGGAGGTAGGCCTAGGCCCACTGGGGCTGTAGTGCCAAGGAAAAAAAAAATATAACAAATTAATACCTGATTCAGGAGGAAATTAAGAGGAGACTGAACTCGAGTAATGCTTGCTACCATTCAGTCAAGAACCTTTTGTCTTCTCGTCTGCTGTTTAAAAACATAAAAAACAGAATATACATGTACAAAACTATACTTTTGCCTGTGATTCTGTATGGGTGTGAAACTTGGTCTCTGTAATTAAGGGAGGAACGTAGACTGCATATAATCCTGTATTTAAGTATCCTGTTGCATTACTATATCTAAAACTGTTTATTTACTACACTGTCCATCAACAATGGAACAAATTGTTCCTTGTTTCTTAAAGTTTTACCTTCTACACAACATGTTTCGCCCCGAAATGGCCATCTTCAGGTGTCTATGCTAGAACTGCTACACTTCGCTAATATTATCAATTCGTCACGTATGCGACTGCGCGCTTCATGCTTCAAAACGTCATAATCGTAGTCTATCTGGTGTGCGCTAAAATAGCACACGCTGTAGTTCAATGAATTTATATCAAATAAAATCTATTAACATTTTCTTTAAAATCTGTAAAATTCTTATTACATATCACAAGAGTCGTTGTTCACTTATTTTGATATGTTTCCTCTTCTTCAGGTGTTTTATTGAGGCAGTCTGTTTTTCTGTTCGTAAGCCCGTTGTTGTGTTACATCTGCAATCTGTAATTTTGCCCTTGCTTGTGCGTTGTTCCTCCTAACAGCGTGTGGTGTTGTCTTCACGTAACAGAAGTGAGAGTCACAGAATTACTGGGGTTTGGGACTTTTTCCATCGTCCGGAATTCTAGGTAATAGAGGGCACCATCGTCAAACCCTTTAGAATCTACAAGTGAGGGTGTTTGAAGAGAATATTTGGACCGCAGCTGAATAATGAAAGCTTCATAACTTGTAATCTTCGCCAAGCACAATTAGAATGATCAAGTCAAGGACGAGATAGGCAGGGCTTGTAGCACAAATGGAGAAAAATGGAATGCATATAGGATACTGGTGGGAAAGACAGAAGGAAAGAAACCACTGGGAAGACCAAGCCGTAGGTGGGTGGACAATATTAAAATGGATGTTGGAGAGATAGGATGGGATAATATGGATTAAATTTATCTGGTTCAGGATAGGGACCAGTGGATGGATTTTGTGAACACCGAAATGAGCCTTTGAGTTACATAAAATATTGGGATGTTCCTGAGTGGCTGCAGAAGTGACGGCATCTCAAGAAGAGCTCAGGTTCATAAATGACAAGAGCCCTCCACTGGTCCCTATCCTGAGCCAGATAAATCCAGTCCATACCACCCCATCCCATCTCTTTAAAATCCATTTTAATATCATCCCACCTATATCTAGGTCTTCCTAATGGTCTGTTTCTTTCTTACTTTCATACGGAAATCCTATATGCATTCCTCTTATCCCCATGCGCGCTACACTCCCTGTCCATCTAATCTTCCTTCACTTGATCATTCCAAATATGGCCCTGGGGTCGACTCAGTCTCTAACAGAAATGCGTGCTTGGAATGTTCCTGGGGGTAAGAGCGGCAGGTGCGTAAGGCTGACCTCACCGGCATCTGTGAACCGACTGCCTATAAAATATGGGAGCCTCGACGTCTCACAACCCTATGGGCCTCCACGGCCCGTTACAGGGATAGGTTTACCATGTACCATTCTTTATGCATTACAAAAACTGTCTAGCATGTTCTCAAAGGAAGGTAATAAGTGTGTCTGTCCGCATGCGGGAGCCTTTACTGCCAATGAACAAATTATCATTAAATTTCACATTGAGGCATCTGACTGAAACATATCATAGTTTCGAACAGGCTAGGAAAAGCATAAAATGACGCTCTGCTTGTTGAACTAATACGCTTTTGCGACCATCTGTCCAACTCCGTTAATATTTGTTGACAGAAAAACGTTCAGTACAGGTGTTACGTAAAAAAATTAAACAAGTGTTTTATTCTGAATAAACATTACCGTAAACGCCGTGGTTTTAGAGATAATTACAGGAAAGGGAGCGTCTCCGCCAAAATCATTACTGTGTACGTATCTTGCACAGGATGGTACAAATATTCGAAGAGCACAAACAAACAACGAACTCCGTGGCTTTATCCCACAAGCGAACTATACCGACCGAGGGACCGCCGCTTGTCAGCGAAATTAGTCCAAACTTTAGCGGATAGAGGGTGTCGCGTGGTTAGGGCAACGAATCTCCACGGCCGTTAATTTCGGTTTTCTAGACCGTAGCCGCTATTTTTCCATTCAAATAGCTCATAAATTATTCTCACGAGGCTGAGCGGACTCCATTCTATACCAACTACTTCTGTGAAAAATCTGACAGCGCAGGGAATCGAATCCGTGACCTCTGGTTCTGTAGCCAGAAACTCTGACCTCTAGACCACAGAGGAGGTCACTCGGAGAGCACCCAAATTAATAATTATGAACCATGTAATAATTTGCCACTGAAAACGAAACCCGGCAACACTGACCCGGTGCCTGCCTGCCCTCTTCGTGTCATTTCCCTAAATGTGAGATTGCACTTCGTACCTTCGGTCGCGCTGATCGTAAAATGGGTCGGATAGCACGCAGATATATTTCATGTAGATTCCTTGCTTGGCTTACTCTTCGCTCCTGAAGACTGAGCTGATAAGTTCCTCCGAAACAACGGGTGATTTCCAATGGACTACACGGCGTTGTATCCCACGAGATGGAATTGTTGAAGGATAATTTACCACTGGGGAGTGAACAATGCATTTCTAATTAATTTGAACAAATGTGGTCGATGTGTTCGTGAAATTATGTTCATTCCTGTACAGCTGTTTCTGACAAAAACTGAGAGGACTCCACCAAGGTCATCCAAGGATAACCTACAGGACCTACAGTACGAGTTGGGTTGTTCAGGTAGAAGTTTCTGGTGGGTCAAAGAATGTTGTACGTTTAAGTTACTAGTATGATAAGACATATTTTGAGCTTAAAATGTTTGAAAATTAAGTGTTAACGGAAAGCAATATATATAGAAAGCAAGACTTGGTGATTTGCTGCGCTGTTGAGGGAGTTAAATGAATTAAGTTGCATGATTGGAGAATATAATCGGCAGGAAAAAATAAGCAAATATGCTCACTCACCCACTCATGTAGCTGAGNATTCTCCTTGACTTGATATATATATATATATATATATATAGAATTCTTGTGCGGAAGATTCATGGACACGGCGGCTTGGAAGTTAAAGATGGCTGGAAGGTATTAAAATTTGAAGAACAGCATGGTCTCAGGTTTTTAACGTAGTGGATTTTTACCGAATTACACGGCGTTACAGCCCAGAAGATAGTCCCCGTTGAGAGAACCTTAAGTCCGACATGGAAACTGATCTTCACTTCATGCATCCTGTTGTGTTATAATACAAAACTTCTTTATTAAAACCGTCACAACACAACTATATCGAGGTCAGTACCTAGTTTGGCTCTGCTACATGTTTCGGCTACTAAAAGCCATCATCAGGGAATATATAGAATACTCAAATTTGTCCGTGGAAACACAACAAAATCACAAAAACCAACAACTGATTCGATGATGTAAAGCATCACTTGAAGAATTTTTATCTTGTTTTATACCGTAACTTTCTTTTAATATTTAATGTACTTTTACGCCAAGTATTTTAACGTAATGTAATTAGTACTGCAGTTCAGTGGTGTATATATATATATTGGCCATGTATTTGACTGATTATGGCTTTTAGTAAAGCCATGTAAAAGTAAAGTAAAGTAAAGTAGAGTAAAGTAAAGTAAAGTAAAGTAAAGCTAGAGGCCATGAAGGCCCATAGGGTTGCGAGACTTCGAGGCACCCACATTATCTAGACAATCGGCTCAAAGATGGCGGTAAGTTTGTCAGCCTTACGCGACGGCCGCGCTTTACTCCCCAGGAAAATTATTTAATTAATTCCTGGTACTCATTTCTGTTAGAGGCTGAGTGAACCCCAGGGCCATAGTGCTTAGTGGTTAACGCGGAGTCCAACAGTTTCCTTAATAGAACAACAGTCAAGTTTTCATCTTGAAAACGCTGGTAAGAAATAAAGCGTCAAAATTCTGCCGCCTGGAATAAAGCGGTTTAAGATGTAAATAATTCAATATTGATTCATAATTACAAAGATAACTGGGCTAAATAAATCGACTTACTACTACTACTACTACTACTACTACTACTAATAACAACAACAGCAACACAAAGGCAACAGGAGAACGACTCTCACCAATGAAATAAACGTACCGTACACATCAAATTCGTCCTTTGCATATCTGCATATCTCGCTGGCCTTGATAATAATAACCTTATAAGAATTAGGCTGTACTATTGCAAATCTAAAATGTTCCTGTAGTTCCTGTACAGTCACGAAATTGCAATTCTGCATAATGTTGCAGGCCCCTATCAGTCTGTACGGTGACAGCAAGAACCTAAATAGCTTTACAGCCTCCCTGCACCTACAGTAAGCTATAAAATGTTCCTGTACAATCACGAAATTGCAATTCTGCATAATGTTGCAGGCCCCTATCAGTCTGTACGGTGACAGCAAGAACCTAAATAGCTTTACAGCCTCCCTGCACCTACAGTAAGCTATAAAATGTTCCTGTACAATCACGAAATTGCAATTCTGCATAATGTTGCAGGCCCCTATCAGTCTGTACGGTGACAGCAAGAACCTAAATAGCTTTACAGCCTCCCTGCACCTACAGTAAGCTATAAAATGTTCCTGTACAATCACGAAATTGCAATTCTGCATAATGTTGCAGGCCCCTATCAGTCTGTACGGTGACAGCAAGAACCTAAATAGCTTTACAGCCTCCCTGCACCTACAGTAAGCTATAAAATGTTCCTGTACAATCACGAAATTGCAATTCTGCATAATGTTGCAGGCCCCTATCAGTCTGTACGGTGACAGCAAGAACCTAAATAGCTTTACAGCCTCCCTGCACCTACAGTAAGCTATAAAATGTTCCTGTACAATCACGAAATTGCAATTCTGCATAATGTTGCAGGCCCCTATCAGTCTGTACGGTGACAGCAAGAACCTAAATAGCTTTACAGCCTCCCTGCACCTACAGTAAGCTATAAAATGTTCCTGTACAATCACGAAATTGCAATTCTGCATAATGTTGCAGGCCCCTATCAGTCTGTACGGTGACAGCAAGAACCTAAATAGCTTTACAGCCTCCCTGCACCTACAGTAAGCTATAAAATGTTCCTGTACAATCACGAAATTGCAATTCTGCATAATGTTGCAGGCCCCTATCAGTCTGTACGGTGACAGCAAGAACCTAAATAGCTTTACAGCCTCCCTGCACCTACAGTAAGCTATAAAATGTTCCTGTACAATCACGAAAAGTGCAGGTCTGCAACTGTTGCAGGTCCCTATCAGTTTCTACGGTGACAGCAGGAACCTAAATAGCTTTGCAGCGTCTCTACACCTACAGTAAGCTATAAAATGTTACTGTACAGTTACGAAGAAACTCGCAAATCTAATGCCGGTTACTTTTACGTTTTCCGAAAGCAGTTACATCGTCTTGCAGACTTATCAAAACTGCGTGGATTTCAAATGATTCTCAAGAATGTGGTCGTGACGCATAGTTACAGAAACCATGCTTAGCAATGGCCTCTGTGGTTATTGCACTTCTAGACACCATGGAGATCACGTGACAGGAAATCCAAAGTGTTCGAGATAAGCAACGTCAGTAGGTCTGTCTGTCTAGCAGGCGCAGTGTAGAGGGTGACAGTGTTGTGTGAGGTTTGGAAGTAGTCTTGCGTACGGGATAATTTTGGTCTGACAATTTGCTAGCAAGAGGATCATCATTGTAACAGGTATAATTCCCATTTCTGGCTTCCACTAAACATCTGGTGAGTCACGGGAATTCAATTTACAGTCAACCTTGAATCATGTCGCATGTAAGAATATGTGTAATTTTTACTTCTGCATACGGGGTTATCGCAGCGCCGCGTAGTCCGGCGAGTATCAACCGACGTTTCGGAGGTATATAACCGGCTAAATTTTCATGTTCAATTGCTATCCAAGCAAGAATCCAACAAGGAGCATGTTGCAAGTAGAGTCTACGCACTGATATACGTAAGTTGCTTTAAGATTGTAACGTTAACAGAGCTATGCTTTGTGCCTGTTTCATGCAGGTTTCTTGCTTGGATTTCTCTTGACCCTGAACATTGAAACCCATGTTAAGCAAGGTAAAGCAAAGCTATCCCTGTAACAGAACGTGGAGGCCTATAGGCGCGAGACGTCGAGGCTCCCACATTTTCTAGACAATCGGCTCACAAATAGCGTTGAGGTCGTCAGCCTTACGCGCCGGCCGCCCTTCAGCCCCAGGTAGATTCCTGGTACTCATTTCTTTTAGAGGCTGAGTCGACCCCAGGGCCATAGTGCGGCTGGAAGGACCTAATCCTTCCAGTCGCACTGTTTTGCTCATTGTTTCAACCTGTTTCTGATGAAATAGAAATTTTCATGGCTGCCACATAAACAGTATACACTCCGTCATGTAATCTTATGCACATATTTCGATCATCAGGTGGGTCAAACATATTTAGTATCTGCGATATCAGAAAGGGGTTAATTATTTGTTTAGTTAGCTATCTAGTTTGTGTGTTTGTCATGTTTATAGTTGTCTTGTTGGTTTATTATTAAGCCACTTTATTGGTTCGTAACAAACTTACTAACTGTATGCAGCGGAGACCATCCGCAGAAGCTAATAATCGTTTAGCTTGTCAGGAGATTCCCCATAATTTACGGAACACAAAAGTTACCGCCAAGTGCGGTGGTACCAGCACGGGTGAGTTTGTGCCACGTTACGTTACCACAACCAGAAGCCATTTAATCACCTGTGCTATTAACTAGAACAGAAGGAACAAATTCAAATTCAACCGTGCTGGCACAGACAGTCATTGTTTGCAGTAGTCCGCCACTGCTAACTTGTGAACAAAATGAATCCACCCCTGACACTTACACCCTGATTTCTGAAGACTCTTCTTAGTGCTGTCTTACGGCTGTTTTTTTCCGAGTGTTTTTTCATTGTTTCTAGATAGACCTCTACTCAGATTGGGCCACGCTGTAGCGTAGTTTGTTGAGAGACTATGCTACAAGCTGGAAGGTCGCGGGTTCGATTCCGGATTAGGTCGTTGGATTTTTCAGTTGACCTAATCCTTCCAGCCGCACTATGATCCTGGAGTTGACTCGGACTCTAACAGAAATGAGTACCAGGGATCTTCCTGGGGGTTAAATGGAGGCCGATGCGTAAGGCTGACCTCACCGCCATCTATGAGCCGACTGTCTAGAGAAAATGTGGGAGCCTCGACGTCTCACAACCATATGGGCCTTCACGGCCTCTTACAGGATTAGCTTTACCTTTTTATTATTTCTACCCTAGTCAGATTTGCGGTGACGATGAAAGCTGCTGTATTCTGGGATGTGACGCCATGAAGTTTGGTAGATTAACTTTTCGGATGCATTTCACGCCTTCATCTTGGAGAAAGACGAAGGTGGGGTCAAAGTTCCCCCAAAACGATGGTTACGAACTACCATGCTGTACGGAGTCACAGGACAGTAATCTTCAAAACTTTGTGTTTCTCATCCTTCGTAGATGCTACGTGCCCCCGTACTTAGGGCCTTTGATTTCACGATGCGAATGATGTTCGGCGAAGAGCGTTAAATTGTGAAACTTTTGTGAAATTTGAGGATCTGGCAGTTGGTAACCACGAAGTCTGGCAAAAAGTTCAGGACGTTTCGGAGGAACTTACTGCTCTCCGTCTTCATTGTCGAAGAGAAAGCCAAGAAAAAAGCAGCTGACAGCTTGGCTTACCCTTTGACACTGAAGGTAGAGGCAGCAACTGCCTCCGAAGCATCTGTAAACTTCTATCAGACCATAAGGTGCCATGTTTCAGGCAACAGAACAATTGTGATACCCCTTATAACTGTCGAACACAACTTTAAGGGCGCGTTATTAGTGACACAGATCTTTATTTCGTCGTTAGAAAGTTATTAGACTCTGTTTTGAACTTATGATGGGAATTTAAGCTATACGGTAGTACCTGTTGAAATCGCAGGACTTTATTTCCGAAAAATTACCTACTATGAGTCCACACCGGCTCTTGGGCCCACCCAGCCTCCTCTACAGTGGATACCGGGGGCACTTTCCCCGGGGGTGAGGTGGCCGGGGCGTGAAGCTGGCCACTTCCCTCAAACTAGTGCTGAGGTCAAGAAAATGTGGATCTATACATCCACTCCCCCATACGCCTTTTGCTTTCCACTTACCTACCATGATGTGTACCCCCAAAAGACAAATTTTTTGTAGAAAGCAGTGCCTGGACATCGGCTACGCTATGGACTGGAGGACCGAGGAGTCTAGTTCGATTCCCAGTAAGGGCAAGATATTTTTCTCTTCTCCGAAACGTCCAGATCTGCTCTGGGTTCCACTTATCCTATATAATACGTACTGGGGGCTGTTTCCGCTAGTATAAACCGGCATGGGCATGAAATTGGCCTCCTTCCTAGCCTTAAGAATGCGTGGAGCTATACCTCCACTCTGTCTTCATGGCATGGCGCTTAATTAAGTCCAGGGATAGTTTTAACTTACCGTTCACCTCAACTTGTGACAGTCACGTTTTTTAAGTTACTGTAATGTTTATTTTTATACAGGAACAGAATGAATACACTGAGTGAGGATTTCTTGAAGGAACTGGAGTGCCCGGTGTGCATGGAGTACATGGCGTCTCCCATCATGATGTGTAAGAGTGGACACAACATCTGCAACAGCTGCAGGCCGAAACTGAAGGAGTGCCCCACATGCAGGCAGCCCTTCCTCAACGTACGGAACAAAGCCCTTGAGAATCTATCTCTGCTGGCCAAGTACCCCTGCCCATACAAGAGATACGGTTGCCAACTGGTATTTACACAGGAGCGTATCACAGAACATCAGACTGTTTGCCCTTATCGTAGCTATAATTGTCCACTTTCAGAGGCGGAGGGAATAATGTGTAAGTGGATAGGCATACGAGAAGATATGAGAGAACATATTGAGGCACAACATCGAAACAGACTGACACAAGTAGATTTCCTGAAGGAAGTTTTATTAAGGAAATACAGACCTGAAATTAAATATTCAAGAGTGATTTTTGCTTGTGATGAAGTATTTTACCAGCAGTTTGAAGTGATAGATAATGTTTTTTATTTTGTAATCCAGCATATCGGACCAGAAAATTATGATTTGAAATTTCAGTACAACTTCACATTGGCATCACAGGAACACGAGGAGTCTATATCGATATCGTTTGTAGCTCGGAGTTGCAAACTCGATATCGCGACGATACATCGATCAGGACAGTGTGTAAAACTGTGTTTTGACACAGTCAAAAATTTTCTTAATGAAAATAACAGTTTAAAATTCGAGTTTTATATTAGGCAACTATAACGTGAAGAGATGTTTCACAATCCTCCAACAAAGAGATGACTGCGCAGATAACCGAGTCTTAGCGACGTTATTTGTGGAAGACGAAAACATTGGCATAATTTCACGAGTGTCTTTAGTATTTTGGATTTGAGGGTTTTCACAGCTGTGACTATCAACAGTTCTATCTTAGGGACTATAAAGCTGTGTAGTGGGTTTAAGTATAATAATGTTTCGGTGTAACATATCTCATCCATTTTCAAGAGTGAGTCAAAAAACCAGTATCAGGCGGGCAACAAGGAAAGCGCTGCTTACTCTGCAACCCGGATTGTAGAGGCAATATGTTTCTCCTCCACGTCACTGGACTTTCACCAGACTACACGGCGTTATGTTATGGAAGAGAGAACTCGTCCCTTGGTGTAAAGGCCGCAGTCCGGTAAGAATAGGCTATGCAGGTTCTGGTTTCTGGAGCCTTGGGATTATTCTGTAGGATCTGAGGTCCTCACAGCTGTAGGATATAACGCCGTTTAGTCCGTTGAAAATCAGCTGACGTTTCGGAGGAACATATCACCACCATCTTCAGGGTCTAAGAATAACGTGAACAACAAACTAGCTCTGCTTGCCATCTGCGTTCACATTGGTATCTTGCTCGGCTTATTCAGCCTTTATGATGGAGGTGATATGTTCCTCCGAAACGGCGCTGTATCCTAGAAGATCATTATGTTCAACAACAAAATTGCCTGCTCGACCAAAGATACGTAAGAAATCTCGTTAGTCTGTTAGGAGGGTAAGTCCCAAAGACTGTACCACATTCTACTGAGCGCTGTGTGCAGTAACAGGGATTCTAAAATGAGCGAATTTCAATTTAATTTATAACGCGGGTATTTAAGTTGGTCCTAGATAATCGCTTTATAAAAAGTCTAGTGTATTATTATTTGGCATATCACGTTTTTATCCCCCTTTTTTATCTTTTTGCAAGAAATCCACGGGTGAGATGGCGTATCCCCCTATTCCACCCTGCGTCTATGATGTACAAGTATTGACTCCTGTCACATTCGGTAGTGATGCCACAGGTTTACTGTTCGCGGGCTTAAAGCTCACGCACTGAGGAGATGCTCATGTCTTATCCATATTCAGAAAGTACTGAAAGGATTTCCATAAAATTTGGTACTTGGAGTTTACAAACAAAAAAGTTTGTTACTCAGAAAGTACTACTGAACGAATTTCCATAAAATTTGGTATTGGGGGGGGGGNGGGTGTTAACTTAAAAAAAAAAAAGCTTGGGTCATTTGTATTTTGATCCTATCGGTTCAATGTAAACTCAAAACGATCGTTATTCACTTTCTCAATAATGGCTCGTATTTTCCGGGATATGTCCGTGACTTCTGGTAGAATTTAGGCGACATTTCGGAAGAATGCGAAGCATAAGCCAAGCACACTTGCTGTTTGTTTCGTGTTTGTATGGCGTACTCTTCGAGCATTAAGATGGAAGCAGTACTTCATCCGAAACGTCGGTAAACTTGAACCGAACTACATGGCGTCACAACCCAGAAGATAGTAACTTTTCATAGTCACCGCCGTCATAACCTCAAGTCAAAAAACTGGTACATGGTTTAACATACAGAACTTAAAAGGCCACAGGTTTACTACTAACTACTACTAATACTCCTACAATCATCATTTTACGTAACTTACAACAGACGCTAGTATTGCGTCTAGCCAACCAATAACAAGTAACGTCTCTTATTCTAACCTGTTCCCCAGGAAGTTGGCTAAGCAGTAACACATGACATACATTATTGAGCTGGCTGGTTCATTACCTAAGCCCAGGACACTGGCTACCGAACTGCGCTTCCGTGGTTTTCCTCTGCTACTCGACGAATGCCGGGATAGTACTTAAACTTGGCTATGAACACTTCCCACCGAATTATATCCTGTTTATTATTCACTTAAAGTAAAATGTAAAGTTGTTCGTTAGCTTAATTAAGCACTACGCCATGAAGATGTTGGTGGTGTGTAGGTATAGCTACACCATTCTTAACATCGGTCCTAGGTAGACGTGAGTAATCAGCTTCACGTCTCGGCCCCTTTACCCAGGAGAGAACCCCCCCCCCCCATACCCCTAGAGCCGTCTCATTGCCATGGAGTAGAGAAAATTCTTGACCCTTCCGGGAATGTAACCTTGGCCGTCCAGCCCTTAGTCGGTCTTAAATCTCCACCAATAAATAAATAATTCAGTAACCAAATAACTAAATAATTATAAATAAATTTGTCCCTGTAACATAGAAGCCCATAGGGTTGTGAAAAGTCGAGGCTTCCACGTTTTCTAGGCAGCCGGTTCACAGATAGTTAAAGTAACAAAGTAAGCTACGGAACTTGGGCACTGTCACCCTGATATAGGATCTTTACGGGGCAGCAGATACATATCCGATATTCCCAGCTATAGAACTAGAAGTTTCACTATTAAAGCCCCCAAGGCTGTGTCGTGAATTCAGCTTGTACACTTTTTGGCACATCTTATAACACAATGTAGTGTATATAGTATGGAATATTCATTTCATAGGTTTTCAAAACAACTGCGAACTGCCCCTTAACAGGTGAAGATGACTGTAAGATGGAAATGACAGAAAACTTATGAACTTTGAGATCGAAACGGGCCGTTTCAGTCACCGAACTTCTCGACATGACTGGAATTCACGCCCATCATTACTAAGGCATAGCTGTGACGCGGAGTCATCCTGTAGTTTCATGGTGTATCGTTACTGAGAGCGGCCTCCAACAAACAAACTAATATATCTGTCAATCTCAAAGCCCGCTAATGAACACGATTCTGAACCACTACACTTAACCTGATATCCGTTTAGATACAGTTTAGCAGTGTCTTACCACCTTTAACCAGTAGACCTATTTAAAATTTTTATTGAGTGGGTACCGGGGGTAAAGCGGCTGGGGCGTGAAGCTGACCATTCACCTCCAACTAGTGCCGAGGTTTAAGAGATCTTGGATCTATAAATCCACTCCCCTATAGTCTTCATGGAATAGTGCGTAATTAGTTAAGCACAGGGACAACTTTGACTTTATATATTTATCCCTTTTAATATATCTGTTACCTATCGTGACAGTTCACTATCCTTAAACTATCTGAGCCATACAAGTCACACAGTTCCATGATATGTAATATTCTCCTTCACCAACTTCATCCCTCTTCTGGTAACTATACGTACCATCAGCTTGAACACTAAGAAACTCTGTATATTGCCCCACACATGTTTGTGTAAGATTTTCTAAGTAAACAGCAGTAGTGCTACAGTATGTTTTCTGTAAAGTAGGAAATTAATTCTTATATATTATTTAGATCAAATTAGGACTTAAAAAGGAGGATTAAGTCCAGCTTTATTCCTGTCCAGTTTATTTTGAAAGGCATTAAATTTATTTTATTCCAACGAAGTTAACAGTGTGTTACTAATGCTCTACATGCTACTAACGAGTTGTGTCGATTTGAAATGGGTTCTCCACAATATATATATATAATCTTTTGTATGTGGGATTAGCAATGAAAATAAATCTGTCTTGTTATCTGTTCACACTTATAATTTCAATACGAAAATATAGTTTATAAGATATATTACAAGATAAATGGAAGCACCCAATAAAAATCAACGGGGAATAACTTTATTCCGTATTTTCATTCGTCAACCCATCTAATTTATATCTTTGATACCTTTATCTCACTTCGTCCTTGCTCTGTTAAGCAGTGAATTAAATTCGATCCTACTTCAGATGGCAGTTTCAAGACATAAGCTGCCACAAATGTAAATAGGCGACAGTTACTGTGGCGTGAAGACGCTGTAATGCACATACATAGTCGCATTATACGTATATAGAGAGACAGTTTTCTCTTTTTAACTTTGTTGACAGGTTTACGGCGATCGGTGTGCCGCTTCGAGGCGTATACGAATTTTGTCGATAAATCAGCATGCCTGATGACCGATAACATTTGAAATAAAAGGAAATAATTTGTGGAGCGCTTGACGGCATTATGTTTCACGGCGATTAGTTCTGTTGATACGTGGAAGTTTGTTTATGATTTGTCAGCTGTAGGCAGAAGTTATCAGCTCTGTTAGCCGCTAGTTCTCAGTTATAGTTAGTGAGCAGAGTTGTACGTCATGGTGCAGTATATTTTACAGCAGTGTATTTCTGTATGACACCTATATGACATTCGGATCTGCTAGAGAGAGTCTGCGAAAATTTCGTGATGAAATAATAAACTTAGCTTCACGGGACTCTAAACAGATAAGAAACAAAAAACATAAGAGCCGAGTGTTTATTGAGAAGTTAGATGACATAGGGGTCACACTTAAACATGCACCTAGAAAATCACTGAAACGTCTAGCTCAAGAGACTGGAGTGTTAAAACTCTAGTGCAAGAACGGCAACACAATTGTTGAAGTTTAGACCCTATAAAACCGCAGTAAACCCCGCACGCCTTGCAGGCACGCGATCCAGCTAGCAGTGTTCATTTTTGCAGTCGGTTTCTACAGTCTGTCGTCAAAGGTGAGATCGGTCCGCAATTCACAGGGACAGTACCTGTTTTCAACATCTCCTGTGATCTGTGAATTGTAACTACTTTATTCCGAACGGTATCGGCCATCAGGCATGCGCCTCGCAGCCGGCAGTGCATCAGTCGCCTTAAAGCACAGCCGTGGAACCGGTCAACAAAGTAAAAAAACCATCCCTGTGTAATATATATTCCCTGAAAATAAACTTTTGTATTGCTACTAACGAGATATGTCGCTTTCAAATGTGACAAAAGCTAATCTTCAATGTACAGCATTTCCGGAACACAATGATCATCATTATCAGTGAAAATAAACAGAATGTTAACATGGACAGGGTTAAACACAGCTGTAAATAAGGAAAGCAAGAACAGCCGGATGTGACTCAGTAATGACGTCACGAGTGTGTTTGTCAGATAACAGTTTCCGTTAGAATTAAGGCTGCTGTCACGAGGTGTTAACAGCAGTCTCAGAGCGGGAGCCAGTTTGTAGAGAACGAAGTGTGTTCAACAGGCCTTCAGGTAAGTTCAATGGATTGAACAGGTTCAAAGTTAGACTTGAAAGGATTCTGACGATGGTGTATACTGTACTCGTACTTCTTTTGGCTTGTTTTGGAGTTC
This sequence comes from Cryptotermes secundus, assembly GCF_002891405.2. Classification (NCBI taxonomy): domain Eukaryota; kingdom Metazoa; phylum Arthropoda; class Insecta; order Blattodea; family Kalotermitidae; genus Cryptotermes; species Cryptotermes secundus. The sequence goes on along the minus strand of NW_019731220.1, from coordinate 109,349 downwards.
ATCCATCGTTTGGTATGTAAAAGACAAAAGACCACGACGTTTCGGAGACTGGATCTGTCTCCATCTTCAGGTGGGTAGGGAAGGATAAAGCTACTCAATTGGGCCCGTTAGAAAGAGCTAGTCTCAATCACTGGACGTGAGAAGTACAGGTTCAAAGTTCTCCAACCTGCAACAGTAATTTATGGCTGCAGACTTCTTACTTACTGTCCGTCTGTTCAGTCCTGGGCGTTCTCAGCATATTGCGCAATTGATCTGGTGCAGTCCACTAACTTAAATGAGGACTAAGCGGCCTCCGTAGTCTAGAGGTAACGTTCCCACCTCATGACTCGTACGCGGGTTCAAACCCGGCGGAGGTCGTGGAATTTTAAGGGCGGAAAAATTCAGGGCACAAGTCCTCCGGGAGGGACATTAAGCCGTGGGTCCCGTGTCGCAGCTTTACGGCACGTAAAAGAACCTCATATCTCCAAAGGAGGTCACTGAGCCAAATTCAAGGACATTTCCCGCCCAGCAGTAGTCTCTAACGCCTCTGATAGATGGGGGAAGCATTATAGATACCGCTAAGCCAGTAGAGGCCGAACTCGCTGGCTCGGTCGGGACTGATGGAACGAACCAATATCGATAGGGTATAGAGACTGGTAGAATATCATAGAGGGAAGCACAATGGACCAATACTGGTCTAAGTGCATGGGGAAACCCACCCTCTCCAATAACTAACTATCTAAATGAGGACTGTCTTAGAGTGCGTCACCCTTCCTCACAGAAATCAGCTGCAAACAACTGTTCTGCTGCAATATTTCCAACAGTTAACCCAGAGGTCAGGTGTAAAACTCTATGATACGCACACTACTCAACTTTCAGAACACAACGAAATCTCGTTGCCTGTCGCTGTAAAGGGGGGGGGGGAAATGTCGGCAAGAAACTGGGAACAAAGCGTAGAAATCTTTCTTTTCTACTTAATAATGTTCTACAGATTTACGCGGTAGCGTAGTTGGTTGAGGCACTATGCTGCAAGCCAGAAGATCGCGGGTTCTACTCCCGATGAGATGGATTTTTCAATTGACTCAACCCTTTCAGCCGCACTGTGGTCCTGGGGTTGACTCTGCCTCTAACCTCCTGGGGGGTAAAGGGCGGTCGGCGCGTAAGACTCTCAACCTAACCGCCATCTATGAGCCGATTGTCTAGAAAATGTGGGAACCTCAACATCTCGCAACCCTATGGTCTTCCACGACTTGTTACAGTGATAGCTTAATACAGATGTATTAAAAAAACTCCGTGATTTTAGTCCGCAACTATACCGACCGAGCGACCGCCGCTTGTAGACGAAGTTAGTGCCAACTTTTGCGGGTAGAGGGTGTCGCGTGGTCAGTGCAGCGAATGCCGACGGATGTTAATTTCGGTTTTCTAGACCGGAGTCGCTATTTCCTTGAAATAGCTCCTCAGTTATCATCACGAGGATGAGTGGACCCCGTTCCAGACCCACTACTTCTCAGGAAATCTGGTAGCGCCGGAAATCGATCCCGGACCTCTGGATGTGTAGCCAGGAACTCTGACCACTAGACCACAGAGGCTGTTTTTACAGATGCATTACTTTCTTTAATTTTTCATGTACTCACATGTATGAGATGGAATTTTGATGGTGGAGAAATGAATCTAGTGCTTATCATGGGTTTAAACGTATTTACCCACCCAAATTTGGAAGAAGCTGGTTCTTGGTATGCCGTCTTGCCTCCACGTATGTACTAATGTTTCGCTGGCGCCTGAACGGATTTTGTTCATATTCGATATCTGAGAATTTATCCATAAGTTGGTGACCAGTGAATAGGGGCATTCCATCTCCAAAGATATTTGCCCTCCAAATGGGCGTCACACCACAAAATTGCGGATTTTTTAAGAAGGGCTGTATCGATTTTGATTCAATTTTAGTAACTTACGGAGATTGGTACACCATCTAGCTTCCCAAACTCAAAATATCAATTTGTCGAAAGCTGTTTGATCGACTTTGACAAAATTTAATAGTCTATAGGGCAAAAATCCCTCCAAACGTCTCTTCTTTTTAGTTCAAAAAAATGCCAACAGGTGTCACATGCTGTCATTTATAAATTTTTGTAATGGCTGACATTTTCCACACGTGGAACTTTTTAGTGTTATATGCCATAAACATCCACTTAACTAAGCATTTCATGTTGGAATTCCTCTCCAGATATGCCAAACAACGTGCGGAGCCCTGTGAATAATCCACCAGAAGAGGGTCTGTGCGAAAGTCTCTTGATGGAGTTGGAATGCCCTGTGTGCGGCGAGCACATGATCCCGCCCATCACACTCTGTGAAAGCGGTCACAATACCTGTAGCAGGTGCAAACCCAAACTGAAGAAGTGTCCAACTTGTAGGCAACAACTTCTGGCTATACGAAACCTCACTTTGGAGAACCTCACGAACAAAATCAAGTATCCCTGTCGTAACCACAAGACTGGGTGTGATGAATTACTTCCTTTAGACCAGATCATCCAGCATCAAGCAGTTTGTCTTTATAGATTTTATGACTGTCCATTAGCCAAGGCACCTGGAGTATTGTGCCTGTGGCAAGGTCCTTGGAGCGAAGTCAAGAAACACATTGACATAAATCATAAAGATAGGGTTACCGAAGAAATCAGTAAACTCTCTGTTCATATCAGAGATTTTAAATCCACTTACAAATACTGTAGGGTCATATATGCCTTGGGGGAGGTTTTCTATCAACAATTTGAGGTTATTGCAAATAACTTCTACTTTGTGGTCCAATATGTGGGGCCAGAAGATGCTGCTTACAGATACAAATATGAGTTCACTCTGAGTTCCACGTCAGGTGATGAGAAGATACAAGTGTCACAGGTGACTCGAAGCGTGAAAATTAATATTGATGAAATCTGTCAGTCAGGAAAGTGTATCAAGTTACATTATGATGTTGTCAAGAATTTCTTAGAAGAAAATACCATGGAGTTTGAAATGGAAATATCGAAAGCAAGAGTCGAAGAAAAATCTTGAAAGACAGTTCACCCCATCTCAAGGTTAAGTTATGTGGAGAGCCGACGGCGGAACTGAAGAACAGTTTGCTTCATTATCCCCTTTACTACCATTATCTTCCACTTCGCCATGTATTTTCGCTCTCTTCCTAATTGATTTCCTCATCTCCTTGTCTTCCATATCATCTTTCTCATTTTCTCTTCTCTCCTTCGTTTCCTAATCTTCATTTTCCTCCTTTAAATTTCTTCTCCCTTCTATCCTAATCTTCTCCTCCTACTGCGCCTTTTTTAAAGCCCTTCCTGTCCATTTCCTTTCTTCATTGTCCTCCTGTGCCTTCCTTCTCAGTCCCTTTATCTCCCACTTTCCGCTTCTACACCCTCTTACCATTTTCCTTCTTTTCCACTTTATTAGCCTACTCTCCTTATTTTGAAAGAATAAGAGGAAGCTTATGAGATCACCTTGCTGTCTGTGTATCCGTCTGTATCTGTCCATCTGTCTATGTATCTCCCATGATTATTGAGACTTAAAAGATCTCTCTTGTTTTCTGCGTACCCTCCTTTGGGGGGGGGGTCATGTAGTATAATAGCAAAGCAGGTGATTAGTTCTTCCCAGAACGTGTTATGTATATTATGAGACCACCTTGTTTTTTCTCTAGTATTGAGAGTCTCCTATGATATTTGAGGCTTATGATATTGCCTTTGTGTCTATGTGCCCCCTATTTTTTTTCCGTTTTCTCTGCGGTTTAAGTAATCTCAAAAAGAAGTATGTGATTGTTCTTCCCAGAATTTCCTGTTCTCCTACACATTCTCCCTTCTGTCCCTGTAATGCCCCAGCGGCGCAGGGGGGGCATGGAGGTATCCCTCCCGCTGCTGCCGCCGCTGTAATGCCGTGGTACAGGGGGGGGGG
>NW_019731220.1:64588-104961 GCF_002891405.2 Cryptotermes secundus | reverse complement strand
GTATTTACTCATATGACCATCTCCAGTGGCCTAGTTAGCGGAGCGTCTTGCATACGGTATTACGCATGAATGCTGATTATCGCATTCTTAACCTCATTGCGTGTCCATGTGTTGTCATCTTTGCTCTTTCACTGCAAAACACTTTTCGCAAGTCTCCAGGCACCTAGGTAATGACTTAAATTTTCAATCCCCAAATTTGATCCTCAACAGTCCCCGTTTGTGTACTGATCCCCACAACTGTACCTTCCGGACCTGAAAGGGACACACTCGTCTGTTGAAGAATCTGCCACACTTCCCACATGCCTTCGCAGGGCTGTGCTGCATTCACAGACCGACAGCCTGGATGACCAGCAATGGGCAGACAGAGCTGCTAGCTTCAGACCTCACCTCGCTTCACTGTGCGCATGTTTTATATGCAGATACCGCGACGTCGTGAATATTAATCGGAATCAAACATCACAAAGTGTACACCCCTTAATTAAAAGTGAAGTAATTATTAAATCGAGGCCGCGCCATAGCTCAAGCTGTTAGTCTCGGGCTTCCCACTGCGGCGGCCCGGGTTCGACCCCGGGTGTGGTCAAGTGGGATTTGTGGTGGACAAAGTGGAGCTGAGACAGGTTTTCTCCGAGTACTTCGGTTTCCCCTGCCAATCTTCATTCCACAAATTGCTTCACAATCACCCTCACCTATCATCTGGGGCTGGTACAATAGGCCAGAAGTGGCCGCAGTATAAGGGACTTAGTCCCACCCCACTAGCAATAAAAAATTATTAAATCTGCTTATTCAGTGAACTGTGGACGTTTCTCTTTGTGGTGAAGGTTTAGGAAACTAAACGCAAAACAATACAGTTTGTTTTCATATTTTGTCCTTTTGAGTTATGACACCTTTTTTAAAGGGTAAAGACAGAGGCCCTATGTTGCTCCTACATTTTCGCATCCCAGACCACGAAAAAAGCACAAGAAACTGCATGTTTATGCAACGCAATTACGGTAAATGAACATCAGCACCAAAGAAGGAAACTGCATAAGAAGCTGAGCATTTTAAAATGTGCCATCAATTTTCTGCTTTGTTGCCTAAGAGAAGTTGAACTGTGACTGGCCCAATGTACAGGTCTCGAGAGCCGTTAACAAAGACTTTATTCCGTCTTGCTCCATCTTATCTGTGTGTAATTCTGAGTGGGCGCCATGCGCAAGATAAAGCTCCAGCGATTCTTAGTTCATTAACGTATAACATTAATACGTATAGGTGCATATCAAGTGACCTGCTTCGGTGTGTTCCTGTGGCTGTTCTTCAAGTGCGGTGTTCAGGTATGTTCACAGGCCAGTTCTTCAAGTGCGGTGTTCAGGTATGTTCACAGGCCAGTTCTTCAAGTGCTGTGTTCAGGTATGTTCACAGGCCTGTTCTTCAAGTGCTCTGTTCGGGTATGTTCACACGGCTGTTCTTCAAGTGCTCTGTTCAGGTATGTTCACACGACTGTTCTTCAAGTGCTATGTTCAGGTATGTTCACACGCCAGTTATTCAAGTGCTGTGTTCAGGTATGTTCACACGCCAGTTCTTCAAGTGCTGTGTTCAGGTATGTTCACACGCCAGTTCTTCAAGTGCTGTGTTCAGGTATGTTCACACGGCTGTTCTTCAAGTGCTGTGTTCAGGTATGTTCACACGGCTGTTCTTCAAGTGCTGTGTTCAGGTATGTTCACACGGCTGTTCTTCAAGTGCTGTGTTCAGGTATGTTCACACGGCTGTTCTTCAAGTGCTGTGTTCAGGTATGTTCACACGGCTGTTCTTCAAGTGCTGTGTTCAGGTATGTTCACAGGGCTGTTCTTCAAGTGCTGTGTTCAGGTATGTTCACACGGCTGTTCTTCAAGTGCTGTGTTCAGGTATGTTCACACGGCTGTTCTTCAAGTGCTGTGTTCAGGTATGTTCACAGGCCAGTTCTTCAAGTGCGGTGTTCAGGTATGTTCACACGGCTGTTCTTCAAGTGCTGTGTTCAGGTATGTTCACACGGCTGTTCTTCAAGTGCTGTGTTCAGGTATGTTCACACGGCTGTTCTTCAAGTGCTGTGTTCAGGTATGTTCACACGGCTGTTCTTCAAGTGCTGTGTTCAGGTATGTTCACACGGCTGTTCTTCAAGTGCTGTGTTCAGGTATGTTCACACGGCTGTTCTTCAAGTGCTGTGTTCAGGTATGTTCACACGGCTGTTCTTCAAGTGCTGTGTTCAGGTATGTTCACACGGCTGTTCTTCAAGTGCTTTGTTCAGGTATGTTCACAGGCCTGTTCAAGTGCTTTGTTCAGGTATGTTCACAGGCCTGTTCAGGTATTTTCACACGGCTGTTCAAGTGCTCTGTTCAGATGTGTTCACACACCTGTTCAAGTACTCTTTTCAGGTGTGTTCACACAGCTGTTCAAATGCTCTGTTCAGGTGTGTTCACACGGCTGTTCAAGTGCTGTGTTCAAGTACGTTCACACAGTTGTTCTTCAGTTAGTCGCTGTACTTAATTAAGTAAGCATCACGCCATTAAGACGTGTGGGAGTGGAGGTATAATTCCATCATTGTTGACCTCGAGACTGTATGAAGCTGAGCGGCCAGCTTCATGTCTTTTCAACAGCGTGTACACCGGCTCTGGGGCCCACCCTGCTTCNGTGACCAAGGTGTAAAGCTGACCACTCACCTCCAGCCACTGCCGAGGTCAAGAAGGATGGAGCTATACCTCCACTCCCCTATATGCCTTCATGGCGTAGTGCTTAATTAATTAAGCACACGGTTAATTTTATCTTTATTTATTTTGAATTTGATTTTGAAAATACCGCCCTCCCCCGAAAATAAATATTTACGCAGCCTAATCATTTCGAATATCCTCTTTTCAGAACAAGGTCCTTCCGAGATGACTGAACTGTTTCGAGGTTTTAATGAAAGCGTCCTCAGTGAGCTGGAATGCCCCATCTGCACGGAGTACATGACTCCGCCCATCACATTATGCGCCAACGGCCACAATATCTGTCGTAACTGCAGATCGAAGATTGACAAATGCCCCAGTTGTAGATCAGCATTCCTTGACACAAGGAACGTTTCTCTAGAGAACATTGCCAGACTTCAAAAATATCCTTGTACAAATCGCCACGTTGGCTGCAATGCCGTCTTATCAATGGAATTCATTGAGAAGCATCAGATAGGGTGTGCCTTCGCTTCATATCAATGTCCCGTTAACAATATTCCAGGCATAAATTGTTCCTGGGAAGGGATACCAAAGAATTTCAAATCTCATATCAAGAAAGTTCACAGAGAGTTTGTGATCGAAGGGAATTCAATTTCGTGCGGAACCGGAACTAGAGCCGCTGTGTGGTTTACAATGAGGGAAATATTTCTAAACTACCAATGTGTGCAGGGAAATAAGTGGTACAGTGCAGTTCAACATGTAGTAACCAGTAACACGGACTTGAGATTTAAGTGTAGATACAAACTGCGGGCTGACGATGGTATTGAGGAGTTAACAGAGACGCATAAAGTTCACAGTTGGAAGCAGGATTTTCAGTCTATTTTTAAATGTGGGAGATGCTTTCGTCATGATGACGAAGTGATCAAATGTTTCTTGAAAGATGAAGAACTTGATTTAACTCTTGATATTATTAAAATAGAGTAACCTCTGTGCATGAAGACGTAGAGGTGGTGAGTGGTGATACTGCTTCTGACTTTCATAACTTTGTTACTGTATTTAGGTAGGCGAAACAATAAACTCAAATTAGCCGTCATTCCTAATAACCACTTCCCCTACGCATGACTTCCCCCACTCCAGCAAATTGCTATTCTATTTCTATGCAGGAATCGGGATAGCTCAGTCGGTATAGAGGCGGACTGGACCGCCCGGTTCGATTCCCACCAGTGCAAAGCGTCTAGACCGGCTCTGGGGCCCACTCAACCTCCTATCCAATGGGTACCGGATGCTGTTTCGACGGGGATAAAGGGTCAGGAGCGTGAAGCTGACCACTGACTTCCATCTAGTGTCGACGTCAAAAAAGGTGGACCTGTACCTTCACTCCCCTTAACTATTTATTACAGGGACAGATTGACCTTTATTGCTATTTATGCATTGATAGAGGGGACGTGTACGTAGAATGAGGGGGCAGGCAGCAGGTTCAAATTCCAACTACATATGTACATTCTTTGCCTGACCCGGGTATAGATGGAGGTCAATGGTTGAGTTCACGCTGCGGATGATTTGCTCTCCCGATGCTGGCTGTAGATGGAAATGAGTGAACCGTAGAAGAGTGACGGACGTTGTGAAAATAAAACAGACACAGCGTTATGCATCTCGTTTCTTTACATTGACTTTAAATTGTCTAATGGGATGCGACACCGTGTAGTTTCGTACTGGTATCAACGTTTCAGAAGAACCAGCAACCTCCAATGCTAGCGTATAAATGTTTAGGAGGGGTCAATTGCCTCTATGTTCATGATAGAAGTTTTTCTACCCTTCAAGGTACAGGCAGTAGGTTCTCCTGTCGGCATCTGTCAACCGAACTACACGATATCATATCCCAAAAGACAGTAATCATAAGATTTTTATTACTTCATTTCTTTCACTGTGGATCACCAATGAAACAATGGATTCTCCATCTGTACGAGAAAATACTACGCTATACGCGAAAGATAAAGAATATAATTATTGCGATATTTATTTTAAGTGCTTTACTGACGTCGGATAAGATAAAAGATTTAGAGAATGACTAATCAGTGCCACAGTCGCATGTGATATGGTGCAAACCGGTTGTAATATTATCTGAGTGTTAAGAATAGTTGGAATTTGAACCCACTGACACACGTGCTGCAGAATGTGTATAGGTTATAACAGACTTAGTTACAGCGCATCGGACCGTCTCTGTGGTCTAGTGGTCAGAGGTCCTGCCTACAGATCCAGAGGTCCTGGTTCGATTCCCGGCGTTACCAGATATTCTGTAAAGTAGTGGGTCTGGAACGGGGTCCACTCAGCCTCATGAGGATAACTGAGGAGCTATTTCAAGGAAATATCGGCTCCGGGCTAGAAAACCGAGATTAACGGCCGTGGGGATTCGTTGCGCTGACCACGCGACACCCTCTATGCGCTAAAGTTGGCACTAACTTCGCCGACAAGCGGCGGTCGCTTGTATTTCCAATGCTTGCTGTTACTTTCAATTTCCAAAATCCTAGCCCCCATCCCAGCCTACCTTATGACCCTCTTCGTAGGCATGTTGGACTAATGTCGATTTCTCTGGAAGTCCCTCATTGAGATTGTTAGCTAGGTTTGTTGCGTAGAAATGTTAACCTCCCTTCCTATCTTAATTTCAGTTCTGCCGTTGTGTTATCACAGTTTTTACTGAATATTGTAGAGTGTAGAGACGTTATTTAGCGAAGACCGCGAAGGAGGCGAATATACTAGAGACGTTTCTAGGCAACGGCTCGGTAAACACATTCCCGCAGCAACGAATCGACGCGCAACAATAGAAGTGCTGTTGGAACGGGGTGTTTCTACGTGGTCCGTGCCGAGGAATTATGTTGAAGACAGTTTGGGCGTCCAGGTCAAACCCTTGTGGAGGTGGGGTTGAATACCTCCACCGTGAATGAATGTATAAGGGGTGGGCCTTCTTGGCCCTTGTACCGCGACCACCGTGACCCTGCGAGTCCCAGGAGGCGACGAAGTGGGAAGTCTCAAACCTGAGACAGTAAAATATGGTCGCGAGTCCCATGGGACTCGTACCGGAGAAGACTGCGCTGGCAAGGACCAGCAGCATATACAAAAAACAGACCTGCGCTCTCGACAGAGAAGGCGCCCCACAAAAACAAGACCGTAACTGTCAAACAGTAATAAATATCTGGTCATGAGCCCCCTTGCTGACTGACTGACCGTCAGTCGCAATGTTATTTCGACTCTGACCAGGTAAGTTCTGTACGGGAGTCTGTGATGAGAGGGCATGTGCGCGTGAAGCTGAAAAATCTCCACTGTTAGAAGCCGTTGCTAGGGAACAGCTGGTGAAGGCAGCAGGAAGGGAAAGGCTTCTCGGGTGCTGTGGTGATTTGTGAAATGTGCAGATTAGCGGTGGCGTTGTAATTACCTGTAGCTCCGAGTAATGTGTATAAGTGGTCTGTAAATCTACTCACCAATCAAAATACTGTCTATAGTCACATATCACGTGATAGTATTTTCCTGTTATCTCCGACAGTCTGGTGTTAGATATTAATATACCTGTAGTTATACTGATGTGGATGACAGTGGCCGCGCGGCCTAAGGCATGAACTATCTTCGCCCGTTCGAACGCTGGGTCGTGGGTTCGAATCCCACGTTCGGCATGGATATCTGTGTGCGTTTATTTTGTACAATTCTTTACTGGAGTCCGTCGTAACACAACAACACAATGGTCAAGGTTAAAATTACCTTAGCTACATGTTTCGGCTTTTAAAGCCATCGTCAGGCAAACACATGATTACCATATACACACACTACTGAACTGAAATTGCGATGGTGAAGCTGGATACTTGGTAACTATTACATTATAAAATACAATGAATTATAAAATGAAAGTTATGGCATAAAATATGCTTACAAACTCTTCATGTGATATTGCATATTATGAAGTAATTTTGTTGCAATCATGTTGTTATGTTCCAGCGGAGATATTCTAGTATATTCTAGACTTGTATACATATAGTAAACTGCTTGGAGGCCCGTGGTATAGGTGTAGTATTATTTTGTTAATTGTTTGGTCGGTGTCTCATCTTACAAAGTTTCTTTATGGGGTGTCGAAAAGGAAGTGGAAGCCCCAGATTCGATATTTTTTGTTTCTCTTATTATTTTTCTGACACTACTTTCCGATACACCTGTTGCATTTGCTACTTCCACTCCTATGTTTTTCACTGTATTGTTGGCCCAGCCTCTTTCATATTTTTATATTACATTACTATCAATTTCTCTTGATTGGGAATGCAACACTTTTCCACTCAATTTACTTCGTGTAGGTGTCATGTTAAAGGAGATAGAAAAAATGTACAAATACAAATAAACAATTAAATAAAATGTTAACACAGTAAATAGAGAATAATACACTCAAATAAGACTCCTAGAGTCAAAACTATTTAACTTGACTGTACAAGGAAGACTGCTTTTAACTGAACTTGAGACCTCTGCTCGCACTGAATACAAACGAATGACTAATCACAACACCCCTCAACTTTCACGAATGGACCTGCCCATCCACTGCGCAGCTTTTCCTGGACTGTCACTTCTAAATACCTGGGCTGTACTCTCCGCTCTGTTGCGAATACACATTGTTTATGCTGTCCTGTGTGTGCAAGTAGCGGCTTTGGGGCAGGCTCAACCCCAGTCCCAGGAGTCGTACCCATTGTGACCAAGCTCCATACAAAGGGATGTAGAGCCATAGATATACCGACAGGGGGTTTCCAATGATTGAGGTTAGCTATTTCTAAGGGACCCAACAGAGTATGTGTCTCCCATCTACTCACCTGAGGACGGAAACAAATCCAGTTTCCGAAGCGTTGTGTTGTTTAGAATACCAGACGATGGACAAAGTCCAAAAATCCAGTAATTCTGGCCGTTATACACCATCGTCAGGACCCTTCAGAATGTATATGGATGCGGTAGTGACCAACAGCAGGTTATATGAAACGCACGGAACGCCAATTAGGATAGTCTGTGTTGCGGCCTTGTCACCTGCCGAAAATAAAGTCAGAAGCGTTACCGATTGAGCCATCTTACTCGGTGTCTCAAAATCGATCGTTTCGAATTTATCATTCACGTATTTTCCCGCCATGAGAGGTTATAAATTATGCAAATGATGAAGTGTTATTAGGGCTTAAGTGTGCAGAATGGTTTAGAGGCAGAGTTCGGGTGTTACGGGGTTCGAATCTTGGCTTGGAAACTCCAATCCTGAATGATGCTCTCTGTGGTTTCTTCAGTCCCTCCAGGCAGGTGTTGGGTTAGAACCTCGATAATTTGTGATGAAAATATGAGCATTTGCTGCTACTGTCTGTTGCCGTTAATATACGATAATTTATTCTCACGTACTTTGTATTTAGTTTATGAAATTCTGTGCTTTCAATAAAACTCATATACATAGAGTTATTAATTTCTCATTTTATCCGGCCCGTTGAAAGTGCTGAATTACCTAATGTGGCCCGCGTTTCGAAAAGTTTGGAGACCCCTGGTCTAGTGGTTAGAGTTCCTGGCTACAGATCCAGAGGTCCGGATTCGATTCCCGGCGCTACTATATTTTATGATAAGTCTTCATGGGACGCGCGAGTGCTACCCACGCGAGGAACCACCCTGAAATCGTCTATTTCCATTGGGTGTTCGTTCCTTCATATCAAAACTTTCCCCTTGATTTGTGCGTATGTCTCTTACAAAGCGCACTCTGGAAGGGCTGGCTGACGGATGCGACACACACACTAGTCTGATCTCATCCCGTTTCCGGTCAGCCATCCTGTTGACCATCACTTCCGTTCCAATGCACATGAGGCTAAAACTGGTTGCCTAACGCTGGCATAACAGTCCCATGCATCTCGGGATTACTAAGATTGTACTGTAACTCCATGGACCCGAGTCCTTGCTGAGAAGCTAAGAGTTGCTCAGCTTCTCAAGAAATTCCCAACATATTGTTCAGAAGAGCCCGCCACTGGTCACATTTCTGAGCCAGCTGAATCCAGTCCACATCGTTTCATCTTCTGTCTTCAAGATAAGACAAAAGTAAGACAGGTAATGTTGTTCCTGTGCTTCATTAAACACCACGCCATGAAAACGTATGGGGGAGTGAAGGTATAGCTCCACCATTCTTGATCTCAACACTAGATCCATTGTAATATACTCCGATGCATATGTACACGTATTTCTAGTGGTTTCCTTCTTTAGTGAAGAGTACTATCTTTTGGAAAATAACGCCGTGTAGTCCGTTAAAATTCAACTGAAGTTTCGGAGGAACATATCGCCTCCATTTTCAGGGTCGAATAAGCCGAACAAGATACCAGCGTGAAAGCAGATGGCATGGATGCTTTCACGGCTTATTCTAAAATGAAGACTACATGTTCCTCCGAAACGTTGGTTCACTTTCAACGCTGTATCCCTGAAGACCATCGCCGTGAGAACTTCGGATCCTAGCAAAACGTTGCAACAACAGCTGTCATGCGCGTGTTGCATGAACAAAAAGTAATACGTCTTGCTAACAGCAGTCTGACCACTATGACGTCACANCCCAGGCGATAGGTGAGGGTGATTGTGGAGCAATTGGTGGAATGAAGTTTGGCAGGGAAAACCGAAGTACTCGGAGAAAACCTGCCCCAGCGCTACTTTGTCCACCACAAATCCCACTTGACCAGACCCCGAGATCGAACCCGGGCCGCCGCGGTGGGAAGCCAGCGACTAACCGCTTGAGCTATGACGCGGACTACCACAGGGCCATAGTGCGGCTGGAAGGAATAGGTCAATTGAAAAATCCAATAACGTCAACGGGAATCGAACCCGCGACATTACGGCTTGCAGCACAGTGGCTCAACCAACTCCGCTACCGGGTGCCCCCATAAAGTTGTGTCTTTGTTTAACTAATTCAGCACTATGTCATGAAGACTTGTGGGGGAGTAGCTGTACAGATCCACGTATTCTTGACCTCGGCACTAGATGGAGGTGAGTCGTCAGCTACACGTCCAGGCCGTTTTAACCCCAGGGAAAGAACCCCAGTACCCATTGATTAGGATACAGGATGAGTCTCAAATCCGATCTGGACGACGTGGAGAAATGAAAAATCTTGCCTCTACAGGGACTCGAACTCTGACCAGTCGTTTTTCCAGCCCGTAGCTATACCGAATGCGCTACCCTGGCTTCTCTAATTTAATAATAAAAAGTAAAAGTAAAAATATTTGGCTATGTTGAATAAGTGCTTACGGCCCATCAGCAAGAATATTCCTAAACGGTTACACGTAAGTGCGTAAGCAAATTTCTGGTTCCCCCCACCCCGGCTTATAAAACTGGATGTCCCCCTTGAAAGATAATCCTGGAGTCGCCGGTACTGACTAATGAATTGCAATGCGAAATTTTATTTGGCAGACCTGAAGGGGAAATATTTGGATGTAGAGGGATAACATTAAGTGTTATATCAAAGAAAGAGGGTGTTAAGGAGGGTAGTGGACTCATTTGTGGACTCTTTTTGAGTACAAAAAAAACTCCGTGGCCTGTAGTCCGCAAGCGAACTATACCGAACGATACCGTGGGACTCATTCGTATTTATATCCCCCAGGAACAGGGTGGCTCAGTTATACCCCTAGGCACTTGGTTCTCTTTTCGTCGCCGCCTGCCACTCGCAGGGTTACGTTGGAAGTATTCGAACCCGCCTCCAGACAGGGTTGCACCAGACTGCGTGCTTGTTACTGCATTTGTGCACACGTGTATGTGAGACTGTGCGCTTTCGGTTTTTGTTAGTGTAATCTTAAGATATCGAAAGCGCTGTAAAAATAAGCGGACGCGCGTGTTTCATTTGTTTCTGTTCTCGCCGACGGCAATGAATCACTGTCGATAACAGGCTTTTTCAGAGAAAATGTTTCCCTCAGAGACCAAGTTTTGTTAAAGTCAACGATGATTCAAAGTTGAAATCTGGACAATTCTTCAGTTGTTAATCATCAGCGGGGGAAAAGATACCCACCCCCCAAAAAACAAACAAAAAGCAGGGACTTGTGGTTAGCCTAGCCGTAGATGTAATATACACGTAAGTTTGAACACACTTTAACATTACGTAAGTACGTAATATTAACCCAAAGGAAAATGTGTTGCATATTTTGAGTGCCACCTGTAATTTGGTTGAATTTATCCAGAGATACTGAGGTGAAGGAGAATTATATAAGATTTTTAACCACCGTCCAGTCTGATTCATAAGAGTTAAGTTTTTAAATTTTCATCCTTTACATGTTTCGGACAAAACGATCGTCTTCAGAAGGCTAATATGAACACGTATCGAAACTACTATTACAGTGTCTTAAATATAAATATTATATCTTTTAACTAATGGACAGCCTCTGTGGTCTAGTGGTCATAATTCCTGCCTACAGATCCAGAGGTCCGTGTTCTAGTCCCGGCGCTAACACATGTTCTGAGAAATAGTTGGTCTGGAACGGGGTCCACTCAGCCTCGTGAAGATAACTGAGGAGCTATTTCAAGGAAATAGCGGCTCCGGTCTAGAAAACCCAGATTAACGGCCGTGGGGATTCGTTGCGCTGACGACGCGACACCCTCTATCCATTAAAGTTGGCACTAACTTCGCCGACAAGCAGCGGACGATCGGTGGGTATAGTTTGCTTGCGGATTAAAGCCACGGAGTTTGTTTATTTTTTCTTGTATCTTTTAACTAATGCTAAGATGTATATCGATTTGTTAAAACATCTAAAAATGATTACAGTTAGTCTATTTACAAAATAATGTTCAACACTTTTATTAATCTAAACCAATCTGGTTCGTGTCCTTACACTTCTCCTTAACGGAAGATGAATACGTTCCAGAGCATGGCTTCGTTGTCTGAAGATCAGAGCTCTTTGGTATCGTGGTCCAGTTATTTAGGCTACGCTGTGTTTGTTATTGGATTTTGGAGGTTAAAGTAATCAGAAACGACGAAGACTGATATAGAGAGACAAGAGATGGAGTGCTTATTTAACTGCGATGTTAGAACAAGAAGCGAAACCAAGTCTTAACGGTAAGTTATAACGGCGTGAAATTGTTTTCCAAAGGGGCAGTTGCGGCCCACCAAGGGAAGGCAAACATGTCTTTTAAATTAAAAAAAAAAAGTCTAAAATGAGTTGATATCAAACAGGGAGAATTAATTTTAACTCTGAATGACGCCATTAAACTACAAACTTGAAATCAGATAATTGAGGTAAAGTTATCCCTGAGCCTAATTAATTAAGCACAACGGCATGAAGACGTATGAGGGACTGGAGGTGTAGCTCCATCATTAACGTTAGCATTAGATTTAGATGAATGATTAGCTTCACGCCCCTGCCGCTTTACTCCCATAGAAGAAGCCCCGGCACCCATTGTGTATGGGGTTGGGTGCGCAGTAGGTAGGGAAAACAAATACAGTAGAAACATCATGAAACAACACCACCATAGAGTGTAGCCAATTTGATTCAATTACATAAACACCATAATATGTTTCGGTGTTACGAGACCATCATCAGAAGGTACTCAACATATTGTCTCTTGCAGGATGGTACGCGCGACTAAATGACGGGTTCTAGTTCGGATGATTGGGTTTATTGGCACTTCGGTTATACAGTCTCTCTTAATTACACTCAATTACAGCGCTATCGCCGATTTACGCACACTTAATAATTCACTGTGACATGCACTAGTCCTCTCTTCGTAATGGATCTCAACGCAGAAACTAACGCTTCAAATCATTCCAGGTATTATACATAATCAAAGTCTTCTAATTACACGCCAAGTCTTCACATGACGAACTCTCCGTGGCTATCTTACATCGAGAACTCTTTCACTGTCACTTAAACACTGAAACACTTAAACAGTCTGAAATACCGTGAAACACTCCTTGGTTATTCGTGGAATCTCGTTATATAGCCTCCGCGCCGACCACGCACAGAAAGCAGCTTATTTTGTTGTGAAGGAGTGTTTACCGCAACGTTGCATAGCAGTGAACGCCGTGCGGTGCGGCACGGCACGGAGAAAACACCGCTTTCCTTATTGTTGCGCAATCGCCGCGCCCACAGACCTCCTCGACTCAACAGATCTAGCATGGCGTAAATAAACCATATTATGCTCTCACGAAATATGTAAAAGTTTTCATGCAATTAAATAAAATTGGTCGCGTTCTGTTCTGGCGTTGTTTGCTTAATTTCAAACAGTTGAACTGACCAGAATGTCTTCTATTAAAATATCATAACGATTGGTAATTATTTAATTTTCAAATTTCTAAATCGTATTTTAGGTTATTTTTATGTTATATAATGACCTCCATGAATTCGTATCCACCTACGAGATTAGAAGGGTACACAACCCAGACTCTGACCAACCACTGATGTGAGAATTAAAAACATGGATTTGTAACTGGGTTTTCTGAACACTTACAGATCGAAACTACAAGTAACTACAGTACTGTCGCTAATTCACACACTCTACAGTTCACTACAGCTCGCGCTGTCTTCACAGTCTGCTGTGTCTTCAGCGGTTGTCGCCTGGTAACGGCTTCAGCGTCGTAGCTTCCTCGGCTTTCGTGTTTACGTCCTTACTGACAGGCGACTGTCTCACAACTCACTCGCAGGCTGGCGACCATCACATACCAACCTCCTACCCTTCTGACTGCCGTCCCAAAACTTCACTGTAATCGCAGCTACTCCTCGTTATACAGCCTCGACACGGACCGCATATAAAACACTTCTCCCAACCGTTCTTCCATTGTTGCGTCATGTAGCTATCGCTCGGACCGCGTATCATTTCTGTCTTATTGTTTACGATTTTTACCTAGCAACGGCCGTTGTTTACAGAGTCATTACCAGGGCCCGGATTTTGATGATATGTCATCTTTTTTTCCTTGTATCCTATGCGATGCTCTTAAAAATATAAATCTCGGATATGAGCTGCTGGTTACAGAAATGTAGATTTTATAGGTAATTTTTGTCATTTTTTGATATATTTAGGTTTAAGGTCATTTTTTCATTTTTGGGGTAATTTTTGGACTTTTAAGGGTATTTCTTGCCATTTTTGGCCATTTTAGGGAATTTTTCTTACACGTTTTCTGAAACGTGAATAATATGGAAGCGAAGTGTTCTTTCTTTCCTCCTTTAGGTCATTTTTCTGGATTCTTTCCGTCATTTTATAGGTCATTTTTTTTAATATTTTCAGGTCATCAAAACCCGGGCCCTGGTCATTACTTAGTAACGCGTTTGCATGCAACAATATAAAGCCATGCAGTCTGTTGACAGTCAACCGACATTTCGGAGAAACATGTCGCCTCCATCTTTAACGTAGAAGGACAAGTCGGATAAGCCAAGCAAGAAACCGGTGTGAAAGCAGGTGACAATATGGAGCCGAAGTATTCCTCCGAAACGTTGATTGACTTTCGACATACTACAAGGCTGTCCAGCTCATATCCCCTTTCAGCACATTGGCTGTCAGTGTGACTGCCACGAAGAGGTTACAGAAATCATTCACTAACACGGATTAACCGAACTGTCACGTGTTAAGTGCCTGCATTTACTGGGCTCTGCCAAACCGTAATTACAATTAATTATAGTGCTTACGCTCATTCCCACTCTTTACAGTTCACTAAGGCACGCACTAACTCCTCTGTCTTCACTATGCGCTACCTGGTAACGGTTCCCAACGCTGTTGCTGAACGTCCCTCTCCTCGCTGGCTGGCGCCCCTCGCGTATCTAACTCAAGCCGTGTCTCTTCACCTTCTCAACTGCTTGAAGTCCAGTCAAAGTCACGTTATGACTGACAGTCAGTCGGCCGGTCAGTCCTTGTGTCAAGCCCTTTCTGGAGGCCCAAAACCAGACTTTTATTACTGTCAGACAATGCCAGTTTTGAAGAAAGCAGTCTTCTGGGATTTGGCACCGTGTATATGTGGTGTTAACCGACGTTTCGGAGGAACGTATCGCCTCCACGTTCCTCCGAAACGTCGGTTAACACCACATATACGCGGTGCCAAATCCCAGAAGACTGCTTTCTCCATAGTCACCGCCGTGAAAGCCTCAAATCTTACACAATGACAGTTTTGTCGATATGAGGCGCCTTCTCTGACGAGAGGACGGGTCTGTCATTTACTGCTCTCATAACAGTATGTCATTTGTGTATTTAGTTTCACTTTTTGGCAATTCTACATAGTCATTTGTGAAGAGTCCAGGTTTCCTATGAATCCTAGCAACCATTTTGATACTTTTTTTTTGTGATGCTAACTACTCTATCAGCTACAATAGTAGAACCAGAAGAAAGGGTCTTTGCTAGGAAACTGTTCTGTAAACACGTTTCCACGGCTAGCAGATTACATGACGTCACTAGCGTTACGAACGCAACAATAGAGGAACTGTTGGAAGTGGTATTCTCTCTTGGGTCCTTGCAGAGGCTACATAAAGGGGATATAATTCAAACGTAACATATATATATAGTTAACTGTTATAGCTGTAGTAGTATCTCATACCATGGCTGCTGTACCCATCCTAGAATTTAAGAAGTTCTGGTTAAACCAATTCCAATCTCTGATGTTGGAATATGGGAACATTATACAACAACATCCTGACGCCGAAGCTGCTCTGGGTCATATAAGCGGGGTACTTATTTCCATTTACTGCCTAGCGGAAAGTACCCCTGCGTCCGTCGCCGAAAGTCCGAAATGGACTAAAATCGTCCAAAACATGGCGGACACCACGAAGAAATTCAACCTGACTCTAAAAGGAAAGCAGCTGTACATAGCCCTGTATGAAATGTACACAGGAGTGCTAAACAAGTTGAACGCAGTTATCAAAGAGAGCACTGCCAAAGGGGAAACATTCAAGTCAACAATTACTGCACCTCCGTCCGAAGAGGAATTCCATGAGCAAAGAAAACGAAAGCGGGGACGCACAGACGACACCGACAAAAGAACCAAGAAACCAGCAATATCCACAACGGGAGAAAATGATCCCCAGTTGCGGTCGATGGATGAAGCTCCCACCCCACTGAGGCCAACTGAAAGGCAGGCTGACCACGAAGAAGACGCGGACGGCACCACCGACAGTCAGCAACAGCAGAAGCCATCCAGCCAGGCAGGTAGGCCGCCTCCCATCGTACTAACCTCTCAGGTAAACCTGATACATTTGCAAAGGCAACTTCGAGTTCTGTAGCACCAGAAACGGGACCAGAATTGCCACGAAAGAACTGGCGGATTTTTCAACCACCCGCTCTCACTTTGATAATTCACTTTCTATCGCAAATCCCAGAATCCTATAAAGGTACCTTCCAGTCTCAGTTCCTGCAGAGAAACCCTCAGATGGGTTGCTGACCCTTGGCTGTGACGTCACAACGTCAAACAAATAGCAGCTCCCTGTCCGTCACCTGCAGTAAGACATTCAGAATAAACCTTGGCCGTGGTTACCAATAATGGTAAACAGGTAAAGTTGTCCCTATGTTTAACTAATGAATCACCATGCATTGGAGGGGTATGGGGAGTGAAGGTATATCTCCACCGTGCTTGACCTCAGCACTAATTGAATGTGAGTGGTCAGCTTTACGCCCCGGCTACTTTACCCCCGGTAAAGGGAAGGAGGCGGAGTGGACCCCACAGCCGGTCTGGACGACGTGGAGAAGAGATAATTCTTGACCCTACCGGAACTAGAACTCCATCCTCCCGCCCCTCCAGCCCGTAGCCAGTCGCTATACCGACTGAGCTACCATACGCATGCCGCATCGTTTTGTATATACATTACCGCAATGACAGCAATGTTTTTATCATGAATAATACAACCGAATTGCTATTTAAGCAGTGAATAAGGGGCGGTACTGTGTAGTGGCATTGGTTAAGTCGCGCCGAGGTAAAATAAAACTAAGAATAACATGAATATTGTTTGGAAGGCAAGACTGGTTTTCATAACCTTCTGATAACAGCGCTCGCTGTTGACTAGAATGGAAGTGTGTTGTTCGGAACACAGTTTAACGGAGTTCGATAGTCTGGAGACAGGGCTAATTGCACGGTAAGCGTGTGGCACAGTTTTCCTGTGCCTGTGTTATTTCAGTTCTATTTGATTGTGTTAATCGTAATAAGAGAGAGAGTGTGTATTACGTCAGATCGGTATTTTAGTGAAACATCTGCGATGCAAACATGATTCAGCCATTTTGTACAAAAAAAAAACTTGCGTTCTCGGATAACTTTTCTTCATTAATTTAACCACAAAGTTACGTGAAAACATTTACTGTGAAGAAACTGGAAATTTGCGCGTTATTACTTCCTGACTTCATTTTCTAGAAATAGCTGTTCCTAATGAATCATTAATAATTATCTTCTGCGTGTTTCTGAATGCTTATTTGACAATGCTGTCAGCATCTCATGCTATACAGCGTCAAGCAGGATGACTGGTGAACAGGAAAGGATTATGAAGGATGTGTTTGTGACTTAATGGAGACTGTATTTCAGCATTTGTATGAAGGAACTAGTAAAACCACGAGAAAGTTAGGATGGTCGATATCTCGACCGGGATTCGAACAGATCACCTCCCAATCCCCGCTACACTATCCTGTTCAGTTTATTCTGTCTCCGGTGTGTCTGCAAGGTGTGATCAGTGAAATACGAATTGTTCGCAACTGTTCAGAAATTCCTGAAGTGTAGAATGTCTCTCGCAAGTTTCGGGGGCTCCCGACCGATACTATCTGACCCCAAGTCGGATCCCCAACTAAAAATAAGCGTCTAGTTTTGATCCCATGCTTTACCCACAAACGCTAACCTGTAGTAACCTATTGTCTCATTTAATGGATATTTCATGCACCACATGGAGCAGGTTAGTTCAAGCGGTAACACTTTTGACTTGGATTCGGGAAGGTCCCCGGTTCAAATCTCGGCCGCGTCACCGATTATCTTGGCTGAACTCTTTCGTTATTTTCCTCAGTTCCTCCGGGATAGTGTGTGTGTGTGTGTGTGTGTATATATATATGTGTGTGTGTGTGTTCCGTATGGTTCTCACAATAAGTAGCGACTGTTTCCCTGAACAGCATTAACAGGTTGGGTTTTGTAGCGGTGACGTAATGTGTTTTCTGTGAGGTACGAACTGAGCTTATATATATGTGTGTTCCGTCTGGTTCTCACAATAAACAGCGACTGTTTCCCCAAATGGCATTAACCGATTAGGCATGTTAGCGGAGATGTGGTGTGTTTCCTGTGAGGTACGAACTGAGTTTACATTGTAACGTGGATGGACACGGCGTTGCTAGGTAACTGACCGTTAAACACCTCGAGACCGAATATACGCAAAGCAACAATGGGGGTGCAGCGTCTTCTATGCGGTCGGCGCCATGACCGTTGCTGTGCGATCGCTCGATAAACAGCTTCCAACAATATAGGCTGTTTTCTGCGTGGTCAGTCGTATAATTAGGCCCATTACCGTACGTGATGTGATGGAAGAAGAAACGGCAATGACACAGATAGCTAAATAACGTTATTCAGTTGTTCAAACTGGCAATAAACCGTGGGAAGCTATTTACGTCAGCCCCAGTATTGCTGCTTCATGAAAACTGCAGAGAGATCCTGTCTGCCCGCCGTGAGTTAGCGGTTAACACTGTCCGCGAGGCCCAGGGTTCGAACATCGAACTGCAGAACGGTTATTCTGAAATTGTTCGATATTTTCTGGGGCTTTCAAGCAGGGGAAGTTCTTTAAAATTGGTCACCTCCACTTTATTGCTTACCCTTTATATTTAATACTTCACATTGGTGGGTAGGTATGTAGGCGTGTCAGCGGGTATGGTTTTATGAGTGTGATTATAGACGGGGTGTGGACTGGATATTGGATTTATTGACGACTTATGTACACCACTCGGAACTACAAATAATTACAGCGTTATCGATAATCTCTACAATTTACAGATCACCAGAGCACCCGCTAGGTTTTTTCCAGCCTCATTTTCACCAGCCGTTACCTAGATACGGCTTATAACAGTGAAGTTTCTTCGGCTCCCCGCTCTCAGGTACCTTGTCACAGCATCCAGTGCAAAACTCTTATAAACTGTCAAGTCAATTATAGCGCCATCTTTTTGCAGGCTCCCTTGCAGAACTCGACTCAACTGCCAACTGAACTCACTCTCACCAACCAACTACAATTCACTCTACACTACTGAACTGCATTCAACCGGCCTGGGGTCCTCGCTATATAGCCCCGGGGCGGACCCAACAGAAAAGACCCCCGTTTCCATTTTAACTGTATTGTTGTGTATGTCTCGTTTCCGCGGGAACGTGTTTACCGGCCCTTACCAAGTAACGCATTTTCTTTCTCGCCATCGTTGCGTAGCAACGGTAGTACATGCCAGAATATATTCTGTCGGTAGTCGCTTTCCGTGTTTCTGTCCCAGCTTCAGTGCGATCGGTGATGCCACGTAGGTTCGAAAACGTGACAGCTAGAGGCTGCATTGATGCGTGCTGTTGTAAAGCAGTTACAGCCTCATCTTTACGAGGAATTTCGGTAACAGCCAGACTCAAGATGTGACTGCTGTATCTATCGAATATACACGAGGGAGAGTCAGTAAATAGGTCATAAATGGATATACAACGTAAAACGTAATATTCGAACCTAGGGAAAAAACATTTATTTCTCGACATATCCTCCACGAACATTGCTACACTTGTCCCATCGCTTTACCAGTGCTTCGAAACCCGCAGCATGGAGTCTTTTTGACTGTTGTCTCAGCCACTTCCGCTCCTCCGTTTCGGCCTCTTCCATCAGCGAAACGTTTACCACCCAGCTGTGAACCGCTTTACGCGACAAACACTTCCCACTGTAAACAGGGAACATTTCTTTATGAATATCCTTTGCATTGAGTCCTTTTGCTCACAAAAAGCGCACAACAGAACGCTGCTCTTCGGTAGTATGGTCCCCATTTCGACTGCTGAAACGAGCCTTTGAACATGCGCAAGTGTGTCTGCTGCCTAAACATATCGCATACATCTTCAGGGCGAAGGAGTAAATCAAACAAGAAACCAGGTTGCCGTCTGTTTGTGCTGGTCTTGTGCTTATCATACTCTTGGACCATGAAAATGGACGCAGTACTTTCCTTCGAAAAGTTGAGCTCTTTCCGAACTACATGGCGTTACAACCCAAAAACTGGTACTCTTAATGCTTGTAATGTTTATTTGTTGTTTGCAGGATATGTTGACGTAAGGATAATTAATGACATTCAGGCAAGGTGAATAGGTAACATTTGCTGTGACGTCACACACACACACACACACACACACATACAGACCCTTCAGTAGTTAAAACAAAACACACTGCCAAGAACACAACTTCATATAAGCTCACGAACGTTATCCCTAGATATAAAATTTCATGCTCCTATTGTTACCATTTGAAGCGTAAGAGCACGTGATATTCTCTGGGATGTGACACCGTATAGTCTGGTGGAAATTTACAGAATTTCGGAGGACGGTACTGCTTCTATCTTCAGGGTGGAAAAGTAAACCAATCAAGCGAATGCGAAGCAGTAGACAGCAAGCAGATCTCTGGTCCCAGGATCCAAAATGCTGGACCAGCATTCAGTGAATGTCTCTAACGGACCCAACTCGGTAGATTTCTGCCAATATTTTCACCTGAGGAGGGAAACAAATCCAGCTTCGAAATGGTGTGTTCTGTTCGGAATACTAAACGATGGGCAAAGTCTAGAAGCCCAGTACATTCGGACCACAGTCAGAACTGCCCAGAATTGACGTGTTTACTTACCCTACGGTGTCGAGGTTGTTTCTTTTTCATTTTGATCATTTTGCAGAGGTAGGACTCCTTGGATGAGTGATCAGCTTGTCGCAAGGCTTTTATCTAAACATAGAACACCATCAACACAGAATAAACACCTTACACATGCCGATCCATGCCTTGTGTGGGATTCGAACCCACGATGTCGGCTTCCGAGCGAGCGAAGACAATACACGCCTTAAACCGCTCGGCTACCGTGACCGACCAGAATTGATATGCACAGTGCGATATTTGAGTCGATCAGAAAGCGTTCTCATGGCATTTCTACTGAGACAGACCTTGAGCTTCAGTCATTGGAGATCTGGTTGCTGTTTTAACATTCCCGTGATGAACGCGTACAAGATCTGCATATGAAGAAGTAAGTGTCTTTCGGTCACGTGGGTCTAACATTTGTCTGCAGTCCGTTCGGTACACTTTGGCTTCTAGAGGTGACTGCAGCCCCATCTGTGTGTGTAACTACATACTGGGGCCATACCATACTTCAGGCGGTTAGTCGCCGGCTTCCCACCATAGCGACCGGGATCTGATCCCAGGTCATATAAGATTTGCAATCGATAAGGTGGTACTGGCTAGGACACATTTCTTTTCAGCACTCCGGTTTCCCCTGCCATTTCTCATTCCACCGACTGCTCCACACTCATCATCATCCGACGTATCAAGTGGATTTTCCTCTGCTACGACTCATATAAAACAACTCCTTCAGCAATTATTCGTTGCAGCGGGAACGTCTTTACCCAGTTGTTACCTAGCGACAATGGGGGGGATACACACAAAGACCAACAGACCCTCCTTTGATAAGACACGGACCGCACAGATTATGACGCGTCCAATAATTCTTCTATTGTTTCATGTATTCGTTACCACGGGAACGTGTTTACCGAGCCGTTGCCTAGCAACGTGTTGAGGAATACATTTTACCGAGCCGTTGCGTATCAACGATAGAAGTGATACACATATAGAGACACAGAATGACTGATGGGAAGGATTTATGAACTACGCCGCTGAGATGGGCTCAGGTACCATGATATACATATTGTCATAAAGACTGGTTCAGGCGTTCAAAAGTTAATATGGGGGGGGGATTCACAGACATACAGACAGCATGAAGATCGCATAAGCCTTTAGGAGAGTAGGCAAAAAAAAACTATTCCCATATGCCTGTAAATTTCTGTCTATACTCCTCTTCGTCTGGCTTTCTTCTTACAGTTCCTTCTCTCTCCCACCCTGCCATTTTCTTTATTTCCTTCCACCCTCAGTCACAACGATCGGCTCAGTCTCGCGGTAACGCTCCAGCGTTTACTGGGGATGTGCTCGGCTCGAACCTCTGACGGGACATTAGCTATTCCTCAGTCCCCACAAGTAAATGCTGGGATAGAACCTCGAGTAGACCACGACCACTTCCTTCCACATCCCTCCCAACTCATCCGTTATTTATTAGCCTATCACTTGAGGCTATAGAATCTTGATACTGACAGTCTCAAAATAACCAAGACAGCTTCGTCATTCATTTATATACTCCTCGCATCCCGTTTCATATTTTTCTTTATTTATCCTCATTCCCTCCCTCGTTCCTTTCTTTATTTGTCCCTCCATATCCCTTTCTTTCCATTTTCTCCTGTTTGCACCCCCAACTCTTTCCTTTCTGCCTTTCTTTCTCCCTCCCTTTTTCCTTCTTTCTTCTTCAGTACTGAAATATGACATTTCGCTAAGCGTCTATTTTTAATCTGAATTTCATTTTCCATCTATCTTATGTTTCAGCAAGGGAACCCGTACACTCAGGGAGCCAACCGCACTGCCATCAGCCTCTACACACAGACATTTCAGAGCCTAATCAGGAAATGGACACTCTGGTCCGTGATTTCGATCATGCGCTTCTGAGTGACCTGGAGTGTCCTGTCTGCACAGAATACATGATTCCACCAATAACACTCTGTTACAACGGACACAACGTCTGCATGAAATGCAGACTCAATATTGAGTGCTGCCCAATCTGCAGGGGACGGCTCTCGGGTATCCGTAATATCACCCTGGAGAGGATAGCCAGGAGACAAATGTATCCATGTACCAACAGGGATAAAGGCTGCTCTCAAGCGTTCTCTATGGATCTGATCGCCGATCACCAGGCCGTGTGTCGATACGGCCCCATGAAGTGTCCGATGAACAAATTCCCATCCATCAAGTGTTCCTGGAAGGGGCTGATGTCAGAGTTCAAGGGGCATGTCGCAGAGTCGCATGGGGACTACTACAAAGATACGCCATCTATTAGGTCACATAATATTGGGAACGCAGAAGCAGTGAGGTTTGTCTTGAATGAGACGTTTTTATGCTACAAAAGCATGAAAGGAGGACAGTGGTTCTGTGTGGTCCAGCTGGTGGGCACAAAGGAAGAAGCTGCAAAATACAAAAGTCAGTTTACACTCTTTGGGGCCAACGGCGTTGATAAAATCATTGAAACGTTTGTAGTCAGAAGTTTCACAGAAGATTTTTCTGACAGTTTTCAGTCTGCGAAATGTCTCGTCCTTGATGATAAAGTTATTCGGAATTTCGTTGAGGATGGAAAACTTAATTTAACAGTGACTATATCGAAGATTGAAAAATGACAGAGAACAAATCCGGATAATTATAAGCCAAAGAATTATCAGTGAACATTTTTTTGAGTGTCTATATTGGGTGTAATACATGCAGGTTCTTCAGGGTCAGTCACATAATTTGCGGGTTTATGAGGCCAAACACGGAATTTTCCGGGACAATCCCACAAGTTTCTGCCCGTGTATCAGGACTGTGAAATGTGAATATTCTGGAGCAGCCCCATAATGTCTACTTTTGAATGAGGCCTGTGAAAGACATACACATACACATTCTTCTGAGCAAATCCAATAATTTTTGGATGTCAGGCCTATCAAATATATCTATTCTTCTGTGCCAATTCCATACTTTATCCTTTTGTATCAGGTCAGTCAAATACATAAATTCTTCTAGGCCAAATTACGCGATTCCTTCATGTGCGTCAAGCATGTCAAATACATATTATCATGTGTCCGGGTATCCGTGACAAATAATTACTGGGTTGCGGCTTTAGACGAAGCTCTTTTATTGGAGAATTACGCCAGGCTGAACTATAGACAATTATGACACGCGATAATTATAACACTTCGTAACTGCGAACAATTATCACACTTTAATATTCCTTGTAACTACGCCATACGAAAGATTCTATCGGTTGTCCTCTTGCTTCTCTCTCTGATCGCTGATCTGATCTCCGCTCTGGTCTGCTCTTATCTGTAGCAATCTACCCTTTTCGCGTACTGCCGAGAGAACACCTTGTCCATGGTTCTCTCGCTGTCTTCGACGCAGCGTTGGCTGGCGTATCCCATGCTGCAGGAACTCAACAGTTCGGTCTCCGTTAACTGGCCTCTGTTTTCGTTGTCACTTAAGTATGCGTTATTTTAGCTGTTGCGTAGCACTGTATGTCATATCCGGCTTCCTAGGTAGCGGTCTGCCTATGTTTTCGTTGTCACTTATTTTTTCTTTTATTGCTAGTGGGGTGGGACTAAGTCCCTTGTACTGAGGACACTTTTGGCCTATTGTACCAACCCCAGATGATAGGTGAGGGTGGTTGTGGCGCAATTGGTGGAATGAAGATTGGCAGTGGAAACCGAAGTACTCGGAGAAAACCTGCCCCAGCGCCACTCTGTCCACCACAAATCCCACTTTACCAGACCCGGGATCGAACCCGGGCCGCCGCGGTGGAAAGCCAGCGACTAACCGCTTGAGCTATGGCGCGGCCCTCGTCACTTAAGTATGCGTTCTTATTTTAGCCGTTGCGTAGCACTGTACGTCATATCCGGCTTCCTAGGTAGCGGTCTGCCTATCTTTTCGTTGCCACTGAAGTATGCTTTCTCTTCATATCCAGCTTTTAGGCGTCACTCCACAATATATTCCTCCGTGCCAATCCCATAATTAGATATTACGGACCGGAGCATATGATCGGGGAAGTAAGAGGAGATTTTAATTGAGTCTCATGGTTTATGAAACCTTGTATCGTTGGTGCCAATCTGTCAGACTTCATGCTGCGGCAGCTAAGAGGACCATAGTGTGAACCTTCTTTGCTTCGAAAACAAATCTCACTGCCACTTCAGTGAAATTGTGTAATATCACGAGCGACAAACCAATCGATGAATTAGTTTTCGACGGAATATGAAAAGTAATACTTTTCAAAATTAAACAGAAACGTGTGGGAAATGGGTCCGGGGTTTGACGGGACTTGTATAATCGGACCTAACTGGATTCTTCTTAGACTAACGTGTCTACTGGAATTTTTCCATGGTTTCGTGTAAGCAAGCATCTTTACTGTTTTCAGCTTCACAATTTTAAAGATTCCTGGCATGTCTATTTTTTATTATTAGGGGACTGTCATATTTTATATAAGATGTTGCATTAAACAGACTACTACTATTACTACTACTTCTATAACTAATAATACTGTCATGTGTTGGGTATAGACAGTGTCACGTAACTTCGAACAAGGCCCCGCATTCCTAGTCAAATCCCGCGCATAGCTTGTGGTGGGAGGAGTTTCTTCTCGTTCTTCCACTGCCCGCCTGTCACTTCTCACACCCTTCAGCCCCTTGTTTGACATTTTTCTTCTGCGCATTCAAGGTTACACTTGGCCTTGTTCGAAGTTACGTGACACTTTCTATATGTCACGCGACAAATAACTTCACGTGGGTCTCGGATTTAGCGAATCTTTATTGGACACTCACACTTCACACCTTACAGTTGTTATGACTTGTAGTATCACCTGACTTCTGGCCCAATACTCCAATGCGACATCTCAACTGTCGGAGTCACGCACAAGTCCACATAAGGGCGCGTCGAAAAGGAGACAAGAAGAACTTGAACGCGGGAGGAGGACAGAAGCATTCGTCATGAAAGAAAAGAAGTAGAACGACTCAAGTTTGAGAGAGAGACAATAAGGCGACTGAGAAAGCAATTCGAGGCATGTACAAGTGCACCAGCAGACGTGCTGCGCGGAATTGCAACAAATACGAACGTCAAAAATTGGACACTGTGGAGGTATTGACCGTCTCCAAAACGGAAGAAAGGAAACGGCCCGTATGGGAGGAACCGGTAATGTAGAAGCACCGGCCTTCCCAGGAAGGATGAATGAGGAAAGAATGAAAGTGACGAATGACTGTGAGACGACGGAACCAACAACCGCTGGACCACGGAATTGCTCGTGACGAGCACTCTGGAAGAAGGCTGGGAGGATGGAAGAATCGAACATCAGAACGAAAGTAGGGCGGAAATACCACTAGGGAGGGGTGTAAGAGTGAGTCTCCAATAAAGATCCGCTAAATCCGAGACCCAAGTGAAGTTATTTGTCGCGTGACGTACCCAACACGTGACAATACTAATGTTACTCTGTGGAGCAGAATCTTTCGTAAGAAGCTAATAGTCTCTCAGTCAAGAAATTCCCAGGATACGGAAGATTATTACCGTATACACGATATTCTGCTATTGAGCCGGTACTGAATCTATTACTTCTAATGTGTCTATTCATGTAATAGTAATGTAGATATCAACTCATCTTAAACACTCCATGTTAACAATCTCTAATTAAATTTTAATAAAACTGTTAACGAAACCACTTTATGTCCTGTCTCCTGTGTCTGTTTATCTATTTATAGTTCATTTAACGACACTTTCAGCAGCTCATAATATAACCTCGAATGGCGAACTGGAAACTATGTAAATGGAAGTGCTAGTGGGATATTTCACTGTTATATCCCGTAATTTGCGTTGAGGAACTGAGGAAGATGACAAAATAACTCAGGATAGCTCGTGTCCCAGCCGGGATTGGATCTGGGTACCTCCAAAAAACAAGGTTTTACCCCCTTTGTTCTATATTCATTAGACGAAAACTCTCCACAATTCTTCCTCCTCCATTTTGCCGCTGTATTCCGAAACAAGAGATTGATCTCCCTTCTATGAAAAGCAATAGAAGACTACAACAAAATAGTGTCGGTAATAGGACCGGCTCTGGGGCCCACCCAGCCTCATATCCAGTGGGTAACGGGGTCTCTATCCGGGTGGGGGGTGGGTAAAGCAGCGGGGCGTGAAGCTTACAATTTACGTCCCTCTCGTACCAAAATCAAGAATGGTGGAGCTATACCTCCGCTCTCCCATGAGCCTTCGTGACAGGAATTAATTAATTATGCACAGGCAAAACTTTTCTTTACTTCATCTATAAGTAAGGTGAAGTTGTTCCTGTGCTTAACTAATTCAGCACTATGCCATGAAGGCGTATGGGGGAGTGGATGTGGAGATCCACACTTTCTTGACCTCGGCATTAGTTGAAGGTGAGCGGTCAGCTTCACGTCCCTGCCATTTTAACCCCTTACCCATTGGATAGGAGGGTTGGTGGACCCCAGAGCCGGTCTGGGCGACGTGAAGAAGAGAAAATTCTTGACCCTACCAGGACTCGAACTCCGACCCCTCGGTCGTCCACCCCTAGCCAGTCGCTATACCGACTGAGCTATCCCGGTTCCTCAGTTTATCTCTAGAGCTTAGATATTTGTTAGGCCCCTCTTTCAAGATCCAATTTCGCGTCTTCTGCGCGCTGCTATTTTATTTTCTGCTATAGAAAACTGGAAGTGCTATCCTTCCCTTGCTTTGGGCACTAGCAGCACGGTTGCTCATTTATGCAGTGATTAAAGCAAGAGCAATGAGTACGTTGAGGCCGTACTGCCGGGGCCGGTAACTCAGTCGGTAACCGAAGATGGCATTTAATAACTGAATAAGAAACAAGAGTTCCAAACAGACCTACGGCTCACAGTCCACTTGCACGTGAACCACTAACTGGTAATGAATGTGGAGCAGTCGGTAGAATGAGAATTGGCAGGGGAAACCGATACTTGGAGAAGACCTGCCGCACTGCCACTTTGTCCACCACAAATATCACATAACCTGGACTCTAACCCGGGCCGCCGCGGTGGGAAGCTGGCGACTAAAGGACTCAGCTATGGCACGGCCTGATTACTGCTTGCTAATCATGCAGATCATATAGCTGTTATCTCTGCTTCGGGAAGTAAATGTCAGAATGTAATCTCAACAAGATAAGCCTGATAAAGGGACCTCAAGCGTATACGAAATTGTTCCGAGAAACGACCAGTGTTATCTGTGTTGGGTTTGACTTTTCCACAGCGGTAAAAAAGGGGGAGTAAGGGTAAAGCCATCTCTATAACAGGCTGTGGAGGCCCATAGGGTTGTGAGAAGTCGAGGCTCCCACATTTTGTAGACAATCGGCTCACAGATGGCGGTGAGGTCAGTCTTACGCGCTCACCACAGGAAGATTCTTGATACTCATTTCTGTTAGAGGCTGAGTCGACTCCAGGGCCATAGTGCGGCTAGAAGGATTAGGTCAATTGAAAAATCCAATGACCTCATCAGGACTTGAACCCACAACCTTCAGGCTTGTAGCATAGTGCCTCAACCAATTACGCTTCCACGTAGAGGTGAATATGAAAATAACGTTTTCTGGGTTGTACTTCGAGGAAGTTCGACATTTCGAAGGAATATATCGCTTTCATCTTCAGGATCGAGGTGTAAGTCAAGTAAAATATAAGCAGAAGAAGCAGACGGGAAGGTGAAATGTACCTCCGACGCGTTGGGTTGTCTCCAAACTACACGGCGTCCCAACCCGTATTACTTGTTTTTATTTAGTTCTGAATGGAAGATCACCTAATGCTCAGGCACGAGTAAAAAACAGCACAGTGTGGCATTTTGCACGTTCGCGTCCAGTTGCTGCAACCTCGCGCGACCCCGACTGATTTGCAGGCGACAGTTTTGTTTCGTCATCCTGCTTACCAGTGAAGTCACGGCCAACAACTGACCTGAAAAGGACAACAGGCTGTGCAGTCCGTTTGGGCGCCGGTCTGATAGCTGGCACACGCACGTACGCGCACTCACCAAGTTGTCCGTGTCCTTAATTAAGAACTACGCCATGTAGGCGTATGGGGGAGTCGATGTACGTGTATAAATCCACATTTTCTTGACTTTGGCAATAGTTGGAGGTGAGTGGTCAGCTTCACGCCCTGGCAGCTTTATCCCCGGGGAAAGAGTCCCCGGTATTCATTGAATAGGAGTTCGGGTGGACCCCAGAGTCGGTCTGGACGAGATGGGGAAGTGAAAATTCGTGACCCTACCGGGACTCAAACTCCGACCCCTCGGTTGTCCAGCCAGTCGCTATCCCGGCTCACCGCACACTCACTCACTCTGTTGTTAATTCCAATGCATCATCACCGAGCCGCCCAAGTCTCAGCCAGAAACCGATTATTGTGACACGCTTCTCGTAGTTTAAGGGAAATGATGAGATAGTATCTCGAATAGGTCACGACCACTTCCTTTCATATCCTTTTGAATTCGTCATCCTACCATTCAGCACTATCATTTTTAGTCTTGTTTTCCGTCCATAATGCAACAGTTTACATTTTAAATAACATTTAATTTACTAAAATGTTTGTCAAATGTTTAAAATGTCTTTAAAATATATGAACATTCAGTGTTTATGCTACATCTATAAATCACTCCGTCCAATGTGACCTGTAAGTTTTTTACTACATGAGAACTTAACACCCTTACATGTTTCGGTCTCTGTGGACCATCTTCAGAGGGCAAACATCACTACAAATAGGAAACCACCATCACATAAGTTGTTATGACGTAAAGTACGTACACTTATATGATACAATACATAGTACACAAAATAGACATTTCACAATTCATAAACACAGCAGTTTCCTGGGAATGTAAAGTTTTTTTTTACGTCTAAACAAATTATGTGATGGTGGTTTCCTATTTGTAGTGATGTTTTCCCTCTGAAGATGGTCCACAGAGACCGAAACATGTAAGGGTGTTAAGTTTTCATGTAGTAAAAAACTTACAGGTCACATTGGACGGAGTGCTTTATATTTGTAATTGTTAGTGTGACGGACCAGAATGAAACAAATCAAATTTATGCTACATGTTTAAGCCTCGTAGGGCAATCTTCAGGCAACACATCTTTTAAATGAGTCTATTGCACTGTGCACTTGGTCAAATAGTATTCATTCAGGCACGTAGTTGTTATTTTTGATGTTGTGGGATGTTTCCCTCCTCTCTGTTGTATTGCGGCCGTTTGTGTCCCTTCTTGGTTGTGTGCAACAGGAAGCCGAAATATAATACAATACAATAATAATATTATTCAGCACTATACAATTACTGAAAGCTTTGTAAAATACCGCCCAACCCAAAATTCGGTTATCAAATGAAGATAAGTTGGGCGGTGCATGTAGCATGAAACGAAGTGATGATAAATATAGGCAGAAACCTGAAGGAACATGTCACCAGGGAAACGCAGTTATTCGTGAAAGAGTGATATTTAAATGTGAAGATAAAACTGTTATATTTTAGCGTCCTGTTACACTGATTCATGTCCATGGTTTATGCTGACCGTCTTACAGTTCATACACTTTTTCACCTTATTCTTCACTTCCACACTACATGTTTCAGCACCAATGTGCCGTCCTCGGGTGTCTTTATGCACGTTAAACTATTGTACTGCATGCCATGATGTAATTCGTGTGTTCGAGTGCGACGTAGGAAGAATCCTGAAAAGTTTTATTATTTAGAATTCATCGTCCTATATGACGAATACAGTATTTAGTCATTTTAGAATGAAGACTTTATGGCATGCAGTACAATAGTTTAAAGTGCATAAAGACACCTGAGGATGGCACATTAGTGCTGAAACATGTAGTGTGGAAGTGAAGAATAAGATGAAAAAGTGTATACACTGTAAGACGGTTAGCATAAACCATGGACGTGAAGATAAAACGGTAAAGCTATCCCTGTAACAGGCCGTGAAGGCCCATAAGGGTTGTGAGACGTTGAGGGTTTCACATTATCTAGACAACCTCAAAGTTCTCTTGCGGTTATTCGATTTTGTAAATTAAAGAAGTTCGGGGAAGAACTAATCGCCTAGTGTCGGTAAGTCGGTCAGGTAAATTGCTGCTGGCATTCGCCAGCACAGCAAATTTTTGTATCGGGTTCAGTCGCGATCTATGGCCAATTTTGTGATATTTTCAAGACTTTTACGTGTTTTGAATTGGGGCCTACACCTTGAGGGCAGGAGGGGGCTAATTCGAGCTGGCAGTCTTCTGGTAGGTGATACCGTGTAATTTGGTAGATGGATACCAGCGTTTCGGAGGAACCTGTTTCAATCTTCAGCGCAGAATTGTTAGTACTTATATAACAGATACCACGGCGTGGCATTAATATTCAGATTCGGAAGACCGCATGTCTTCATTCAAAACGTTTCAAAAGTTTGTGGTAAAATCGGACAACTTCCTGATACTATAATGTACTTCTGCACTTCAGTTCGCCTTCCTATGGCAAAAGCAAGCAGCTATTGTTTCGAATGGCTACTCCATGACAAAACATGCTGGGAGCTCGGAGACAAGTCTCGGCATCTTATAACCCTCTACAGTGAATCGAAGTGACTGGTTATCTTCACCTGCCGGCGCCTATATCCCCAGATAATAGACCAGCAGCGAGCTGGTAGCCAGAATGAGTCAACTAGGAAGACCAAGACGTAGGTGGTTCGACAATATTGAAATAGGTTATAGAGAGATATGATTGGATGGTATGGATTGGCTCGATCTTGCTCAGGATAGGGATCAGTAGAGGGCTCTTGTGAACACGGTAATGAACCTTCGGGTTCATAAAATGCTGGGAAGTTCTTGAGTATCTGCACAACTGGCGGCTTCTCAAGACGGACTGAGCTGCAGGAAGTTAGTATAGCAAGTAGATGATGTAGCTGTACTGTGGAGGAGCTCGGTTCGAATCTCGGCAGTGACATCGGCTATCCTTCGTGGCTTACGTCAGTCCTTCCCAGAATTTCCTGGATAGGCCACGACCGCTTCCTTCCAGACAATTTCCACTTCATCTATCGTCGTAATATATTAAGGTATATAATGTAAATGCTGACAACAGCATCCTCGTCCAAACAGAGAGTTGGAACTTATCGGCTGTGACACAGTGCAGTCTGATATAAGTGTTATCATTATTTCGTTGAAATCTACAGGCTCCATATTTTTACTCTTCCACTCTGAAGATGGAGGCAGCATGTTCCTCCGACATCCTGGTACCGTTCTATAAGAACACACGGGGCCACATCTCAGAAGGCAGTAATATTCAGAAATCTTTCTGTCTGTGTCGGAAACAGAGACCCTGCCGTCGAGCCCGTTGTTGAACATTATATTTTCTGAGCGGTTTTGGCCCGTTTTCTATGAAGATTGGAGGATTTAAAACAGAAGGAAACGCAATTTGGTTCTTCCCGCACTTTGTTTGCGACGTAATAAGTTGCAATTACTACGCCACGTCTTACCACAGAGAACTGGAAAACACGATGCTTTACATTCCAATGATAAATTACAGTAATGGCGTAACAAGTTACTGTTCTTGAAAACACGCTGAGGTCTGTAATGTCAGGGCTCAAAAATCCCACGTGCATCTATGGTATGAGAGGGAGGAAGAAGAAGAAGAAGAAGAAGAACACGAGGATGTTAAGAGTGATTCCCCTATTATGATGAATGTCTTGATTACTTGAGCTCGCGCACTCTCGACACAACCGGTTGTTGCAACTGATTTTAAAATAAGCATTTCTGCATTTCCTCCAGACATTTAAAAATTACATTTCACTCGAAGATTAAGTACTTCAAGCATGGGAGACCTGGAAATACAATATTCTGCCCTGACGATCGAGACAACACGTTTCGTTTAAACGTCGATTAAATTGTACACCATACGGCTTCCAAAAGGAAACATTTTACCAGATTACGCGGTGTCACATCCAACTAAAACATTGGCCTTTATTCTAAAGGGTTCTGATCACAGTGGATGACACACAGAATTACGGGGATTTACTGGACTTTTTGCATCGTCCGGAAATCTTGGTAATAGAGGACACGCCTTTTCGGAAACAGAACAGTTTCCGAAACGTTGTGTCGTCCGTTACCTAGAATTCCGGACGATGGAAAAAGTCCAAAAACCCAGCAATTCTTGAATACCATATTGTTAATCACGATAAAGTCCAATTAATATCGAAATATATAATTTTTAATTTAAAATACCGATAAACAATTATAAACATAGTTCCCGGTTATATGTAACCATTCAATTGAAAAGGGCTAGGGCTGATGAGCGTTACAAATATCCATTAAATTCAGAAGCGCACACACACATATACACGTCTCTATAAATGTTCGTTTTTCATTTATTTATTATACCAACACTAAGCAGGATGTTACCCACCGTATGACTTCCATTTAACAATTACGAATTTCTGAAACTGGGTTTTGGCACGGCTTCCCCCCAAAATTAAAACAATTAACACAAATATGTTTTAGGATTATAAAGGTCGAAACGTGGATGGACACAGCGTTGCTAGGTAACTGACCCATTAAACACCTTGAGACCGAATACACGCAAGGCAATAATGGGGGTGCGGCGTTTTCTATGCGGTCGGCGCATGACCGTTGCTATGCGATCGCTCGGTAAACACGTTCCAACAATACAGGCTGTTTTCCGCGTGGTCAGTTGAGGGGGGGGGGATTATGAGAACAACGAGGTGCGCAGCCAATATCTGAACAAGATATGAACCTCAAGAAAGACAAAAGCCCATGCCTCTCCATAAGTCACATAATGTACTTCACTGAATTGGGTTTTATTTTTATAGGATCGTGTACAGGTTCTATTAAAACATCCTGGATGATAATAATAATTCATAAATTTCTAGCAAATAAAAAAAAAACATTTTCATAACTCGTCACTGTATATAATACCTGAAATTAATAGGACGTAGTCAATACTCCTAATCTTTATTTCTAAATAAGATAAATGTAATCCAACAAACCTCATGTTCAGTAATGCTTACTTGTATATGAGCATACAAAAACTGAAGGGTCTAATGCAAAAACGATGTTGTTATGCTTCAACAAACTTTTGGGAAACAACAAAAATAAATCATGTTAACCACCCCTCCCCTTCTCTCTCTCTCTCGTACTCGTACTCGTACTATCACCTACTAGCACTTCACAAGCTAGAGAATTCTGGAAGAGCAGTCCTCGTCTCTGGCTCTGTTGTCGCGTTTGCAAGCTCCCCAGGGTGTTCATGGGGCATCCAAGCATTTACGGAGGAGATAGCATATATGCAGACTTTCAAAACAAACAATAACAAATTTTAATAGCCAACATAACAAAAAGGAAACTCATATACAATCATCATCATCATCATCATCATCATCATCATCATCATCATCATCATCAGTAATCTGTCAGACGACAGGTCCACAGTCTCTTCCAAAACAATTCCTCCACTTAATGCGATCTAGAGCTTTCATACACAATATACAGAAATAAATAAGCACGGCATAAAACCCCAAAAGGGCGATGCACAACAACCCAAAGTAGCGACTGCCCAAGTAATCAGATGTTATGGAAACTTGTAACAAATAGAAAAAAATAAACTGTCCCATTTACACCAGCCTCATTGAAGCCATTATAGAGGTTACACCAAAATTCAGCAAAAATAATAATAATACTACAAAAAGAAAATGAACACGGTCGCAGCTGCACTGGAACCAAAAATATTCTGTTGCGACCGCAGGCAGCCTTACTCTTACCAGCCAGACAGACATTGTCCAAACATAACTTTAGAAACACAAAGTGTGACACAGAATTTCAGTTCCTAGTTTTCCGGCGGGCGGTCAGCAACTTCTCATGACTACGTGGTCCTTCAGACGCTTCAGACTGCACAGAAATGGCTACTTCCTTCCGAGACATCAGGAGAGGGAACCAAGGTCGCTTGGTTTACATAGGTAGAAATAACGGTAAAGACGTCAGCATAATGCCGTTGGGGTTGGGATCAAGGAATGGCAGGATGCCAGGATGCAACATGCATGTTTTAAGACTTATTTAAGACGGTACTTCCGTTTGGCCGCATTTTCACTGTAACAGTTTAAATAAACGACCCTCACAGTTCTTTCACAAATACACTTGATATATACAGACATACACACATATATGTATATAAAATGTGTAGTGGCGCCGGATATATGATGTCCATTGCTACGCAACGGCTACAATGAGAACGCATGTTTCATTGGCAATGAAAACAGACCGTTACCTAGGAAGCCGGATATATGACGTACAGTGCTACGCAACGGCTATAATAAAAACGCATGTTTCATTTGCAACGAAAACATAGGAAGACCGCTACCTAGGAAGCCGGACATGACGTACAGTGCTACGCAACGGCTAAAATAAGAAAGCATACTTAAGTGACAACGAAAACAGAGGCAGACCGCCACCTAGGAAATCGCCCAGTTAACGGAGACCGAATTGCTGAGTTCCCGCAGCATGGGATACGCCAGCCAACGCTGCGTCGAAGACAGAACCATGGACAAGGTGTGCTCTCGGCTGTACTGTACCATATTACACGGTGTCACATTCAAATAGAACCCTAACCTTTATGTTTAAAAATAATTTCTGAATATCCTGAGATTTAAATGATGAATTCGTTGTCATGACGCAGAATGAATAATGTGAACAAACATTTCTTACAACAGTCTTCATCAGCAGTATCACATGATGCAGAGACTTCTGAATTATAATTTCGGTACTTCTTGACCTCGGATCTAGTTCGAGGTGATTGGTAAGTTGACGCCTCGGCCGATTTACCCCCGGTACCCACTGGATAGCAGGCTGGGTGAGCCATAGAGCCAGTCAGAACGACAAGGGCAAATGAAAATTCTTGCCCCCACCGGAACTCGAACTCCGAACCATTGGCCGTCCAGTCCGTAGACAGACGCTATACCGACTGCGCTATACCGGCTCCTATGTAACAAGGAATAACTCATTTCCTAAGAGCAATTAAGATTTGCATGCATATATCTCTTCCGCAGAATTTGCTTTACACTTACGACAAAACTGAACATTGAAACCTCGAACCCTGGTGATGCAAACGCCCGGATTTTACCCTGTGACGGCAAAGGAAAATGACAAACGATGGCAGATGGTAGACCGATTCGAATGTTACTACCTCCTATGTTCTGACGCCGTATAGTTTTGTGTTCTTCCTTCTTGAGTCTCTCTTCTTGACTCAGTTTTTGACCCTAAAGATGGGAGCAGTAAGTTCCTCCGAAAATTCCATGAACTTTTACCGGACTACAAGGCGTCACACCTTAGAAATTCGTAAGATTCGTCTCAGACACTGCTGTGAGAACATCGAAACTCGCCATGAGAATTATGGAATTTTATTTACTTTATAAAACTGGCCGTAATGAATTAACTGACTGTCTACATAAACTGACTGTTTACATATTGTGACATGTTGCGCAACGGAGAACCCCTCCCTACCCAGCAGCAACGTGGCAACTCAGGCCACAGTGACGTGGCGGATGAGTCAGCGCTCCCCTCCCCCCCACGGTAACGTAACGCGCAACGCGCGGTGACGTAAGACGGCGCGAGGTAACAGCGTAGCTAGGCTATACGCAAACACGGTGACGCGGCACCGCTTCCTACTGTGGCGTGGCCAGAGAACTCGTTCACTGCTGACTGGAGAACTGTCTTCGGCCGCTGATACACTTTAACTGACTTGAATAGCCTTCGCTG
Source organism: Cryptotermes secundus (assembly GCF_002891405.2). Classification (NCBI taxonomy): domain Eukaryota; kingdom Metazoa; phylum Arthropoda; class Insecta; order Blattodea; family Kalotermitidae; genus Cryptotermes; species Cryptotermes secundus. Next base: position 68,790 of record NW_019731220.1, on the reverse strand, counting down.
CTCCTTATATAGCCTCGTTCCTGACAACACAGAAAACGGCCACGTAATAGGCACCATTGTTGTGTGGTGCCGTGTTGCTAGCAACGCTGTCCGGGGTTGTTTACTGCTGCCTAGCAACCGCCGTATCCCTTGGTGACGTCACCGCTGTTGACTCGCGTTGCACAGCTACCAGGATGCTGGGACTAGGCTAACTTCGGCTCCGCTCGGCGCGTCAGCTCCCGGGGGGGGGCATCCAGCTAGCGCGACACGTAGCACTGCTCCCTCCTCAAGGCTTTTCGTCCCGAACAGCCTAACGATGCACCCCCGTTCCTTTCCTTCCCGTAGCTGTGCTTGCAGTGTCTCCTGTTGTTTCGGCTACTCTTCTTGCAGCGACTATTCTTCCGTTTCATCCGCTCCCCTCTTAAGACATAGCTCGTCTCGAGCGGTTCCCTTTCAACTTGCCAGAAAATCTAGCTGTATCCCATTCATTCTTCACTTTCATTCTTGCTAAGGAGGCCGGTTCTTCTACATTACCGGTTCCTCCTATACGGGCCTTTTCCCTTTCTCCGTTTTGGAAGGGGTCGACCCCTCCACAGTGTCCATTTCCTTATTTTCCGTAACTCATTGGAAGTACCGACTACTTGTGTCGGCCAAGAGACAAAGAGACAATGAAGTTTTAATGGCCAGATTAGACGCCAATCAAGAAAAGGCGGCGACCGATAGGAAGACAGACAAAAAAGAGCTAATGGCCAAATTAGACGCCAATCAAGAAAAGGCGGCTGCCGATAGGAAGGCCGACAAGAAAGAAATTAAGGCCGAAATGCGATCTATGCCGTCAGAGTTGGACGAGTCAATCCAAAGTAAAATAAAGCGATCAGAGTCAAGAAGGCCGGATCGCGAGATAAGACTGCCTCGGAGACGAGAGCAACCCAAGCAAGCATGGCAGAAGAAGAAGAGGTCCCAATAGTAATACCGGTCGGAGTGACGATGGCCTGCCGAGAAATGGAGGCACGTCCAGAAGATGAAAAGCCGGCCTCAGTGCACAGGAAACCTGAGGCGGCAGAACTACCAGAGGTACCCGTAAAAGACGCCGAAGTAATGCCGGTCGGAGAACCGAAGAAGAAAAGGCACAGGGACCGACATCGACGAAATACGAAGAATCCGATAGGGGAAAATTGCGGATCCCGGATGAAATTGGGCGCCGCCTGCAGGAACGTGTCCCGCCGTGCGACAGTGGCATGGCGCAAGAGGAACATCCACAGGAATTCGACCCAAGTAAATTGTGGACCGTGGCACGAATTGGCTGCCGACAGAAATATCACTAGTTGTGCGGGTGCGACACGTCGCAAGGGAGATCCCGTAAAGAAATATTTACCCAGGGTCAATGCTGGACAAGAAGCCTGGAAAGGAAGAATGGGAACCGCGACAGGACAGACGTCCGGGAGGAGGCGTCAGCCACAACGGAAATGCAGCAAAGGCATAAGGAACCAGGACGAGGAGGAACTGCTACGCGTGAGGGAGAAGACCGGCAACGTGATCTTCAGAGGAAGGTTCGCGACACAAGTAGTCGGTACTTCCAACGAGTTACGGAAAATAAGGAAATGGATACTGTGGAGGGGTCGACCCTTCCAAAACGGAGAAAGGGAAAAGGCCCGTATAGGAGGAACCGGTAATGTAGAAGAACCGGCCTCCTTAGCAAGAATGAAAGTGAAGAATGAATGGGATACAACTAGATTTTCTGGCAAGTTGAAAGGGAACCGCTCGAGACGAGCTTTGTCTTAAGAGGGGAGCGGATGAAACGGAAGAATAGTCGTTGCAAGAAGAGTAGCCGAAACAACAGGAGACACTGCAAGCACAGCTACGGGAAGGAAAGGAACGGTGGTGCATCGTTAGGCTATTCGGGTCAGCAGTGAACGAGTTCTCTAGCCAGCAGTGAGCAGTTAGAAGTTGAGTTGGAATATAGCAGCAGTCGCGGAATGAAGAAGCGGACGTGTGTGTAATTGTGTAATTGGGAGTGTGTGATACAGTTGCACTTACATAGCTCCCGTACTGTGAAACGTGTAGACTACTAACAATAGTGATTTGATTTGCGAATAGGGAATAAATTGTGAAACCCCGCAACATTGTCATAATTAATTGTAGCAGTTACCTGTAGGTTGTTGAATAAACCAATTAACAATCTCTACGGCGTCTTCAGTAAGCTAAACACGTTAAAATATATTGTGACATGTTGCGAAATCCGAGCCCCCCCCCACACCAGCAGTGACGCGGCGGGTGAGTCAGCGCTCCCCTCCCACCCCTCAGCGGTAACTGAGCGCTCGCGTAATACGCGAGTAATCACCCCGCAATGCGCAACGCGCGGTGACGTCACGAGCGGAGCCGAAGAGAGCCGAGCGGAGCCGAAGATAGCCGAGCCCCGTAACCTGGCAACTACGCAATGCTAATCAACAGCGGTGACGTCACGCTAGCAACAGCGTCCTATGCTATACGCCACGTCACACTAGCAACAGCGCAAGGCTATATAAGCGGACTCCACAGCGGTGTGATCATCAGTTGAAACATAGCCTGCGAGTGAGCGATAACTAAGAAGTCAGCGAGCGGAAGACGTATTGTGTACTTTCAAGACATAGTGAGTGCTGTAGTACAGTTGTACCCGAAGTGTGTATTTCAGGGAGACTTGTATAGCTCCCGCGTTATCAGTACGTGAAGACAAGTGAAGATTGTGTTAAGAGATTTTGTTGTAGGGTTTGTAAAGTGTGGAAACCCGTAACGTTGTGATAATTAAGTGTAGCCGATAGTTGTAGATTGTTCAATAAACCAGTTAACGATCTCTACGGCGTATTCAGTAACCAGCAAACACGTTACAATATATTTAGCATCCTGTTACGTCATATATCAAGTTCTTATAACAGGCATTCCTGCACTGGCCTCGTCTCCAGGCAAGTGTTCTTTTGAACAATTCTGTACTGCAGGCTGAAGCATCTGCAGGTAAGTGATATTCTGAAGATTGCTGTGATACCGTTTGGAGCATTCCTGCACTGGCTTCGTCTCCATACAAGTGTTCTTTTGAACAATACTCTGCTGTAGGCTGAAGGGTCTGCAGGTAAGTGATATTGTAAAGAATAGTGTCATACTGGCTGNCGTCAGCCACAACGGAAATGCAGCAAAGGCATAAGGAACCAGGACGAGGAGGAACTGCTACGCGTGAGGGAGAAGACCGGCAACGTGATCTTCAGAGGAAGGTTCGCGACACAAGTAGTCGGTACTTCCAACGAGTTACGGAAAATAAGGAAATGGATACTGTGGAGGGGTCGACCCTTCCAAAACGGAGAAAGGGAAAAGGCCCGTATAGGAGGAACCGGTAATGTAGAAGAACCGGCCTCCTTAGCAAGAATGAAAGTGAAGAATGAATGGGATACAACTAGATTTTCTGGCAAGTTGAAAGGGAACCGCTCGAGACGAGCTTTGTCTTAAGAGGGGAGCGGATGAAACGGAAGAATAGTCGTTGCAAGAAGAGTAGCCGAAACAACAGGAGACACTGCAAGCACAGCTACGGGAAGGAAAGGAACGGTGGTGCATCGTTAGGCTATTCGGGTCAGCAGTGAACGAGTTCTCTAGCCAGCAGTGAGCAGTTAGAAGTTGAGTTGGAATATAGCAGCAGTCGCGGAATGAAGAAGCGGACGTGTGTGTAATTGTGTAATTGGGAGTGTGTGATACAGTTGCACTTACATAGCTCCCGTACTGTGAAACGTGTAGACTACTAACAATAGTGATTTGATTTGCGAATAGGGAATAAATTGTGAAACCCCGCAACATTGTCATAATTAATTGTAGCAGTTACCTGTAGGTTGTTGAATAAACCAATTAACAATCTCTACGGCGTCTTCAGTAAGCTAAACACGTTACAATATATTGTGACATGTTGCGAAATCCGAGCCTCCCCCCACACCAGCAGTGACGCGGCGGGTGAGTCAGCGCTCCCCTCCCACCCCTCAGCGGTAACTGAGCGCTCGCGTAATACGCGAGTAATCACCCCGCAATGCGCAACGCGCGGTGACGTCACGAGCGGAGCCGAAGAGAGCCGAGCGGAGCCGAAGATAGCCGAGCCCCGTAACCTGGCAACTACGCAATGCTAATCAACAGCGGTGACGTCACGCTAGCAACAGCGTCCTATGCTATACGCCACGTCACACTAGCAACAGCGCAAGGCTATATAAGCGGAC
>NW_019731220.1:11487-63458 GCF_002891405.2 Cryptotermes secundus | reverse complement strand
AGGAAAGTAATATGATGAAGAACTCTGTTAAACCAGTGGAAGCAGCTCTGCAGACCTTTCTTCTCCAAAGAACTCTTGTCCTGAATAATAATAACAATAGTCTGCAGGCTGAAGCATTTGGGCGTAAGTTCCATCTGCAGGTAAGTAATGTGGTGAAGAATACTGTGAAACCAGTGGAAGCATTTCTGCATTCCCTTCTTCTCCAAAGAACTCTTGTCCTGAATAATAATAACAATAGTCTGCAGGCTGAAGCATTTGGGCGTAAGTTCCATCTGCAGGTAAGTAATATGGTGAAGAATTCTGTGAAACCAGTGGAAGCATTCCTGCATTCCCTTCTTCTCCAAAGAACTCTTGTCCTGAATAATAATAATAATAGTCTGCAGGCTGAAGCATTTGGGCGTAAGTTCCATCTGCAGGTAAGTAATATGGTGAAGAATACTGTGAAACCGGCTGAAACACTATCATACTGTCATTTTTCCGGGGTTCCATGACAATAAATTAATGGGTTGCAGTTTAGGTGGAACTGTTTATCGGACAAGTCCTTTGCAATTATAACTAGACTCACTTTGAAATAGGGTCTTCCAGACGATGCGACCTTCCTAGTCCGTCGTCTCTCGCGTTTCCTCCTTAATCAGCTATTCAGTCTTCCACCGCTAATTTCGTAGTGTCTTTTCTATTAGTCCTTGGCTTTGCTAATTTCTTCTGTGCCTAGGTCTGCTCCGTTCTCTGACCTGGCCTCTGATCAAAGTCACACTGCGACTGTCAAAGTCAAAGTCAAAGTGAAAGTCACATTGCGACTGACGGTTTATTCTCATCTTATATATTGTACAGCCGGACGGACGTGAAGTCATCTCATTGAAGGGTTTTCGTTGCAGTGGTAACTGCAGTAGCTCTGGGTTCAATTGCCATGGTACCCTCTGCTAATATTCGCGTTGTGTCGTTAATATCTTTAAAATTGCCGCAGAGGCAACGCGGTATTCACTTTTCCTTGTTGTATGCGATGTTTCGTGTAGCAATGGAAGCCTCTGCGCTGTCTCGGAAACGTGTTTTAACAAGCCGTTGTCCAGCAATGGGGCCCGCAGACCCAGATATTCCATCCGCTGGCAAATGCTGTCCTGAAGCATAATGTAGTAGCGGGTGAAGCATTAGATTAGCTGCACACACATGTAACTGTTCTCCTGAATTACCTCCATCTAGAGAGAAATGCACTCGCAAGCAATGTTCTGCCAGAGGCCGAAGCATTCCCATATTTGCTCTGTGTGGACGTAAAAGTTCCCTTTGGAGATACTGTAATGTCGGTTGCAGCATCTCGACATTAGCTGTACTGACAGGCAAATGCTCTCTTGATGAATCTGTACTACTGGGTGATGCATTCTTATATTAACTCAATTAGTAGACAATGGATTTTTTTTTAATTTTTTTAATTCGCGTAGCGTGGGATGGAGTCCAACTGGATTCAGGCGGCACGGGCGGCCAATGATTAGCCTATTGTAGCCTGCCCCGGGCGATTCATTCATTCATTCATCAGTAATCTGTCAGACGACAGGTCCACAGTCTCTTCCAAAACAGTTCCTCCACTTAATGCGATCTTCTGTTTTTGGAAAGAGACTATCCAGGAAAAGTGATAATGTGGTAGTTTTTCCATTTGCTTTCCACATCGCAGTACAACTGCCGTTCAAACCACTCTGGTCACGCCTGTTGCTATACGAACTTGAACCATCTCGAGCATCATTTGCTCTGTGCTTCAAGTCGCTGCTGATGACGCTGCTTCCGGCATCAGTTTTTGGTGTCTCTCTTCGTCTGATGCCTACCCTTTGACCTGTCCAGCAAGGGAGGCCCTGCCAGTAGCTACGATACCGCTGGTATAGCTCTCAGGGTCCTTGGCATACTCAAACCCCCTCACCACGATAAGGTGGAGACACCAACGAGGTCCCGGGCGATTATGATGGAATAAAAGTATAATAATTGAAAATCAAGTGAAACTGTGTCCTGGAGAATCATTACTGTCTGATTCAACCGAGGATATATCAATTACGGGTTCCCGAGAAATGCTTGCGTTCTAATGAACTGTAAAGTATAACAGCTACATGTTCCAATTCGATGGGCGTCTGGAGAATCATAATGGTCTGACTGAATCCAATTAATAATCGAATTTACATAAGGTGTAAATGCATGCCCATAGGGGTGTGAACAATATGCAATGTTTGACGAAATGGTCATGTATTTAGTTCATATCCAGGTCGATTTGTTCCTGTTGAGCAACAGGTTAATGACCTACACGAACTCGTGCGATATGCTTCTGTACATCGACGTGTACCTGAAGCATATCTATTCCCCGGCCAATATGCATTTCGGCTGGCCATTGAAAAGTAATTTGTCTCTGGCCTAGAGAAGCTCATATTTTCTGCAGATCTGGGTAGGGGTGTTCGACTTTCGTGTGAGGAATAATAAGTTATTAGTGGAGAGGAACTCATACTACTCCCATATGCAGGTCGGTGGGTTCCTGAAGAGTTATGATCTACTGGCCGCAATGAATTGTTATTACTTGCGCCTGTTGATCCACGTGTTCCCGAGCGTCCATGAGGAGGGACAGGTTGTAACGGGCCAGAATGAACACCACCAGGAAAAAGAAAACGAGCCACTCGAAGGACGGCAAGACCGACTGCAGACGCTACAAGCACAGCACTCGAAAGGAGGAAAAGACAATACACCAGGGGGGAGCAGCGTGACAGGTGAGCCCACTGCATAGAGAAGTGTCACTTCCTAGGTAACGCATTGTCAAGACAGTACGTGATAACCAGCGTTCATTACTAGCCAACAGCTAGCAATTCGTAGGTAACGAATTGTTTGAGGCATTTGCATGACAGCAAGGAAATTAATCTATTCGACATGGTGTCTTCTATTTGGTACGCCAAGAACCTACCTCAGGGAGATTACACCAGATATGACATGATAAGATCAGATCAGAGCGGAGATCAGAGAGAGAAGCAAGAGGACAACCAACAGAAGCCTTCGTGTGGCGTAGTTACAAGGAATATTAAAGTGTGATAATTGTTCACAGTTACGAAGTGTTATAATTATCGCGTGTCATAATTATCTGTAGTTTGGCCTGGCGTAATTCTCAAATAAAGGAGCTTCATCTAAAGTCACAACCCAGTAATTATTTGTCACGGAAGTTACATAACAAGAGTATTCGTCCGTGTTGAGCCAAAAATATAAGAGGCTTAAACTTGGCGGTGTTCAGGCTTATGACCGTTCAAATGACTAAGTTTTCATTGTATCATAAGATATGTAAGTTAGGCATGATCTGCGCTTAAAGCCTGTACTGACAGAGGACTTGTGTGTAAAGCAAAAGGAAGAGTTTTCGATAACATATTGTCACGTGGTGGGTATGTCACGCGACAAATAACTTCAAGCCGTCTTGGATACAGCGAATTTATTGCACATTCGCTCTTACAATTTCACAAGTGCTGCCATCTGCAGTATCACAATTACTTCTCCATTCACTCCGGCAAATGCTAGACTCTAACTGAGTGGTTACTGCTTCTCACTGACGAATACTCCTGTTAAGTAGCTTCCGCACTTACAACACAGAAAAGAGTTATGTCATATCTACCACTTTTGCGTAACGTCGTGTTTACGGGCGTTGCTGGGGAACGCTGCCGAGAGTTGTTTATTGTTGCGTAGTAACCGCGGTGTCCACTGTTACGTCACAATGGGAAGTGCTGTTACGTCACCGCTGGAGGTGGGGTAGTGTTTACCGAACGAAATATACACTTGACGAAAGGTCGAGTGTATTCATAAGAGACAGACCCCATCTTCTCGTCAGGGAGAATGTTACATAAGGACTATTACCGCAAGAGTTCAGTTGAAAAAAATCTCTGGTCGTGGGCCTCAAGGGGTCTGACGCCAAGACGAAATGATTGGCGGTAAACCGCCAGCGTAAAATAACTCTGACTCCGACTGTTGAGCCAGTATTCAGTATGAGTTACGAGCAGTTGAGCGTGGTGAAACCAAGCGAAGCGGATCAAGGAATACACAGAGTTCCCTGTGAGGATGTCAAGTGTGATTTAGAAGACTTCATGTGTGCGACGGTGCGTGTAACAGTGGATTATGAGGTGTATGCAAATCATCGAAAGAGCTGTGATTTCAGTGAAACTGAGAGTGCGTGTAACCATGCTGTTAATAAATCCAATCATCCGAACCTGAACCCGTCATTTCGTCACGCGTACCCCATAAACGTGACATATTTGGTGTTAGAATTGGTTACGAACTTAAACACGCCTCGATCTAGGATGAATAATTGAATCTCCGAGCGCATCAGGTGTTATCCTGCCACACGAAAAAAAAAATGAGACACAGCAGATGATGTAATTCCTGCTGAAAGAACTGAGGGCCGACACGAAAGCCTGACGAGAAAAGATGGCCGCAGAAACGAGAGCCATCGAAGCAAGGGCGGCGGCCATGCGAGACAAGAGGTTGATCGCCAATATGAATGTCTAGCAGGAAGCGACGACAGCCTGCCAAGATGAAGTGGAGGCAAATCTAGTGAAGACTGAGAAAAAAAATCCAAGAGAAAAAGAGGCTGTAGTGGAGCGGCAGAAGATTCCTAACGAAGAGGTTGCAGTTCAGTCCCTAAGGGCATGCCAAGATGCAGTGGAGGCAGATGCAGAGAAGATTGAGACAAGTCCAAGAGAAAAAGAGGCTGTAGTGGAGTGGCAGAAGATTCGTAACGAAGAGGTTGCAGTTCACTCCCTAAGGGCATGCCAAGAAGCGATGGAGGCAGATGTAGAGAAGATGGATCCCGACCCAGAAATGATGCAGTCCGTAGTGAAGCATCAAGAAGTCCCCAAGGAAGCTGCAGTGGTGAAACCAGTCAAAAGAAGGAAGAAGTGGCATAGGGGGCAAGAAGCAAGCTGCAGGGCGACGTGGAGAGCCAAAGGAACTGACCCAAGGAGATTGTGGATCCCGGTTGAAGTTGGCTGCCGCCTGCAGGAAGGTGTCCCGCCGTGCAACAGTGGCATGGCGCAAGAGGAACATCTTCAGAGCATTTCTGACCCACGGAAATTGTGGACCGCAGAAAGAAGTAACCGCTTCCAGGAGGAAGATGACACAGGCATATGCAACAAAACAACAACAAGGTCGCACCGAAAACCACCAAGAGACGGACGATCGGGTAGAAAAGTTACAAGGGCCCGGGATGAAAGAGTGGGATAAAGAACCGATGCACAACAGGGCATGTACATCTTAAGGTCGAGAGGACATTGGGAGGGTTTCGACAGGAGGTCTTTAGGACTGGAATTCGTGAAGAAAGCAACCGGGATGTTCGGCGGGTTGCGGAGAGACTCGACGTTGTTCCTCCGGAGTGACAAAATGTGGATTGGACCTTTTGGAGGGGTCGACCCCCTCCAAAACGGAAAAAGAGACTGCAGGTAGAGGAGGAACCGGTAATGTAGAATGGAGAATGAAAGATGACGAGTACGTGAGAGTGACTGGTAGTACAACTTGGAGGGCCGTGGTATAGATTTATTGACGTTAACTGTTTGGCCGGTGCCTCATCTTACAATGTATTTTGTCCGTTCTGTAGGGAATATATGAGTTGAGTTTCAAATTATATTCCCTACAGAACGGACACCGTCGCAATTGCAGTTTTGTGGTGTGTGAATATGGTAATCATGTGTTTGCTTCATGATGGCTTTCATAGCCGAAACATGTAGCTAAGCTAATTTTAGCCTTGACCTTTATATTATGTTGTGACGGATTCTAATAAAGAAATTATATATAACAACATTTAGAGACAGAAGAGAAGGGAGTATCTGAGTGTGTTTGAGAGTGTTTAAATAAGAGTATTTTTTTTATTGCTAGAGAGGTGGGACTAAGTCTCTTGCCCTGCGGCCACTTCTGGCCTATTGTACCAGCCCCAGATGATAGGTGAGGGTGACTGTGGAACAATTGGTGGAATGAAGACTGGCAGGGGAAACCGAAGTACTCAAAGATAACCTGCCCCAGCGCCACTTTGTCCACCACAAATCCCACTTGACCAGACCCGGGATCGAACCCGGGCTGCCGCGGTGGGAAGCCAGCGACTAACCGCTTGAGCTATAGCGCGGCCCTTAAATAAGAGTAAGCATTACAGCAACGGGAAGTTCGTAGGAGACGTGTGAAGATTTACGTAAAGTGTGATTTGAAGACCTTAATTATGTGCAATATTTGGAGTGATTTGAAGCGCTAATTTCGGTGTTGAGATATGTTACCCGGAGAGGATTAGTGTGTGCGTGCAACAGTGAATTATGAAGTGTGATTAAGGGAGAACGTGTAACCAAGATGTTAATAAATCTAATCATCCGAACTAGAACCCGTCACTTCGTCACGCATACCCCCCTACACGTGACAATATTGTTATTTCAACATCCTCTTCCATTAACGTACGACCTACATACATTCGCTTCTGTCTTAAATGCAACTTTATTTACATGTACTCCTTTACATAAAAATAATGTGAGATAAACTCAGCTAGTCCAATGGCGTAGAGACATACAAGCCAATCAGGCACATATAAAAAGATAACACTACACAAATAACACGCAAAACACTGACGCAGCAGAAGGCAGCAGTGTATGAAAACGTAACGAGTTATGTTCTTCAACAAATGCTTTCTCAATGAGTGGATGGCCAAAGTGGAAAACACAAATATTTTAATTTAGGAAATAACTGATCTTAATTGCACTGAAAGCCGGTCACGGTAGCCGAGCGGTCTAAGGCATGTACTGTCTTCGCTCGCTTGAAAACCGAGATTGTAGGTTCGAATCCCACTGAGGGCATGGATGTTTACTTTGTGTGTGTGCGTTTTTCTGTATTTGTGTACAGGTAGAGGCCTTGCGACTAGCTGATCACCCGCCCAAGGAGTCCTACCGAACGTGTAAGATCTAGAAAAACCGAAGAGAACGGAGAAGTTCACGGAGGTAGGCCTAGGCCCACTGGGGCTGTAGTGCCAAGGAAAAAAAATTGCACTGAAAATACAGCGTAGCAATTCTGACAAGTTGGACAGTTGCCTGAAGATGACCGAGTACAGTCGAACATGTAGCAATTTCTAATGGTTAATTTTTAATTCAATTTGTTTTGCGTAAAGTAGTAATAGCAAATAAAGTAGCTTTTAAAACGGAAATGAATGTGTATAGGCCATCTAGTCAGTTGGAAGTGAACCGACGTTTCAGAGTAACATATCGCTTCCATCTTCCGATTCAAATAATTGGCCAAGCAAGAAACCAACTTGAAGTAGATACATTTTATTGCCGTCTTTATGGACTACAGGCAAAGGATTGAGTAAGGTTGAATCACTAATCTCTAAAATGTCATATTCTAAATTAGAGTTATCTGCTACCTACTGGTTTCTTGCTTGACTTTTTTTTTATTCACATAGTGGGGGGGTGGAGTCCAACTGGGTCCATTCGGCACGTCGGCCACTCTTTGGCCTATTGTACCTGCCACGGGTGGTTATGATGATGGGGAATTTGGTGGAATGAAAATTGGCAGGGGAAACCCAAGTACTCTGAGAAAACCTGCCTCAGCGCCACTACGTCCACCACAAATCCCACTTGACCAGACCCGGGCTCGAACCCCGGCTGCCTCGGTGGAAAGCCAGCGATTAACCGCTTGAGCTATGGCGCGGCCTTTCTTGCTTGACATACTCTTGAACCCAGATGATGGTGCAGTCCTCTGAAATGTCGGCTGACTTTCAACTGACTACATAGAGTTCAGAAGATATGACAGCTTGTGAAGCTCGAATCGTACAGCCTGTAGGTTCCATAATAGAGCAGAGAATGTCTTAAGCAGCTCAGTGGCTGTTAACTTCCTATGAACGCTCTGCAGTATACAGATTTACCGTTACTAAGGCAGCCAGTCTTAGGAATAAACTTAACGTTGACGAAAATATGCAGGTTTAGGTTGTGAACATGCATTTCACCAAATGAGTATGCATATGCTTTCCACGCTTAAAAATATTTTATTATCAGAGACACAACAACTTAACATTAACATTCATATGCAGATGATCTCAACAATGAAATTTATACGTACTGTCTACATTGTTCCACTTGTTCGCAATTTTATGTTCACTGTTGAAATTATGTTGGATTCCAGCAATCATGGGCTAATAGCAAGTCGTGGAATTGGACCTTATCAAAATGTAACAGCTGGAAACTTTGCTGAGATTTTTAAGAGCAAGAGGAGATAAAAGCATAGTTAAAGAGGTTAACAGAAGAATTTGATTTACGAGAGATGCAACCATGTTTCTACAATCGTATATGAAAAAAAATACATTGAATCAAATTCATGTTGAAAGTAATTTCACATATATTATTAAGTACTTTTGTAATAAAATTCCCCCTTAAGTCGTCAGCTATAAAATAAAATTGCTACAGAAACTCGTCATAGATAAATGGCAGTTGATGTGTACCACCTGCCTTTTAACAGTCAATAACCAAATATTAAACGTATATGTTTTCCACCAAACGGGTATCATTTTCACATATCTGAACGATCTACATTTTCACAGAGCAAGGAACTTAGTATTTAATTACTGTTGTACAAACAACATTAATATCCGCTGTACTACAACACAACACCTGCAGAATTAAATGGCTGTTTGTGCATTTATTTATTATGCTTGGCTGTAACAGTTTTGATTTGGAAGAAACTTTTGGAGATTTGAAGAGCCTTAAACGTCTCCATTTACACGACAAAAGTACATCTGCCTGAGAAGTTACATAACAGGCTCTTTCAAAGTCAGAAGCGTCTTCCTTCGGGAATCCAAGAAGTTTCCATACCGCTCAATCAAATTTTAATGCAGTAATTGCGGTTTCCAGCAACACTGCAAACTATTTAGCCTCTTCAACAACAGTCATCATGCTAAGATCACCGCCCGTTACGAAGTTCTTGACAACGATATCATCTAAAATCATACTGCGCCCTTCTTCAAACACATCATCTATGTTTTCGTTGATATTGGTAACAGTGAAGGTCATGCTGATAAATTCAAGCTTGTTTTGTGACGTCCAGATTCTAAAAACGCTTTTGAATTTATGTTCAGTGCACCCTGCTCTTTGTATAATTGCAAACCATTCACTGCCTTTGAGGTACCTGCAAAATATAAATATCTCATTTTTATGGAGTATAATTTTAGCGTCGCTTTGAAAAACATTGCTCGTAATGTAATTCCTGTCAGATATCATGTTTCCATGCACGTTCTTCAAATGGGATTCAAGATCCTTGAGGACACCCAACCATGAACAACTGTGATCAGGGATTTTGTTGAGAGGACAGACTACTCCTCTGTGCAAACATTTTGACACGTGGAGGGGCAGTAATGCTTGTGTCAGTGTGCAGGTGCAACCGCTCTCAGAATATGGGCATTTGTTGCCCACAATCGTGCAAATCTCTTCGACAGGAATGTTACGGGCGTGTTCCAGAAACTGCCCCTCACAGGCGGGACACTTCTCAAGTATCACCCTGCAAAATCCGCAGAAAGTGTGTCCCCGCTCGCAGATCGAAGTCGGTGGCAACAGCAGGTTCAGGCATTCTGGACACACGAGCAGTTGGGCTAGCTGTGTCAAGTCCAAGCATGGAACCTCACCGGTCTCCATGACAACGCTTCTCTGCAAGAAACATCCTTGTCATAAAACCCTTCTAAGAATTACGACTTAGGCGGACCATAACGTACGGGTTTGGCTCATTGGAACCCGAGCCGAGTCGGACTCGCGAGCCAGACTCGTACGTGTATGGGCCCCCTTACAGTCTTGTAGACATTGCAAAATATAAGGCTGTCTCTGTGCTTGATTAAGCCCTACGACATTAGTACATATAGGGGAGAGGAGGCATAGCTGCACCACTATTGCCTGCGGCACTACATGGAGGTGAGGGGTCAGGGAAAGAGCAACCGGTACGAATTGAATAGGAGGCGGCGTGAGCCCCAGAGCACGTCTGCAAACTGTGGAGAGGAGAAATATCTTGCTCCTGCCGGGAATCGAATCCCGACTGTCCAGCCTGTAGCCTGTCGCTATACCGATTGAGCTGTCCCACCTCTTCTTGTGGACAATGTACCGTGCCAAAAGTAAAATTTATGGACGTTTCAGAGGAATTCGACGAGTACTCTAAGTCTTCATAGGTCTTGTATAATTTTAGGGTTCTGCTAACAACCATATATAATTCAGAAAAAGGGATGTTCATTTAACAGAAGATTTCAAAATATAGAGAGTAAATAAATTAGATTCCAGCATCTGTGCTGAAGTATTTATCTCAAATAGTATTTACGCTCGCGTAAAATTATATTTAGTTACATATATATAGAGNTATTGCCTGCGGCACTACATGGAGGTGAGGGGTCAGGGAAAGAGCAACCGGTACGAACTGAATAGGAGGCGGCGTGAGCCCCAGAGCACGTCTGCAAACTGTGGAGAGGAGAAATATCTTGCTCCTGCCGGGAATCGAATCCCGACTGTCCAGCCTGTAGCCTGTCGCTATACCGATTGAGCTGTCCCACCTCTTCTTGTGGACAATGTACCGTGCCAAAAGTAAAATTTATGGACGTTTCAGAGGAATTCGACGAGTACTCTAAGTCTTCATAGGTCTTGTATAATTTTAGGGTTCTGCTAACAACCATATATAATTCAGAAAAAGGGATGTTCATTTAACGGAAGATTTCAAAATATAGAGTGTAAATAAATTAGATTCCAGCATCTGTGCTGAAGTATTTATCTCAAATAGTATTTACGCTCGCGTAAAATTATATTTAGTTAAATATATATATAGAGCTACCAATTTAAAAGAACACATAATTAATTAGTATCGAGAATATGCGAGTTCGGTAACTTTCGCAACTGTTCGGAAACCTTCGCTGATTGCTCAGCAACCTTCGCGTGTGTTTGGAAGACAGTGGCTGAATATGGTAGCTAAGAGACGTACGCATGACGTAAGAATTCTTGTTTATCACGAAAATCGTTAAGAGTAACAGAAAATGTGTACTGGGCACAATAAATGTGTTCCATTTTTCTTCATAACTTCTGTTCGAAACAATTCTTTCACGATTTATATTAGAGATGAGGATGGATATCGCCGCATAGAATGGCTGTTAGTTTTATCAGAGTTTAACCGAAACTGGAATTCAGTAGAAGTACCCAGTACCAAATTTCAAGTAGAAGCCTGGTGAGGCTATGACTGTCAAGTATGTAATATACACAGGATATTCAGGGTCCCAGCGCTGGTGACTATGGAATATTATGCCTTCTTTAAAACGCCTGGCTAATAAATTTCTTTCATGATTACGATATGACCTCAAAATAAAGTGAGTGTGTTTGCATGTTCCTCAGTCTCAAACATAAAATATATATTAACATACAAATATAACCCACAAAAAGACAACATTTAAGCCAGTATATTATATGTGGAATAAAGCCGTTGCCAAGCAGTGACTCTGTAAACAGCGGCCGTTGCTAGGTAACGCCTGTAACATTAGACCAACGGTGTTCTGCAACCAGTTTATAAGCAACGGATCGGCAAACACGCCTCTACAATAGTTATTGTTGGGAACGGTGTTTTCTATTCGGTCCGCGCCGATGAGTTGAGTTCAGCAAGGAGGCTGAGAAGAGATGACGCTATAGTTGTGTTGTAAGTTGTTAGTCAGTCTGTAAGAGAAGACTAGGACGTTGGTGTGAAATGGCTGGTAACTTGAGAGTTGAGTTCTTCAAAGGAGGCTGTGAAGATAGGACCTGAGCGCGTGAAGCTGAAGAATTTCCACTATTAGAAGCCGTTACCAGGGAACGGTTGGGGAAGACACAGCAGGCTGGAAATTGCTTAGCGAATGCTGTGGGGATTTATGAACTGTGGATATTAGCGGTGGCGCTGTAATTACTTGCATTTCCGAGTTGTGTGTATAAGTGGTCAATAAATCCGTTCACCTATCCAAACTCCGTCTATAGTCACACACCTAAATCGTGACAATATATTTGTTATTAAGAACGTTATTTTAACTTCAGAGATGATATCACATATAATATTATGGAGAGTTCAGCTTGAACGACTAAATGATAAGGACTTTGAAGGCGATAATGGCCGGCTTGAAAATATTATAGTGGAATTCGGACGTAGAGGCTAAAAAGAAACTCGAAAACTTTCCGTCGAAACAATCCCAAACCTTCCCAAGATTCGAATCGGTTACCTTTCCAGAAAAAGTAACAAGCACTACCGTTCTTACCGCTGTAACGGGGTCAGAGCGTTGCTAAGCAACGACTCGGTAAAGAAATCTCAACAACGGAGATTGTATTCTATGGGGTTCGCGCCGCGACCGTTCCTAAGCAACGGCTCGGTAAACACGTTTCAACAGTAGAGGTTGTGTTTTCCGTGGGGTTCCTGCAAAGGAGTTATCTTGAAAACAAACGGCGCTAAGATTCAGTTCTGAGTTCTCGGTAACCACGGAAAGTTCGTCGACCTGTGAACACTTAAAGTGTGATTAGGTTTTATTCATGTGTACTACTTGCAGTGTGTGATTCAGTGAGACTGTTGTAGTTCCTGCGCTTTGGCTATGGTACCAGGGGAGGTCCAGTGTGTGTGTAATCAGCGCTAGCGCTGTATTTAAATGTGATTAAGAGAGATTGTAACCAAGGTACTAATAAATCCAACCATGCGAACTAGAACCCGTCATTTTCGTCGCGCCTACCCCCCTACACGTGGAAATATTTTGAAAGCTAAGTTTTCAAGACACCGCTGTGACGAAACCAGAGGTACATTACTGGTGCAGCCATTCTGTATGATTCTGACTCTCATTTATACAGTTAAAATATATTGTAACGTCGATGGACACCACGTTGCTAGGTAACTGACTGCGAAACACTTCGCGACCGAATACACGCAAGACAACAATGGGAGTGCGGCGTTTTTTATGAAGTCCGTGCCGCGACCGTTGCTATGCAATCGGTCGGCTAACAAGTTCCAGCAATATAGGCTGTTTTCTGCGTGGTCAATGCGGAGGCTATATATCGACAGTTACAGACAGAACAGATGTCGAGTGATGTCCGTGTGGAGGCGGCGTCCGATATCTCCACGGTGACGACCGTGACCCTGCGAGTCGTAGGAGGCGAGGGAAGGGGAGGTCTCATATCTGAGACAGGAAAATATGGCCGCGAGCCCCAAGGGACTTGGACCAGAGAAATATTGCGCTGGCAAGGACCAGCAGCATATGTAAAAGACAGACCCGTCCTCTCGTGAGAGAGGGCGCCCCACAAAAGCAAGACCGTAACTGTCAAACAGTAATAAATACCTGGTCATGAGCCCCAGACGGGGCTCGACACCAAGACTTGCTGACTGACTGGCTTAGAGAACAGATGTCAGAATTCGGGAAGTATCTGAGAGTGGCAGAAGCAAACACAGTGGAACCAGGAACAAAGAATACAGGAAGTCGACCTGTGAGGATGTCAAGTGATAATGGAAGTGTAATTGGAAGATTTATATTTGGAGTGATTTGAAGTGACACTTTCTATGTGGAGATCCGTTGCTAGGTGACGACTAGTGGAAGACTGAGAATCCTAGTGGGTGTGTAACGGTGAATTGGAAAGTGTGTAAATCAGCGATAGCGCTGTATTAGGGTGTAATTAAGAGAGAGTGTGTAACCAAGCTTCTAATAAAACCAATCATCCGAACTAGAACCCGTCATTTGGCCACGCGTACCCCTACACATGACAATATGTCTGCATGAAATTAGGTCTAAATTCTCGTTTACATTTACAGTTCCCTTCTTATACAGCATGTTCTACAAGTCTGGAAACACAGGTAGCAGCGGCCTCTGTTTTTAGCCATTCACACTGACGTAAGTGAGCAGAACCGAATGCTACATGACGGTCACAGTCAGCAATCAACTGACTAAAACGACGGGCACACTGTATTTTGTAAAACCTGTGTTAAAACTCTTAAACACTGCTTACTGTCACAAGACTAGGAATGTAAGATTTGAGGCTTTCACGGCGGTGACTATGAAGAAAGCAGTCTTCTGGGATTTGGCAACGGTAAAACCGTTTCTCACGGTGTTGTCGCTTGCAGAATTCTTATACTTTTTCTTCTACCCTGAAGATGGGGGCGATACGTTCCTCCGAAACGTCGGTTAACACCACATATACACGGTGCCAAATCCCAGAAGACTGCTTTTCTCTTTTCCAAGACTAGGAATGTTTGTTATGAATGTTGTAAAAGTTGCGAAAGATTCAGAGACGAAAAGTAAACAACATACAAGACTATAAAGCGTCTCAGTATAAACAAACAGCAATATTATCTTCGAGATAATAGCAAACCCAAAGATAAACATTTCTGTTTTGGACATTTTCAGTCGTGCTGAATGTTTATAGAGACATGACGTTTCGGGAGCTGGATGTGTTTGCATCACTGGGAGAAAATGAGGAATAGTTTCTGCTCAACTGGGCCCGCCAGAAAGCGCGATTTTCAATAACTATTTTTAAGGACAACTCAAGATAATTGACAGTTCTTCATACCACAGACAACTGGTAAAAAGGGCAAAGTTTCCCTGTGCTTAACTAATTAGACACAATACCATGAAGCCGTATGGGGGAGTGGATGTATAGATCCACATTTTCTTGACCTTGTCACACTTATTGGAGGTGAGTGATCAGCTTCACGCCCCAGCCGATTTACTCTCAGGGAAAGAGCCCCGGTGCCCATTGGACAGGAGGCTAGATGGGCCCCAGAAACGGCCTGCACGACGTGGAGGAAATTCTTGGCCTTACCGGGACTCGAACTCCGAAGCCTCGGTCGTCCAGCCTGTAGCCAGCTCCAATAAACAACTGGTACAATTACATTACGTTATCTAAATAACTAGCGATACGCATAACTGGAGAGTTATCTTCTGGCATATAACGCCGTGTAGTCCGCAAAAAGTGTACAGACATTTCGGAGCAACAAATCGCTTCCATCTTCAGATTACAAGAACAATCCAAGCAAGAAATCGGCATCACACATTTTTTATTGTCTTTATAGACTACAGAGTGAATGACTGAGGAAGTAATTATTAATTTCTAAAATGTCATCTACTGACGCAAAGCTAATTACATCATGCTGAGTTCCTGCTTGGCTTTTTCTTTAAACCAGGAAATACCCGGCGCTGTAACCCCAGAAGGTAGGACTCTTCATAATAAAATGATAACTTCCAAACCGAATAAACGTATCCTTGCACTTTTAGTTTCAAACAAACATTAATTTATCCATCACAGAGAGTAAATAATGAAGCCACATAAATTAGCTGTATGTACCTGTGCAATGCAGAAAGCAGTCAGCCTGCAGTGGGTCTAACGTGGCTTGCTGAACTGATTCCACTTGTTCTCTCCACTGAGAACGGCGCTGCATTCAGCTGTTCTTAGCGTCCGTACTTCCGCACATCCCTACCACAGTCGACCTAGGAACAGTTACGGGAGGCAACAGACCTCTGCGTACCTGAGTTTATTTAAGTTCTCCCTGTACACATTTGCAGTACAGCAACGAAACCGAAAGGGACCGCTGATGGCTTGCGTCACAGCCCACAGAGTGTGACGTATTTAATGACGCTATCTCAGCCTACAGAGTTAGGATAGCGTAGTCGGTATAGCGACTGGCTGGACGACCGAGGGGTCGCAGTTCGAGTCCTGGTAGGGTCAAGAATTTTCTCCACGTCGTGCAGACCGGTTCTGGGGCGCACCCAACCTCCTATCCAATGGGTACCTGGGGCTCTTTCCCCAGGGGTAAATCGGCCGGGGCATGAAGTTGAATCGTGGGTTGTTTTCCCTCCTGTTGTGTCTTGTTTTCGAATCGAATATAATTGACACTAGGTATAAAGTGCAACAGGATGTTTCAATCTAATAATAATAATAGTAAAGTAAAAAAAGCTATCCCTGTAACAGGCCATGGATGCCCATAGGGCTGTGAGACGTTGAGGGTCCGACATTTTCTAGACAATCGGCTCAAATATTGCGGTAAGATTGTCAGCCTTACGCGCCGNTGATAGGTGAGGGTGATTTTGGAGCAATTTGTGGAATGAAGATTGGCAGTCGACCCCAGGGCCATAGTGCGGCTGGAAGGATTAAGTCAATTGAAAGAAATCCAATGACCTCATCGGGACTTGAACCTGCGACCTTCCGGCTTGTAGCATAGCCCCTCAACGAACTACGCTACGCGTGCCCCCAATAATAGCAATAATAATAATAATAATAATAATAATAATCATCATCATCATCATCATCATACGTATTTATATGTCACAGATTTAAGATTAGTGTCAGCTGCTCAGTGAAACACAATGGTCTGGATGGCCTTATGGATAGCAAAGTGGGCACGCACTGACGTCATTATACGGATTCTGACGTCATGAAAGAACACGTTTCGGGGAAAGTAAAATTACCATAAAACGCCACCTGAATCCGCGAGTGCCAGTCTGACGATACATCTGGCGTCATCTGCTCACCAGGAGGGAAGGCCAGTCGCTGGCATGGCACCTGACCATGGAGACAAACGTCTTCCTTGCCGTAATCCTGCCACAACTGCCCAAACCCGTTCCTTGTGCTGTGCCCCGACGAGCACGCATACGTAACAAAGCAAACAAAAGATACTTACATTGATGATGATCCCATGTAAGTCGAAACATTATCACCGAACAGGCTGGTGTAGCCGTTAACTCTCTAGATTTGTGTACGGGAGGTACTCGGTTCTAATCTCAGCAAGGACACCGGCTTTCCTAACAAAATATGTTTATTTTGACGAAGATCTTCTAACCTTTCGCTTTCGGCCCTCTGACTTTTATCCCATCAGAATTATTCTGGAACTGGATGGANCGAACGTTGGAGGGTGTTCGTAGCATCGTGTAGCGCCGGCATTATAGACAGTCGGTGGAATTCCTTGGACGGGAGATCAGCCCTGTCGCAAGGCCGATACCTACACACAGGACAACACAAACACACACTAAAAACGGACAGACATCGGTCGAGCGGGGGAAGTCAGTTCATGCCTTAGAACGCGTGGCCACTCTGATGGTCGATGAAAATTTTCAGAGCAGTAATCCGTATTTTCTTTCGATGACGAACGGTTATGGTAATACAACCACGATTGGATCATATGTGGAACTTCGTCTGTAAGAGAACGACAGACAAGGTAAGAGAAAACAGCTGTTTTTATAATCTGTTGTTGTTCGCTGCGCTAAGTGGACAGCATACAAGTAATTAATTAGAGTGACTATGCGAATTCACATTACAAACCACACAGTACAAAAAGCAAGGTCATTTATGTTTACTGTGTCCAAATAAACATGTCGAATTGCTTGGTCTTCTCACCTGATGAAGCACCTCTTGTCCCGTTTTCATACCAGTTATTTACACCACTGCTTCTCAACCGGTGGAACACGTCCCACTTATTGCACGCGAAGTCTCGCAAACGACAACATTCTTTGTTGAATCAGCGGTTCTCACAACGGTAAGTATAGGAGCGGCGATAGCTCAGTCGGTATACGGATTAGGCTACGCGATGAACAACCGATGAATCGAGGTTCGATTGCCGGCAGGGGTAAGAGGGGGTTTCTCTTCTCAACAGCGTCAAGGGTAAACTCAACCTCCTACCCGATGGGTACCGGGGTTGTTTCCCCGGGTGTAAAGCTCCCGGGGCCTGAAGCTGACCAGTCACCTGTAGATAGCGCCGAGGTAAAGAAAAGTGGATCTATGCATCCGCTCCCCCATACGTCTTCATGGCATGATGCTTAATTAGTTAAGCAAAGGGATAACTTTACTTTCACCAGAGCGGATACTTATGGGATGTGATGCCGCGTACTCGGTAGAGGTTCGTTTCGGAGGAACTTACTGCTTCCATCTTCAGAGTCAAAGACTAAGCCAAGCAAGAAGTCAGAAAGAAGCAACCAGCAAGCTCGCCGCGGCTATGAAGATGGACGCTACACGCAAGTCTGCAAAGTCGACGAATTTATACCACAAGACAAGGCGTCACATGCCAGAATACAGTGCTCTTTAAATGGTCTATACGAGGGAGAGTCACGAAATAGGGCATAAGTGCACATAAAACGTAAACATGTGATATTAGAAACTGGGGAAAAAAAAACATGTATTTCTCGACATATCATCCTCAAACACTGACACACTTCTCCCATTGCTTTACCAGTGCGTCGAAATCCGCAGTACAGAAGTCTTTTGACTGCTGTTTTAGCCACTTCTGCACCTCCGTTTTAACATCTTAGAAATCCGAAAAAAGTTTGCCACCCGGTTATGAACTGCTTTACACGATAGATACTTCCCACCGTAAGCAGTAAACACTTTTTCATGAATATCCTTTGCATAGAGTCCTTCTGCCCACAGAAAAATGCATAACAGAACTTGCTCTTCGGTAGTACAAACCTCACGCACGGGCACAATTTTCACAGCTTACACTAGCCTCTGAACATGCGCATGCGCGTCTGCTACTTACAGTGTCATGAAGGTGGACTGTGCTGCTACCTAGTGATACATATAGAAACCTATTACGTCCATTACAGATGTTTACTTCCATTCATGACCTGTTTACTGTCTCTCGCTCGTATATCGTGAAATGCTGTATTTCCTGACCAGTCTCTTTCTCGTTAGCAAGACATGGGGTGCGAACCACGGTTTAAGAGCCAAAATGTCATTAACTGCCCGCTGAAGTTCATAGTTCTTTGTGCCGAGAGTGACGTCCTTTGCTGGGAGCTTAGTATCTAATACCGTAGAGATGACGTCATAAGTTTTAGGCTTGGTCGCGTGAAAATATATCCCAGTGTCCTTGGCTGTATGAATCAGCGGCATTTCACGGCCAAGCGGAATCTAGCCACGCAATGAAAATAAGTCCCTTTCTGCGCAGCAGATTCTTCGCGTAGGTGAGCAGACACACTTCCTGCAGCAATATCGATTTCAGCGCAAGCCCGTGAACGTGTCCTGGTCGGTAGGACTCCTTGGACGGGGGAGAAGTCCGTCGCAAGGTCGCTACCTAACACAAACGCAGAATAAAGGCAAACAGACGTTCATGCCTTGAGTGGGATGCGAACCCCCTATCCCAGTGATATATTGGGTTTCTGGACTTTATCCATCGTCCTGGTTCTAAGATAACTAATAAAAACACGACTTTTCGGAAACTGGATCTGTTTCCGTCCTCAGGTGAAGGAAAACACCTATTCTGTTGGGTCCAGGACGATGGATAAAGTCCAAAAACCCAATATATCAGTGTGTTATACACCATCGTCAGAATCCTATAGTAACTACTTGTATAACCGGTATGGACCCGGTATTTACCCTTCTTTTAGCTCTTTCTAACGGACCCAACAGAATAGGTGTTTTCCTTCACCTGAGGACGGAAACAGATCCAGTTTCCGAAACGTCGTGTTTTTATTAGTTATCTTAAAAACCAGGACGATGGATAAAGTCCAAAAACCCAATATATCAGTGTGTTATACACCATCGTCAGAATCCTATAGTAACCACTATCCCAGTGTTCGAGCGAGCGAAGACATTTCACGCCTTAGACTGTAAGGCCACCGTGATCAGCCATTTCCATAATATTGAAGACCAAATTCTTAATACATTTTCACCTGTTGAAGAGTTCATTGCAAGTCAACCGAAATTCACCTCCAACTTCAGGGTCGAAGAATTAGCCGAGCAGGAAACCAGCCTGAAGGCAGATGGCAAACAGAGATGTAGAGCTTGGTCTGTCACTGTGCTGGGAGATACAGATTGAAGATTTTGTGGAGAAAGGAGTTGAGGGGACTATTTGGACTTAGAGACGCGATAAACGCAGCAGACGGGCAGAGAGAACTACATGCTTCACTCTTCTAGCACTGTTAGCGTGGTCACATCAAGAAGGACAATACGAAGACTACCAGCAAGGGAGTCGACTAATCCCATCCCTGTCGCTGACGTGGCAATTATTTTCACGTAGATACAGCTATGGCTCCTTTTTGGAACGGATAGGGGAAGAGAGGCGGAAATCTAGCACTCCACGTGACTGGTATTGTAAAATTAGTCTTCCTTTAACGAAATATCTTCACATTGTGCATCCTGTTACGTATCCCAAACGTATTTAGTTAGGTTGGCCTTCGCCACAACAAAGTGATTTATATTCAACCAGTATTTTATAACTGAATATTTATTTCCTGCTACATGTTTCCAGATGAGGTGGATTTTTTTCAGTTGAACTAAACCTCCCAGCCGCACTATGGCCCTGGTGTCGACTCAGCCTCTAACAGAAATGAGTACCAGGAATCTTCCTGGGCGGTAAAGGGTGGCCGGCGTGTAAGGCTGATAACCTCACCGCCATCTGTCAGCCTATTGTCTAGAAAATGTGGGAACCTCCACGTCTCAGAACCCTATGGACCTCCAAGGCCTGTTACAGGGATAGCTTTACTTATCTACTTTTCTTTTATATGTTTCGGTGTCAGGACCATCATCAGGCAGTGATACAAGAATATTTCCAGGGTTATTGAATTCCTAATATAGATCCATATATAATGCAACTTGTCATACATACACTGTGACACAGAGTTGCGCCTCGAGTTAAATATAAATATTGAAATTAAGTATATAAAATATACCTAGGATACGTTGAAAAAATATATTATACAAGTATGTTGACTTGGCATTAAAAAGTATTGAAAAATGTATTAAAACTATTTTAAATTATTAAAGTTTTTAAAAATCATGTATGCCAGGTTTTAAAGTTTCAAAGTTATGGTGCCCAGTTCAGCGTTAAGCTACATCATTATCATTATCATTATCATTACATGGATCCATGTGGTTAGGCGTCCACATTGTAAACGGTCATCGTGACCAGGGGTGCCTCCGTGTACAAGTATCAATACGATGCTTGTACACGGAGGCACTATGTTCTGGTGTACATTATCTGTAATTAGATACTATAGGGTTCTGACGATGGTGTATAACACACAGAGATACTGGGGTTTCGGACTTTGTCCATCGTCCGGATTCTAAACAACTAAGAAAACAAAACACGTTTCGGAAACTNCAAAGCCATTACTCAGTAACACCTGTTGTATTCTTGATTTTGTCATGCGTTCTGGCAGTGATTGAAGCTGGCTCTTTCTAAGGGACCAAACAGAGTAGGTGTCTTCCCTCACCTGAGGACGGAAAGAGATCCAGTTTCCGAAAAGTGTTTTTTTCCTTAGTTATTTAGAATCTGGACGATGGACAAAGTCCGAAAACCCAGTATCTCTGTGTGTTATCTATAATGTTCTAATACTTACGAAATGACTGACTGGCTACCAACTAATTAACAAATTCTGTGGTAACAGAGCTCAAAGATCAGAAAAACTCTAATACCAAGACCGCCATTGGGTTTTATCTTGAATGTCAGTGAGCTTGTATATGATTCATTTTATGAAGTCAGAATTTAAATTAGGCGGAATTTAGAACGGAGCCATGATGTCATAAGCGACATACTATTCCAGGCATTCTCCTGGAGAGACTGAGAAAAAACACGAAAACTCCAGCCAGGATAGCTTGTGCCCAGACATAAATTCGAACCGAGCGTCTCCCACATATAAAGAGCGACACCGCTATAAAACCGGTTAGGTGAAGCGCTTCAGTTCGCGTTCAACCAACAGATTCATGTTAATCTGTTGGAAGCCCAATCTGTACTCTACTCGTTATGTACCGCGTTCCTTAACAGTAAGGAAATCTTTGTATTCTGTCCACAGAGTGCATTCAGGTGTCTCGTATGGTTCCTAGAATACACTGTGATCACATCTCGTAGCATTAACCAGTTAGTGGAGAGGTAATGTGTTTCCTGTGAAGTACGAACCAAAGTTATTAATATTTTTAGATGAACTTCTGCCCGGGAGGAGCCGGGATAGCGTCGTCGGTATAGCGACTGGCTACAGGCTGGACGACAGAGGGGTCGGAGTTCGAGTCTCGATGGGGGCAAGAATTTTCTCTCCTTCAAATCGTCCAGACTGGCTCTGGGGTCCACCCAGCCTGCTACCCAATGTGTACCGGGGGCTCTTTCCCTGAGAGTAAATCGGCTGGGGCGTGAAGCTGACCACTCACCTCCAACTAGTGTGACAAGGTCAAGAAAATGTGGATCTATACGTCTACTCCCCCATGCGTCTTCATGGCGTAGTGCTTAATTAGTTAAGCACAGGGACAACTTTACCTTTTTACCTTCCTCATCAGCTGTGGGTGCTCCCTTTTCTCAGGGATTGGTCTGTTCAGTTCACTGAATCCTTGCGGGGTGAACACATTCAGCCCGGGAGGGTTGGCATAGTAATAACGGTCTAGAATCCTATTCGGGAGGTTCTGGTTTCGTTTAGCGGCCACGACTCCAGCTATTCCGACTGCGAGGTTCTTCGAGATTCTTCCCAATCCCCCGGACACAGTACCTCATGGTCATGAATTCATTATTCACTGATAATCATATCAACCAACGCTTTCATAATCTGAGCTTCTGACAGCGCCATTATATAAGGGTAAAATTTAAGTTGTCCCTGCGCTTAATTGATTAAGCACTACGCCATGAAGAAATATAGGGGAGTGGAGGTATTGTTCCAACATTCTTAACCTCGGCACTAGATGCACGTGAGTGGTCATCTTCACATCCTGGCCGGTTTACCCCCGGGAAAGGGCCCCCGGTATCCTCTGCATAGGAGGCTGCGTGGACCCCAAAGTCAGTCTGGACGCTGCGGAGAAGAGAAAAATCTCTCGCTCGGGCCGGGAATCGAACTCTAGAGTCCGGTCCGTAGCCCGTCGCTATACGGACTGAGCGTAAATAAACAAATAAGCAGCATAAGAACCAACGAAATATACTGTTTTTGGAATCCGGAAGGTTTACTTCCATGGAAATGCAATAACAGACTGTTGTGTAGGAAGTAACAATACAGTACAACGAACTGTTAGAAGCGTTACGTAACAACGGGGAATATCGCATCTCCGAAGCAACGGATTGTTGAAACAGCAGGAATAATGCACTTCTCGGTAACGAGCATAGGACACGTGAACCCGAACTAAACTGTGGGAAATAGTGTTTGGTATCCGGTCCGCATAACGCGCTGCATAGGCAACACGCAACAACATTTACACATTGGGTATGTTCTGTAGGCTGAAAGAGCTGAAGAAAGAGGGTCACCGACTATCGAGCATGAGGTTTTTCATGGATTTCCCCAGTTCTGCAAGGCAAATACCGGCATAGTACATGGATTACTTTATGACAACTTAAAAAAAAAATACCAATTGAGCGTTCGTCTGTTGTCCCCACCACTCAACGCTGTATAGTCTAGATACTGATAGCACGCGGAAAGCGTTGAAGAAGGGAGGGAAGTAAAGGGATAAAAGAAGAAAGGAGAATAATTCCGTTTTCCACAAAGCCTAAAATCTGTCAGTAAAGTTTAAATATGCCAGTGGCATATAGCAGACCACGTGTGCGGATAATAAATATTGTTGCCTTGCGTCACACGGTGTTCATGGAAAATCCCCGGGGCGCTGTCTGCGTTTATATAAACCCGTAAGAGAGAAGCTGCGTGGGTATTGCAGTTCTTGATCTCGCAGGAGTGGAGTCAAGCGACCCTGACAGGGAACTGTGTTGTGCTTAACTCTGCACTGCGCACTGGAACCTTGCTGGACCGGTACGTGACTGAACGATTGAATAGACCAGTTAACAAGTTTACTATGGTAACGTAAAAAAATCTTCTTGAATTAATTGTGATACAATGATTACAAACGTGGTTACAACGAAACTGACATTATGTTCGACAACTGTTAGAAATGTTTTATCGCTTGTCAGATAATTTTGTCCAATACGGGGAAGAACATTGGATGAAGTGAAGGTGGGTGTACATTGTGTTAGTATCTTATGGTAGCCGAAAGGGCGAAATATGTAGTAAATTTATATCATATGCTGTGTCTATACAAATAATTGTGTTAACAGAGCCAAAAAATAATAACAATAATAATAAAAAAATCTCACTTGATTTTTGAATCAAAATTGCGAGTTCTCTTATTTCTTTTGTACTTTTCTTGGTATTTTTTAACGTGTGTCAACCATAAGTTTACAAAAAATGGTGCTTTATTAATGAATAGAATTGCATTTTAAGTGGCGTTATTAATTTGAATTACGTAATAGGATAAAATATCTGTGCTCTGTATATATGAGTTTTCGTTTTACCTGCCAGGCACAACAAAAACACACACCAATAACTCACTCACACACACACACACACACACACACACACACACACATATATATATATATATATATATATATATATATATATATTACTAACACACAACAGAATGCATTCCTTAAAGATAACTGTGTGCATTCCGCCTGCATGACTGTAATTTTTGTCGTGAGTCTACCCCAGCTTTGTGAAAATTTGTTGCGCCGTGTTATAAAACTTATTTGTATTCCACTTTTGCCTCCTTTTTGTGTCATTCTTCGCCCCCTTTTCATTCCTTTCGTTCTTTATATTTTTGTATCTCATTTCCCCTTCTATCGAATAAGTTGGTGTCCTTGCAACGTTCCTGAGTCGCGAGATGCTCGGATTGGAAAGTAACCCTTCTATGCTGGCTTCGGTAGGCCATCCAGCTCTCTCAGGACCGTGTCACAGTAACAGCTTACGCAACCCGTAGCTGTACGCTTGAAGCCAGTCCACTGTTCCAAATCAATGATACCAGAACAACTTCCAATGTTAACAAATTGTCTGTTTATTCGAAAGCGAAACCTATCGAGCTATCAAGAATTATTATTATTACTAAAATTTAACGTTCCAAAATGAAGGAGTGATTACTTCAGACAAACATGAGGCTTGCAGCCGAGTCACGTCTGACTCCGATTAATTTAAGACGCCAAGTCCCCCAGGACAAGTATGTTGCAGGAGCGTCGCTGTATTCCCCAAGATGTATCTGAATTGACGACATCCCCTCCGAGACAGAATTCCTCTCAAATTTGCTAATTTTAACCAGCCAAAGTTATTATGCAATGAGCATAAGCCAAACACGTAATGACTTTTGAAAACAAAGCAGTTCCCGAAGATAGAACTCAGATCCTCGCATGTCAAAGCAGTTAAAATCTTCAGGTTAGGGTTCTGCTACACCCTGCCGAAGACACATTATGACACCTAACTAACTAACTAACTCCACAGAGATGAGCCCTTCTTGAGAAGCCGTCAGTTGTGCAGCTGCTCAAGAACTTTCTAACATTTTATGGAACCCGAAGGTTAATTACCATGTCCACAAAAGCCCTCCAATAGTCCCTATCCTGAACCAGATCAATCCAATCTATACCATCCCATCCGATCTCTCTAAGATCCATTTTAGTATTGTCCACCCACCTACGTCTTGGTCTTCCCAGTGGTCTCTATCCATCTGGCTTTCCCACCAATATCCTGCATGTATTCCTCTTCGTCCCCATTTGTGCTACATGCCCTGCCCATCTTATCCTCCTTGACTTCATCATTATAATTATACTTTGAGAAGAGTACAAGTTATGAAGCTCCTGATTATGCAGTTTTCTCCAACCTCCTGTCACTTCGTCTCTCTTCGGTCAAAATATTCTCTTCAACATCCTGTTCTCAAACACCCTCAGTCTATGTTCCTCCCTTAACGTCAGAGGCCAAGTTTCACACCCATACCGAACTACAGGCAAAATTATAGTTTTGTGTATCCTAATTTTTATGTGTTTAGACAGCGGACGAGAAGACTAAAGGTTCTGGACTGAATGGTAGCAAGCATTACCCGAGTTCAATCTCCTCTTAATTCCTCCTGAATCAAATTTTGATTTGTTACTGGCGATCCCAAATATCTGAACTCTGCCAAATTTTCAAAACATGTGTTAGCTGTCTTTATGTCATCATTTTGCCCTGCATTTTGGTGACAAAACAGCAACATACACTTAGGTCTCCCTGCGTTACCTCTAGACCAACCTGTTCACTAGCGCCAATTAAAATTTCTATGAATTATGACAGCTACACATGTCAGATAAACAGAATTCACTTTCTCAGAAAATTACAGATTTTCGTCCTGTGGTGACATTGTCCCTGTCCGGTCACTCAAACTGATTGTATGAAACGGCAATTTGTTGTCTTTTATCCAGATAAGAGTAACAAGTCCTAACTCGCCAATAAATCTGTCATCCCTTCCGAAATGACTAAAGAGGAAAACAGCCTCCACGGATTGCCACCGGCTATTGTGACAAATGCAAACATTTTCAATAACACGCTACAAGTGCGATACTTACACTTGACAAAGGCCAAGCGTATTCATAAGAGACACACTCATCTCCTTAGAGAGGATGTTATATAAGGACCATGACGGCAAGGGTTCAGTCACAAAAAAAAATCTTTGCTCGTGATCCTCTAGGGGCTGGGCGCCAAGACGAAATGACTCGTTCTGAAGGCTCTAGAGCAGTCAGAACATTAGGCTCATGACACACGGAGCGGTTTTCGCCGACTCGGCGCGTAGCTCTATTGCATCAGATGGGATAAAACAGACACAGCAGGGCTCGCCGACAGGCGGCAGATTTTCCGACTCGGCCTGTCGTCTGCTGGCGGTGCATGATCCTTAAAAGTCGCGGGTTCGATTCTCTTCCAGCCGCACTATAGCCCTGGTTTCGACTCAGCCTCTAACAAAAATGAGTACCAGGAATATTCTTGGGGGCAAAGGGCGGCCGCTCGGCGTTTAAGGCTGACAACCTCACCGCCAACTGTGAGCCGATTGTATAGAAAATGTGGGAACTTCGATATATTTCTTATTTCATTTTCTTACTTAAATACTCACTATTTCTAGTCACCGTGATTCTTTGTTCTATTTCGTACACAACTGTTAGTTCGCACTTATGGCACTCTAGCATTCAAAGAGTCCAGAGCAGCTGCGAATAAGCAGCGTTACATTGGATTACGATACAATTTGCCATTGGAGATCTTCAGTTGTTCTTGCGATGTGATTATCATTTCACGTTGTGGAACATCTGGGTAATTAAAGATGTGTAACCTGACAATCCCTGGAACATATTGCCTGCTGTTCACGATGAATGTTTTCGTTATCCTGTTAACTGCATTTAATTAAATCCTGGATCCTTTAAAATGCCTACTTAACATAGGGCTGGAAGTTCTCATGGCGATAACTGTGAAGACTGTTGTTATCTTTTGGGATGTGGCGCCGTGTAGTCTGGTAGAAGTTTAACGACGTTTTAAGTAACTTACAGCCTATATCTTAAGGGTCTAAGAGTAAGTTGGGTGTGGAAAAATATAGGTAACTGAATGTAAAATAGGACAAATCTGTGCCTGTAACAGGCCGTGGACGCTTATACGGTTGTGAGACGTCGAGGCTCCCACATTTTGTAGACAATCGAATCAGGTGGCGGTAAGGTCAGCCTTACGAGCCGGCCGGCCGCTTTTTACCCCAAGGAAGGTTCCTGGTGTTAGAGGTTGAGTCGACCCCAGGGCCATAGTGCGTGTAGAAGAATTAGGTAAATTAAAAGAAATCCAATGACCTCATCGGGAATCGAACCCGCGACATTCAGGCTTGTAGCATAGTGCCTCAACCAACTACACTACTGCGTAATACAGTATGTAATTGGAGGATTTGGACCAAAGGCCTGAACCAATAGCGAAATTAATGACAACAGAAGTAATGGCTTTTGGTATTAGAGGGTCGTTTTCGAAGGACAGAATGGGGGGAAATTCTGGGTCTGAGTGGCAAAGGGAAGTCAGAAGACAATCAACTTCGTAGTCACAGTAGCGTGAACCTCAACTCTGACATCAGAACGTAGCTTCTGCGCCGCATACACTTGAACCATGACATTTGTGTGCCTAACAGTCACAGCTGTGATGCGTAGAACAATGACGGACATTAAAACTGATTGATATTTCTTTCAGGAAACGAACTTGGGATTTGTGCCAAACCATAGACCAACATGAGCAACTTAGCAGTGGGATTCCATAATCGGCTTCTGCAAGAACTGGAGTGTCCAGTCTGTATGGAGTACATGATGCCACCCATCATGCTTTGCAACAATGGGCACAACCTCTGTTGTAACTGTAGGGTAACACTGGATAAGTGTCCAATCTGCAGGGGACCGTTCCTGAAGGTGCGAAACGTTTCCCTGGAGAACATAGCAACAGAAACATTGTATCCTTGCAAAAACACCCTGAGAGGGTGTACAAAACTGCTCACTAAAAACCTAATTAGACCTCATGCAGATGAGTGTACGTTTGATAATCACAAGTGTCCATTTGCCAAGATATCAAATACAGGGTGTAATTGGAGAGGTACTTTGGATACTGTGAGGAGACACGTTGAAGCCAATCACAAAGGAAGTTGCGTCCAGCGTGTATCAAGGAAATTCAAAACTGTGCTCCATAACGTGTCGTGTTCCCAGAGGTACTACCAAGCCATAATAACAATGGATGAACTGTTTTATGTAAGCTGGAGGGTGCAAAGCGGTGTTTTCTACTGTGCTGTGTTTTATATTGGACCAAAGAAAGGTGCTAATAACTTCAGATACAGGTTTTCAATTTCAACGAAAGATGGAGACACTTATTCCGCCTCGTCTCTGACTCACAGTTATTATGAAAATGTAAATGACGTTTTTCGACATGGAAAATGTGTCATGCTGGATTACAGCGCTGTGCAGAGGTCATGTTCTGAGAACAAAGACTTACCATTCCGAATGGAAATCTCTGTGGTGTGAATACATAAGATAAAGTCTGTAAACTGTGATAAGAGATATCGCTGTGACTGAACATCCATTTTTAAAAATAGTTCTAATGTATAAAATGATGAAGACTGCCATCTTCTGGCATATAACGCCGAATCAACCGACGTCTCGGAGAACAATATCGTCTCCATCTTCAGGGTCTACAAATAATCTGAGCAAGACAGTACTAACTCTGCTCGATACCTGCTTTCACGCTGGTATCTTGTTTGGCTTATTCGACCATAGAGGCGATATATACCTCCGAAACGTCAGTTGGCTTTCAACGGACTACACGGCGTTATATGCCAGTAGACAGTAAGTACCCTTCATAAACACCGGTGTGACAATCTAAAATCCTACGTGTAAAATAATGATGAGAAAGAATTATATTACTTACTTACTTACTCATGGAGCTGAGCCCTTGTTGAGAAGCCAATTCTGCAGTTACTCAAGAATTTCCCAGCATTTTATGGAACCCGAGGGTTCATTGTCGTATTCACAAGAACACTCCCCTGGTCCCTATCCTGAGCCAGATCAATCCAATCTATACCATCCCATCCTATGTCTCTAAGATCCATTTTAATATTGTCCACCTACCTACGCCTTGGTCTTCCCAGTAGTCCATTTCCTTCTGGCTTTCCCACAAATATCCTATATGCATTCCTCTTCTCCCCCATTCGTGCTACATGCCCTGCCCACCTCATCCTCCTTGACTTGATCTTATTTTAGCCTGGGAAATACAGGTTTATTTCCAGCAAGGAGAAACAGAATATTGTTTACAGACGTGCCTCTAAG
Organism: Cryptotermes secundus; assembly: GCF_002891405.2. Taxonomy (NCBI): domain Eukaryota; kingdom Metazoa; phylum Arthropoda; class Insecta; order Blattodea; family Kalotermitidae; genus Cryptotermes; species Cryptotermes secundus. The sequence continues at coordinate 33,932 of NW_019731220.1, read as the reverse complement.
GTGTTAAAGCATACTTCAATATAAGCTGCCACATAACAGATTACTGTGGTAAGTTCAGTTATTTACGAAATTCGCATTCCAAACAAGTATGGTAAGAGCGAAACATAGTAAGAAGTTCGAAACGCCACAAGTCGACATTTTACAGACGTCACCTGTTACATGAGCAGAGATTTACAAGGTCGCACCAATTTTCAGACTATTCGAAGAACTTTTTTGCCTCATATTATCAGAAATATTATTTTTGGGGCTCTTACACAGAGTGTTCCAGGAGCAAAGGTCAATATTCTGGGAGCTCATAGTAACGGTCATTCTAAGCAAAAAAGTGTATATGTACATGTGTCCTATTCCGAACGGTTTCCGAGATAGAGCTATTGCATTGTACAGTACACTGTTCACTGTACAGACGAGCAACACGCCATGTCCTCGCACGAGTTGCAAAGTGCGTTGATGTTGACGGTGGAATTTTCGAACATGTATACTAGGTTAACTGTGCCAATTTTGTCACTTGAACAATAAATACCGGTATTAGAAACAGTATTTAACATCTCTTTCTAATCAACACTTTTGGGACTGTACAGTGAAATAGCTCTATATCGGAAACACTTCGGAATACGACACGTGTGCATGTGCAATTTTTTGCTTAGAATGACCCTTTTTTTTTTTAATTCGCTTAGTGGAGGGTGGAGTCCAACTGGATCCACTCGGCACGGCGGCCACTGATTGGCCTATTGTACCTGCTCCGGGTAATTATGATGATGGAGAATTTGGTGGAATGAAGATTGGCAGGGGAAACCGAAATACTCGAAGAAAACCCGCAACAGCGCCACTTTGTCCATTACAAATCCCACTTGACCAGACCTGGGATCGAACCCGGGCTGCCAGCGACTAACCGCTTGAGCTATGGCGCGGCCTAGAATGACCCATACTGTGACCTCCCAGAATACTGACCTTCCCTCCTGGGACACCTATATTCCTTGCACCGGCGATTAATATATAAATGAAGCATTGTCTCAAATTCCAGGGTGAAACATCAGTTTTGATTTAGTTTGATTAGAACAAATGTTCCTGTTAGCCAAAAAGTATATTCTAAACAAATTAAAATTATAGTTAATTTAAGTAACACGACTTCTTTATAAGTAACTGTCATTGTAATCTTGTAATTATGGATGTCAGTGGGACTGCACATGATTTGTTGGCTAAAGCTCTTACGTATTTACTGTTTGTTTCTCGCCTTCATGTTCGTAATTCATTTATATTTTGTGCTCGTAACGATCAGTTTTCGTGGATTATTATTTTTTTAGGAGCCGGGTTAGCGCAGTCTGTATAACGACTGGCTACGAGATGGACGACATAGGGGTCGGAGTTAGAGTCTCGGTGGGGTCAAGAATTTTCTCCTCTCCACGTCGTCCAGAACGGCTCTGGGGCCCAGCCTCCTTTCCAATGGGTGCCATGGACTCTTTCCCCGGGGGTAATGCGGCCGGGGCGTGAAACTGACCGCTCACCTCCAGCTAGTGCCGAGGTCAAGAAAATATGGATCTATACATCCACTCCCCCATCCGCCTTCATGGCGTAGTGCTTAATTAGTTAAGCACAGGGACAACTTTACCTTTTGTTATTAGAGAGAGAGAGAAAGAAAGAAAGTAGGGCGGTAGCGAGAGACACTACTTTCGTGGGGGGGGGGCAAGGAACTATATCACCAGTTCTGATGGTTCCTATGCATTGTCCGCTGGTCCTTCTGATAGAGGTAATGCTTATGAACTGAATTGTTTTTACATGACACCGTAAGGGCTGTACTACAGTGAAATTTGATCTAACATTGGGAGGGCTGCATGTGAAGCAAGCAGTGGCAACTTGGAATTTGGGTACCAACTCAGCATTTTCTCGATGACCGAAGGAAACTTGGGAAAACCTTGATCGAGCTGACAGGTCACAGGACCTTCCTGATGGAAACTGACTTGTAGCCAGTTGTCTACATTAAATACGCGAAACATAACACTAGATCCTATCTGACTATTGATTTTTGAAAAAAAAAAAATAACATACTTGTTTTACATATATTTTTCCCCTGTCGCTTTCTGCGCCTTTTCCTATAGCGGACCTAAAAGAGAACACTGTATTCTTAATGTGGACGGTGGCCAATGCTGGTAAAATGAGAGCTAGGTATTCTAGAAGCGATTTTGGATTCACTGGAATTAATTCCCAGTAGATATTTAAATTACATGAGAAAGTTTAAATATCTTAATCTGCGTGCTATATATTTTTTAAGTTTTGAAACTGTGCTATATATATTATAACCGATCATTACTTACCGGCCTAATTCATAAATATTAATACTTGTTACTTAATACCAATCTTGTACCAAGAGTGACTTATATTCAGTTTTGCATTAACTGTTCGAAAAATTCGCGGTGTGCAATGTACAGATAAGAACAGCTAGAAGGTGTGGTATACCAATGACTACCCATCCCACGGCCAGCCTGATAAAGGAAACTTCTAGAATTTTCTCAGTAGAAGAAGCTTCGAGGAAGATCTAGAAAGAGAAGGTTCTAGATGTTACGTCATCTTACTGTATTTAAAGGGACTGAAACGGGTGACGGGCACTCAGTAACCCAGTGAGTCAGTTAGTGGATAGTCCGAGAGACGCAGGCTGGGAACGTGGTGTAAACTCTTCCATCTTAAGTGTATAGTAGTGTTGTAAATATTGAAGTTGTAGGTGTATCAGTGATTGTGAGTAACTGTTGTAAGTCGTGCAGTGCTGTGTAATACTGTGGCAATACACAATTGTAATCCAGCGACTTCTTCAATAAAAATAATCTCTCTCGTCGGAGCAAGGCCCGTTAAGCCCTGAAGAGAACCTCATCGCTCGGACCTAGGACACCTCGACGTGGTTATAAGGCCACGTAACGTCCGCTACGACATTAAGGGTGCAAAAGAACTGTTACAATAGTATATTGTGATACTCGTGTATCCCGGTAAGAGAATAGATAAATCTGCTTGTTAATATTAAATGCAATACAGATGTACAACGGAAACTTTATGATGAGTCAGCAAATAGTAACATGAGGGTGTTCAACACCTCACATCACAGACACCACGAGCCGCTTTCCATTCAGAGAATCGTTCATGATCGTGTCCTTGGTGAATGAACACTGTTAAAAGAGTTGAATCAGAGTTGAAGCTAATCTTTAGCATTTTATGAGCGAATAGGTAATCAAGATTGCTTCTAGAAGTGGCAGTCAAGTTGCTGATTGGCTGGATGACAACTCGGCATAGCTCTTCCTCGTCACTCCAACTGTTTTAAGCAGGATCCTTCTTGAAAAGTCCTCCTCCGGAAACAAATTTCTAATCCATGTTCACATGAGCACACCATTGCTCTCTTCTTCTTTACCAAATAGACCCAGTCAACCATCTTCCACTCTGTTTCTCTACGATCAATTTTAATATTACACTCTCATTCTTACTCTCTTACCGTGGGCCATTTCCCCAGGGATAAAGCAGCCAGAGCGTGAAGCTGATCACTCACCTTCATCTAATGCCGAGGTCAAAAATGGTGGAGCTATATATTTATTCACCCTACGTCTTTATGACGTGTTGATTAATTAATTAAACACTTTGACAACTTTACCTTACCATCACTCACAGTTTCATGAGGTTGTCTTTTCCTGTCTGTTTTTCGACCGAAACTGTGTATGCATTTCTTATCTCTTCCATGCATGCTGTATATCGTTGTGTGGAGTGAGGTTTAGACACAGGGGACATTTATTACGCTTGCTCAGTTATTGTTTAATATGTTATTTTTTCTACCAATGTCTTCTGGGGCCATAAGTCGGGCGGGTAAATTTCTGCTGGTCTCGTCAGCACGGTCATTCTTGGTTCCGGGTCCCGCGGGACTCACGACCGTGTTTTGCTCTCTGACGACTCTGCGAGTCGTGCAATCTCCTTGCTTTTATCCTGTGCTGTATGTGCTGTGTGCTAAACATCTCTGAAAGTGCTGCGTCAATATCAGATAGTGACGTGGACAGTTGCGCCATCATTAGAAAGTTACTAGATTGTGTTGTCAACATACGGTGCGAACCATAATGGCCGTACCGGACATATTCCTGAACAAGCAGGACTTTTCTTCCTTAAGGCCGACCACCTACTCAAGCTACGAGATACATTCACAGATGCAGACAAAGATATTACGTAGTGTTCGCGTAAAATGTAACACCACTAGCTGATTTATCATTTGCACACGTACATTTCCGTCTTAAATGCAACTTATTATGAGCCGGGATAACTCAGTCGGTATAGCGATTGGCTACGGGCTGGACGACCGAGAAGTCGGAGTTCGAGTCCCGGTAGGGTCAAATTTTCTCTTCTGCACGTCGTCCAGACCGTCCCTGGGGTCCACCCATCCTCCTATCCAATGGGTACCGGGGGCTTTTTTCGCCGAGTATAAAGCAGCCGCGGCGTGAAGCTGACCACTCACCTCCAAATAGTGCCGAGGTCAAGAAAATGTGAATCTCTACATCCACATCTCCATACGCCTTCATGGCGTAGTGCTTAGTTAGTTAAGCACAGGGACAACTTCGCCTTTACATTATCCAATCACCCTTCTTCCTCGGTATAAGTTTCGGCCGTATACGGCCATCGTCAGGTGTCTTCTAGCTTGATAAAATTGGTGCACTGTATGCCAAAATTCCGTATCACGTGCGAACACGATATTTCGAAATTAAAATAAATTAACTTTAATTAAAGTTAATTATCATTCTAATGTTTTCCTTGAGGTCGTCGTCCATTTGTCTAAAATATATTTGCTTGAATGTTTCTCCTTCTGGTTTATTTGCGCAGCATTCCCTCTGCGGCGGGGGTATTACCTGTAATGTGTTGCGTTATATAATTTTATGCCCGCCTTTGTGGTATAGTGGTCAGAGTTCCTGGCTGCAGATCCAGAGGTCTCGGGTTAGATTCCCGGCGTTACTAGATTTTCTGAGAAGTAGTGGGTCTAGAACGGGGTCCACTCAGCCTCGTGAGGATTATTGAGGAGCTATTTCAAGAAAATAGCGGCTCCGGTCTAGAAAACCGAGGTTAACGGCCGTGGAGATCCGTTGTGCTGATCATGCCACACCCTCTGTCCGCAAATAGTTGGCACTAACTTCGCCGACAAGCGGTGGTTGCTCGGTCGGTATAGGTCGCTTGCGGACTACAGGCCACGGAGTTATTTTGTTGTTTTTGGTTTCTAAGTATTGATTGTCGTACTTAACTCGTGTTATTTGCTCTGCGCGAATTAATCCAATACGAGAGCCACTCAAGCAAATATCTTTCAAGCGAATGGACGACGACCACAAGGAAAACACTGGGATGAAGTTAAATTTATTTGAATTAGGAAATATCGTGTTCACGCGCGATACGTAATTTTGACACACAGTCAACAATTGTAGCAAGGTAGAAGACAACTGATGATGACCGTATACTGTCGAAACATATAGTGATGATGAAATGTGAGTAGAGAATAAGTTGCATTTTAAGACGGAACTACGTGTGAAATAAATTATATATTAATGCAACAGAGTGCTTAAATACAATAGCTGAGTTATGTTTAATTCCATGTGCTCACAATTTACTTACACTCACCGTCTCATTAACCACCACCACTGAATGCTACAGACGAGGAAGACGTTTACTATTCTATTTATACCCCGCACGAACAACCTTCAATTCGTAATCATGTTGCTTGCCTTGACAGAACGCGTTAATCAAGATGCTGACATGTTCGTCTCGTAGTTGAAACGAATTACCCATGGCGCGCATACTTTCGAGTGGCGACACCATCACGCAAGCACGGACGATTGGATGTAAAGTGAGTGGCAGAAGGTATCCAGCAACTGGAATAAACGTGAGAAGTCTGTCGCGAAGTATCTGGCAGCGGCTGAAGCTGCGTTGCTGATGGGATGGAGGGAAGGTGACGCAGTGTAACTAAGGTTCCGTTTTAACCCCCACACACCCTACAACCTTTACCTTAATGGACCCGACCAAATCCTCTGCGAATCCTGTTGAGAACGGGCAGGACAGTACAAAAGAAGAAGAAGAAAGGAATGAGAAAAGGGGAATAATGAATAGAAAATATCGGATAAATTAAAAAGAAAAAAACGATGGAACAAATAAAACAGAAGGATGTGAAAGAAACGGGGAAATGGCCCTGTGTTTAATTAAACTGTCATGTAGATTACAGGTAATGGAGGTATAGCTCAACGTATTCTGAACCTCGGCACTAGATGGAAGTGGGTGGTTAGCATTCAGCCTAGGCCTGCTTTACCCTCTGAGAAAGGGCACCTGGCAGATATTGGATAGGAAGCTGGACCGGCCCCCATAACTAAATTGGATGCTGAGAGGAAGAGAAACTCTTTCCTCTGCCGGGAGTCAAATCCCGAATCCTCGGTCACCCGTTAGCTACTCACTAAGCTATTATTTAACAATTCAGTCTCCGCCTGAGAACACACACACACACACACTTTTAACTAACTTCGTGGAGCTGAGCCCTTCTTGAGAAGCCACCAAGTGAGTAGCTGCTAAAACTACCCATCAGTTTATGAACCCCAAGATTCATTACTGTGCTCATAAGAGCCTCCCAGTGGTCCCTCCCCTGACTGATCCAGTCCATACCACCCCATCCTGTCTAAGATCCATCCTAATATTGTCCACCCACCTACGCCTTGGTATTCCTAGTGGTCTCTTTCCTTCTTCTTCCCCATCAATATCCTATATGCAGTCCTCTTTNAGAGATTTGTTAAGTGTGTTTAAGGGTATAATCGCTGTTTATTGTCAGAATCAAATGTAATTACTCATAGATTCTGTGGGCAAAATGCAGAACTTCTTAAATTAGGTGTGGTTTAAAGGTTTAAAACTATTGCTGTTACTCTTTGAGCGACGAATGGCTTATGATCTTCTTAACAATACAAAATATCAGTTCAGAGAAAGCATTAAGAGTCGGATGTAATGAAATCATTTTGTATGCCGTGAATGAGACAGCAGACGAGTAAGCGGCGACAGTAATGTGTCCACGGATTCCATTCTGATGTTAGTGTGGCTCCGTGGGCAATGCGACGTGAAACGTGAATATGGTTAAACTGATTCACAATGACTCTTCCTTATCCTTATGACAAATTGCAGGAATAAATATTTCTCTGTGTACAAGCTAAAGTTATCACCATATTTCATTAATTAAGCATCAGGCCATGATGTACGGGGAAGTTAAGTTATAGCTCCACCATTCTTAACCTCGACACTACATCGTCAGCGTCACGCCCCGGCCGTTTTATCCCCTACCGTCATTGGGCCCCAGAGCCGATACTGAGACTGTGAAGCACAGAATAGTCTATTGATCCTGCTGGATTGACCAGCGAGTAGCTTAGTCGCTACACTAACTGAGCTATCCTAGTTCCTCGGGGGATATACTCGTACAATGTGATTCTAAATTATTGTTGGAGTTTCCGTGGCCTATAAATTTCAAACCGGAAAAATACAAAATAAGACTGCTTATAGAATAAGAAAGTGTAGCTCAAAAGAGTTTTATTTGGTAATGGTATACTCCCAGTGTTTATGTCTGGGAGAGAATATGACGTCATACCTCTAAATGGCGACTGTTACATGTGCATACTTTAGTTTTTCGAAACACAGTCCCTTATTAAAACGCAACGTCGTTACAGAACTCAATATGGAAAAGCTCCACCTTCAGACAAAGCTACCCGACGTGGTTAAAGCAATTTCGAGAAACTGATAGTGTTCTGCATCGAAACGGAGCGGGAAGACCAAGCGCTTAGCAGGAAGATGTTCCTCGAATCCACAAAGCGTTTCCTCGAAGACCGTAAAAATCAACTAGACGAGCTTTTTGCAGTTAGGCACATTCTTGTTTTCTTTTTAATACTGATATTTGCGTTCAAATTCTAGACAAACACTGGCGCACATGATATAAACATTAACTTAACTCTGTTATTTAAAAGCACAGTTTAAAAGAACACAAGCTTATTCGGATCTCAGTTTTCAATGTTTTTGAAACACAAGTTATTCAAGCCTCAATTTTCGCTGTTATAATTGCAATTTATAACTACATGCAATTTCAAATTTTCAATTTTGCAAGATCGCCGATTGTTACTGAGGATAATTTTGTATTTGGAAAAACTTCGTTCCACATCACATGATGTGACAGGAGCAATGTCGGTCGTTTGGTGATAGTTATGGTTCATCTTCGAACTTGTTAGTTTACCAGAAAGTATATCTATAACTTATCAGCCTGAGTTGAACACATGCTACTGAATGGAGCAGCGCAAAGTGAGCAAACGGCAACGCAACTCGCGGAAAGACTGAGAAACTCGACTTCCAGGCAACGGAGCATGCCAGTCTTCTCAAAATTGCGTTGCCGCGTGGTTTCCTCGTGTCAGCTGTTCTGTAATGGGCTTCAGTGATAAATTTTTTTTTAAGATGGCACGAAAGGTTGACGAAGGCCGGAATAGCGACTGGCTACAGGCTGGACGACTGAGGAGTCGGAGTCGAATCCCGGTGGGGCAAGAATTTTCAGGGGCTCTTTCCCGGGGGTAAAGCGGCCAGGGCTTGAAGGTGACCACTCATCTCAAACTAGTGCCGAGGTCAAGAAAACTTGGGTCTATACATGCACTCCCTATACACCTTCATGGCGCAGTGCTTACGTAGTTAAGTACAGGAATAACTTTACCTTTACGAAAGGTTGACGAAGCTGCTATCTTTTGTGTAGTTAACTGAGCAAGACAAAATATGACAAATATATGACAAATATGACAAATGCCACCCAGTCTATGCTAGGCAGGAAAAAATAGATTCGGCTTGGGAAAGAATTTCTCATGAGATGGAGTCTTTAGAAACAATATAAGCACCTCAGTTTAAATTGTCACAGAAGAACGGATGCACCCAATGTATTCTTTTCCTAATATTGTATTTAAGCATCCTGTTGCATTAATATATCATTTATTTCACATATATTTCTGTTTTAAATGCAACGTATTACATAGTCACCCTTTTTCCACATTATATGGTTCAGCTGTATACGACCATCATCAGGTGTCTTCTATCTTGCTAAAATTGTTACAATGTATGTCAAAAATTCGTATCGCGTGTGAACGCGATATTTCCTGGTTATAAAATCGACCTTGATTCAAACAAATTAATTAATATCCCAACATTTTCCTTACGGTCGTCGTCCGCTCTTCTCACGCCGTCTCGACCGGTCTCAACTACCACCAAATTATGACATGATCAGTATTATTATTTTCCACTGCAGAAGTGCACGAAATAAAAAAAAAAATAATGCGTTACGTCGGACCCAACGTACCCATTTAAGATGATGTGACTAACTACACAAACATAAGTTTCCTCACTGTGCGCCTACTAGTCCGGAAACAAGTTGCCTGCTTGAAATTGGCAACATTTCTCGGAAATTGCTGTTGCGTTGCAGTTGCCAGTCATTCTGACTCTAGTTCTCACCCCGCTTTGTAGTGGAGACATGATGTGCTTACTTTGAGGCACGAACTGAGTTTATATATATTGTGGTTCTCACAATATGCAGCGACTGTTTCCCCAAACCGCATTAACCGGTTGGGTTGTGCAGCGGAGAAGTAATGAGCTTCCCGGCTCTTACATGTTTGCAGTACGCAGGCGCGAATGTCCCCCCTCGCATGTTCTGCTTGCCTCCATAAACAGACGAGCAGTTGAGTTATAACGAGAAGAGACGCAGAAGTGTGGAGTACGTTCCAATAATATTGTGTGTAACGCAGTGCCAAATGTGCTCTCAGCTGAAAAATGTGAACACGGAGCGAGGTAGGTTTTAATTTCAGAAAGTATGTGAAAGTACGTAACTGGTGTGAGATCCTTGAAGGACGAAATTGCAGTGGAACGCATTTCGGTCAACTTTCTTCGTGTTGCCGCTGGCAATCGTTTTTTCAGTAGTGCTCCATGCTAATCTGGCACTGCCCAGGCAGCGCATCATTCCAACCTCGACCTCAGGAGTTTGAGGCGCCATNTGCATTCTCGAATACGACGTCATTCAAATATATTGACGTGTCGTGATTTCCATCAATTAACAGTTACCTGATGATGGTTCCCTGAGGCCGAAACATGTAGCAACAGATGATGTTTTATGAATTTTAAATATAATCATAATGGGGGCAAGCGTAGTTGGTTGGGGCAGTATGCTACAAGCCGGAAGGTCGCGGGATCGAATCCCGATGTCACTGGATTTTTTTTTTTCAATTTACCTAATCCTTCCAACCGCACTATGGCCCTGGGGTCCACTCAGCCTCTAACAAATTAGTACCAGGAATATTCTTGGGGATAAAGGGCGGCCGGCGCGTAGGGCTGACAACCTTACCGCCATCTCTGACCCGACGGCCGTGTAGCCCGAAGCCTGTCGCTATACCGATTGAGCTATTCCAACTCATTTATTAAACTGAACATTTTGGAATATGTTGTATAAAGAACTTTCACATTGGGCTGCTACTATTTTCTGCGGAGCCTCGGGTTCAGTCCTTGAAGATTCGTGGTAACCGAAATGTCACTGTAGCGGGTTTCTTCTTTGTCCCCCTCTTCGGGGTTCTCTTACTAATCATCATTCCACAATTATTCTGTATTCATCCATCACAGCCGCCTAATTTGTGAGGCAGTCCTGACCAGAATCTACCAGGTTACATCAGGCCACGCCCCAGAAAGTACTTGTCACAGCCAAGGATGTGAAAAACTCATATCTCCTAGAAATATTGGCGAAAAATTCGTATGTGCTTCGCAGCCGACGGTGCACCGGTCGCCGTGAAGCGCAGAGCGGTGTAACCGGACAACAAAGTAAATATCCTCTCTGTATAACGCAAGTGTATAAATCTCTTCATGTTCTCTCTACATGAAGTCCAAAACGATGTGGTCATATTAAAATAAAATAACAGTGTGAAAGGAGCCCAAACAGATAAGACCACAGAGAAGACCTAGTTCTAAATGGCAGGATAATATTAAATGGAGAATAAGATCTTCTGGATTGTAACATCATGTAGTTTGGTAGAAGCCAACAGACGTTTCAGAGGAACGTATCACATTCATCATGAGGGTTGAAGGGTAAGGTGAGCAAGAAACTGACAGCAAGCAGAACTACTCAACCTATTTACAGAGACAACTGGACTTTTCACTATATCTTTGTAATATAAACCGAGGCTAGAAATTATCTTGTTGTCGACCGTAGAGAAAAGGCAAGCAAAATTATGGATCTCAGGTTCTCATGGCAAAAGTTGACAAAGTTCATTTTGGACCAGCTCATATGAAGAATTGCATAATGGCACAATCAATTTTCGGACATGTCACACACACACACACACACACATGTTAACACAGGTTTCAACAAAGTCACTGATATTTTTGTGGCAATCTATACAAATGAATATCACTCCAGCTACCTGCATTTTGCATGTTCTGTAAATGCTAAACACCCTTCCTACCATTTCTTTGTGACTGACAGATCAATAATAAGAAACCCACAGTATGGTGCATTCTCCTGCTGTTCAGTTCATCATACTCTGCTTTGTATCTTTGATTGTTCCTTAAAATTCATGAACAGAAATATTGCTTTCACATTCACTGTGCATCCATTGATTTGATATTAGATATGTGGTCTGCCCAGCAGACAGAGGGTCAAAAACAAAAACAAGCTTAACATGGTTGTAGAAGTAACAAAATGGAGTATTTAATATGTTGCTACTGTAGTCATGAAAGGTAGTAAATTTCAATGCTATTTTCCATAAGTTAGTCAGGTTTGGATGGAACCATAAGTGACAAACACAGACATGCTTCACTGAATCATTGGTGCCCACCTGTCAAACTACAAGCTGTCATAACACAGAAGACCACATAATATCAGTTTTCACCATCATGAAGACCTCAAAACTTAAATCTGCACTGCAATGTTTATCATGACAGTATGATTTTGTTTTCAGATGTTATGATTCAGTTGCTGATGTAAGGATGATGACCAGGATGGCAAGGATGGAACAGGTCATATTAAATGAAATAGAATGTCCAGTGTGTTATGAGCACATGTCTCGTCCAATTATACTGTGCAGAAGTGGCCATAACCTTTGTCATAACTGCAAAAAATGTATCTCAAAGTGTCCAGTATGTAAGGAAAAATTTATTACAAACAACCTGGCTCTTGAAGCAATTACTGATAAGATAAAGTTGCTACAGAGTGCCATAACACAGCCTGGTAAGCATCGATCACCATATGACCTCCTTGATGAAAATCGAACCAAACTTGTGTTTGCTGAAGAAGTGAGTAGACTCATCCTAAGAGAAATCAAGTGTAAATTCTGCCTAAAGTATTATTTCTCACCAATATATTTCTGTGTTAATGGACACAGTACATGTAAGGATTGCAAAATGTGTGCAACATGTTTGAGCTTAGCCACAAGTGGAAGAAATTTTGCTTTAGAGACAATAGTCAGAAGTGCTGAGTACCCGTGCCAATACAGGAATTTTGGTTGTGCTTCCATCTTGACTTTACCACAGATCCAACATGAGGAGGTATGTGAATACAGACCAGTAAGGTGCCCACTGTTTGACAGTACGGGGGTCACATGTCTCTGGACTGGCGTACGCGAAGACTTCAGAACTCACGTAACACATGAACATGTTGCATGTAATGTACATGAAGGCACAGTTATAAATCTGAATATCATGTACACATCTAACACTGTAATATTTGCCCTAAGTAAGATGTTTGTTATGTCAATTCTAATTAAAAACGGGGCTGTCTTTTATAGGCTAAACTTAGAAGGTCCTTTTGATGACCTCAACAAATACAAGTGTAAACATGTGCTGCTCTCTGATGATAATGTCATAACTACATTTGTGTTTTCTCCTTCACCAAAATGGATTGAATTTTCAGGAGGAATATTTATGGACTGTGTAGCTTCTACGCTTATACTGAATGTCAGTATCCACAATACATAGACTTCTCTGTGGCTCACAGATTCTGTGCAAAGAGGTATGACTGATATCACAGCTGACTGGTTAACACTCATAATTTTAATTCAGGACATCCTGAGATCAAATAAATTCTGCAAAGTATCCAGATAAGCTATGGCTGCTTCAATGTTCTTTTTAAATCACCATTCAGAGTCATCAAATCATTTGATACTGTATAATGCCTGCAGCTGTAAAAGCACTAAATATCTCAGGAATCAATCAATCAATCGGTAAGTCAGTCAACTAGCACCACCAAACAGCTTAAAGGCAACAAATGGTACAAACATTCACATGTCTGTCATGTAATTCAGTAATTCATAGGTATGAGAGTCATATTTATTGCGACTGATTGCAAAGTTATTTATTTTATTTATGATGAAATTTAAAATGTTGTACCTTTCCACAAATCTTGTATGCAGGAGGCATGAAATGCATACAGGCTCTGATACGGAAAATGACCGCTTGGATGGTTAAGGAAATGGATATCATGAAGTTAGGCTGTAAGGGTGGCTGGTCAATGGAACCGGCTCAGGATCATGTCCAATGGCAGTCTCTCATATAAGCAGTCTTGGACATGTTGTTTATATTAAAAAGTAATTCATTTCTACATAACCATCTTAAATGCAACTTATTATCTAGTCATGTTGTGTTGTTAATTGGTCTATGTATGTAGATATTTACCATGTACACAGACCAGTTAACAACCTAACTACTCTGGCAGTGTGGAAGAACCTAAAGCCATTGGTGCATACATAATAAAACTTATGATAACACTACAGCGACATCCTTATGAACTGCACAAATAACATATATATTACACACGCCTCAAAGGGAATGCTGCGTGAATAAATTCAACGATGAGAAATACAAGTACTCAGGAAAAATATCTTTAAAATGAATGAATGACGACAAGGAAAATATTGGGATGTTAATTAATTTTAATTATGAAATATCACGTTCACATGTTTGTGCATTGTATCGTTGTATACATCCAACGATACAATGCACGCAGCCACAACAGTAGAACACATCACAAGACATAATATACACACAACATTAGAAACATAAGAAGAACAACCCTCATGTGGATGATCAGTAACATACACGAATTTAAAATATGACGTATGAGATAATAGGTTTTAACAAGTTTAACATATAAAGGCAAGCAGTGAAATGGTTGATGGATCGATACACCTGAAGATGGCAGCATACTGCCGAAACATGTAGTGTAGAAATGGTACATGATATTGTATGCACTTGAAGACTGTTAATACATACACATTATGATTATGTTGTTGTTGTTATTATTATTATTATTATTATTATTATTATTATTATTATTATTATTATTATTATTATTATTATTACACATCGTCCTGGAACTGTGTCTTCATATTCAAGTGGTGTCACATTTAAAATAATTTGATTTTTTTTATTAAGATTTAGTATAGTTCCTTCTTTTTTTCCAATTTTGATTTTCTCTGGTTCAAATGCCTAGCTTTCCCCCTTCCCCTGTCAGCACCTATGGGCTGAAATTTCATCTCTCACAAGTATGAATAAGAAAAGGTAAAAAAAAAAAAAAGGTAAAGTCCCTGTGCATGAAGACGTATGGGGAGGCGATGTATAAATACATGTTTTCTTGATGCTGGCACTAGTTGGAGGTGAGTGGTCAGCTTCATGCTCCGGCCGCTTTACCCCCGTGGAAAAATAGGAGGCTGGGTGGGTTCCAGAACCAGTCCGGATGACATGGAGAAGAGAACATTTTTGACTCTATAGGGACTCAAACCCTGACCTCTCAGTTATCCAGCATGTAGCCAGTGGCTATACTAACTGTGCTATCCCAGCATGAATAAGTATGTATGTTAAACATATTTTATGACCATTGGGGTCAGTGAGTAGCCCGATTCACAATGAACTGGAAGCCTGTCACCATGTACAGAAGAGCATGAAGCAATCACGCAAAGCTGGTGCTGAGGTTAAGTATGTATGGTGCTTTACCAGCATGATATTTCCATTATAAACTTTAGATATTAGCATAAAATATGAACATATTTTCATATTATTATTAATCTGGTATTATATATATTGTGCTTAGACTTAAATAGATATGCATATAATATTTTTACTGACACGATTTCAGTCCACGGAGTATTTTTTGTATCCAGGTTGCATTCTGCATATTGCAACCTTCATCAATGCTTGCCTATGCAAATATCACTTGTTACTGCGTAACTGTGGAAAACATGGAAATTTATGTGTAAGTTATAGACTTATATAAAGTATTTTATATATCAATATTAATAATTCTGACTGTGTAGAAATGTCATATGAAAACTGCCTAGTGTGATATATATAAAATAAACACCTAGTTTTGAAATTATATTTTCATGAAAACTAGTTAGTGTATTCTGGAATGTAATCCAAGAGGTAGTAACCTTCAAAGTCATTGCCACAAAAACCTCAAATATCACATGCACTCATCGTCATTGTATAATGTTAACCAGAAGGGAAAAGAACGTTGGGAAGACTTCTGAAATAGTGGAAGGATTCCATGTTGTAATATGTAACAGGTCTCAGTATGTGTAGCACTGGAAAGAGTAATGATGATTCATTATATCTTTATGACCCAACAGTTCTCGTATTGTTCCCAGAGGATTTTACTTCAAGACAAACATTATGCAATTAAGGAGGAAACTGTTTTATTTAGGATTGTCATGAAGCCTTATGCAGTAGTGATCTTAAATGCTGCTTGAGTCTATTTACCTGAGTTGTTGATAAAATAGAACTAAAATTAAGATTATAATAAGGGTATTTGTTTCATAACAGATTTTTTAAAACTTTTCTTCCTTCCTCAATAGCACAGTGTGAGCCACGGTTCAACCATGCAGTTTAAAGAAGAGAATTTTTAGTACTGCTTGCACTATCAAATTAACCAGTACTTTTTCAGTTATTTAAGTCTATGCTTTTTCTTTAACCTATATTTGAGTTTCAATGGTGAGATGAGCAGGGCAGAGAGAGATTAGAATTTCATTAAAAATTTAAGCCAGAAAACCAAAAAGAGACCACTTGGGGATCCTAGGTACAGATAACAAGATAATATTTATCTTCTCTAAGAAAAAAGGTGTGAGAATTTGGACTGGATTCATCTGTGTTTACAGCATAGTGGGATGTGATGTCATGCTGTCTAGGTGATAAGAAGCAGAAGGTTCCTCCAAAATGTTCGTAAACTTTGTTTGAAACCTCTTGGTGGGCATTTCATAACTTGAGCATGCAAAACTTATGGAAGAAAGGTCCTGTGTGTTCACTGAGATCTCTTGTGTGTGATGATTTTGGTCTTGATGTTGAAAATAAAATCTAGTAACTTTCTAATGATGATGTATCATTCTTTGTCATTATTTGATGATGAACTACATGCTTACAAATGTTTGAGATACACTGTACTTAGCTATTAAACTACATCACACACATTCCTGAAGTTGTATCTTTATATTTATTGCTGTAATCACCTCAGATATTATATGGAAACTGTTAAATCTGAATTTCACACCATGTCAAATCAACTTCCATGACCCTTTCTAATTCTAATAAATTTTGCAGTCTTGCTGGTTATCCTTAAGAAGTGACATATATGAAATTTTACTTTCCAGTATCCGTTAGTTGCAGATATGCAGCATTTTTTCAATTCTTAAATTTTCCTTTGTTCTTGTTCACAAAAATGCTTATAACTCTGAACCTAATTACGATAGATAATTCATTTTTATGTTAAGAGAAAGCTCTTAAATGGGGCTTTCAGTCGGCATGTCACTCACAGTATTTTAAGACACATCAAGATTTTCACCCTTGACTTTGACCATAGTTTATGAAAATACCTATAGCCAGACTTACATAAAAATTGATCATTTCAATACATCTTTGGAAAACATCGTGTTGGGACATGAAAGTGAAGAGAAGATGTGATTTTCAGCATGTTACTGGTCTGATTAGGTATGATAGGTGGTGATGTGACCTGTACAGATATGCAGCAGGGCATCAAAACTCTTCCAGTCTTCATACCTGATGCCAGTAGAACTAAGTTGTATTTCCTTGTCTGTCAAATTCTGCAGTGGTTACCCAAGTGCAAAATTAATTCATATCTAATATTTCTGCAGGTGCAAGTGTCAAAAACCTTGATGTTTTAAACCACTGTTGCAACATCCTGAAAACTGGTGACAGTGCCAGTTCCTAAGGAAACCTGAGACCTATATTAGACTGTGTGGGATATCTTCTGGTATATAATTCTGTGAATTCTATTGGAAGTCAACTGTCGTTTCGGAGGGATATATCATCTTCGTCTTCAGGGTCGAATAAGCCAAGCAAGATACCTGGTTGCCATCTGCCTTCACGCTGATATGTTTGGCTTATTTGACCCTGAACATGGAGGCAGGTTGATTTTCAAGGGACTACACTGCGTTATATGCCAGAAGACAGTAAGTACTCTCTATTACACTGGATGATATAAAATATTCCCAGTATTCAGGAAGGACAAAAGTCTGTGAAAAATGTGGAAATTTTTTGCAATTTTTTCCCAAAATTTTGGAAAAAAAAAAAGAAAAGCAGTTCTCTTTTCAAGCTCATATATCAAAAAGGAGGACTTGAACTTCAGGAATTCTAAAATTGAGCAGAATCACTCTGTTTCTTCTTGAACAAGTCTCTGGGTCATTAGCATAGTCACCACTAGAAAGCTGTCACAGGGAAGTATCGAGAAGACTTCAGTGGCAGCAACAGGTGACAGTGACATGGTGGTGCAATTGAAGGATCTCTGGGTCATAGGGTTGCCAGATTTTGTAAAATAAAAAAAGGAGTGATGTCTTGTTGCTTCTTTATAATGACATTTTTTTACAACTAATAGGCTATAAAATATACATAATCAACATACTACATAACTTACAAAATTCTACTACACATCTGTATTACATAGGCCTACTACACATTTATAGAACAAATTGTTTAAATTAACAAAGTATTTCGAAAGTTTATTTGAACTTTCAGAATTACATTTTTCTTTCATTTTATGTCCCTTGTATTGTGCATGTTGTCTCAGGTCACTTTGTCCACCGTGCAAAATACTAAAATCCTTCCTACACAACGTACAAAACGCCTGGTTCTCGTCTGGTCCCGGCTTAACCCACGAAAACATGTATCTTCCCATTTCTTAAGATATATTTGATTATGTTTGGCCTGGAATTTCAACTTCTTCCATGGAGGAGTCTTTGATGGATCTTCTTCGCCCTCAAACATTTTTGCTAACTTGACACTGACTTTCTAGCGAAGATTGAACGGATTAAAAATACACTATCACCAACAACCTCTGCTTTGGTTTAGAACCTCACGTGTTGCCAACATTCACGAAATGCAACAACAAAAGAAACTATAAGAATGTCATTTTCCAAGGATTACAGAAATTTTATGGTAATATTTAACCCATGAAATATAATTCGCAATTGACTTAAATAAAAAAAACGGAGAATTATCCACTCTGGGTAAACAATAACTGGAGGAACAAAATTTGGGTGAAAACATGGAAGAATCCAGGGAAAACGGGGTATCTGGGAACCCTACTGGGTCATTAGCATAGTCACCACTAGAAAGCTGCCACAGGGGAGTATCGAGAAGACTTCAGTGGCGGCAACAGGTGACAGTGACATGGTGGTGCAACTGAAGAAAATTTTCACATAACAGGAAAAAAAGGGTGAAGTGGTTCAGATTTTGATGGTTCTTCTCAACAGCTGGTCAGTTAGGAAAATGGAACAAGAGTTGAGAGGCTGTCAAGACATTAGTGTCTTAAAAGGAATTTTGTAAATCCAGTTGTAACAAAATGCATGTAACTCATATACAAATATATGTATCTCATCAACCCATTCATGTCCCAACATGAAGTTTTCCAAAAATGGACTCATTGCAGAAATTTGGCAATATATTTTCCATAAACTAAGGTCAAAGGTCACGGCAAAAATATTAATGTGCCATAAAATATGGGTGGCATACCAAATGAAATCCCCAGTGAAGACTTTTCATTTAGTTCAATAATGGTCTCTCGGTCTTCATCAGGACCAGAATTATAAGTATTTAAGTGAATCAGAGCCCAGGAACAGTCAAGGGAAACTTAAAACTTCAAAGTTCAATAACTTGGAAATTAATTAACACTGGAAGGAAAAAACTCATTTTTATCACTTACTCGTTAGACCCAATAGGCTTACAGGGTTTCATTGAAAACCAAGGTAGTCATATCATTTTCTGTGTTGATCTGATGTGGAAATAACCCTCAAGTCAAACTGAAAAAGAAAATGTGTTCAGTTATATCTGAATTCTATGCTGTGAGGAACAATCTATCAGGGTAAATAGCAGCTACTCTTTTATGTGTATATTTTATTAATAAATTTCATTGTCATGTAGATAATACTAATTTATATAATACATTATAGTATTATTTGTATTCAGTAAAGATTTAAATATAATTTATGTTGCTTAACAGACAGTAAGTAACCTTGCCACAGCTACTACCTTCCACATATTTTCCAATTAATTTTTAGCCTACTTTCCTTATTTTGGGATCTCCATGATGTGTCTCTGATTCCCCCACCCCATGAAATTTTAATGCCTCAACAAATTTCTGTGAAACTTGATACATATATCATAGCACCTGAGCCCATCCCAATGGCGTACTTCATAAATTCCATCAGTCCGTGTGCCTGTATCGCTCCTCTCATTGCTAGGCAACGGTTTGGTAAATTGTATTCCTTTAGTTGCTAGGCAACGGCTCGGTAAACTCGTTCCTGTTGCAACGAACACACGCAACAATAGAAGAAATGTTTGATACATTTGTCCTGCGTATTTTCCTATCGTTGCTAGGTAAAAACTCGGTAAACACGTTTTCGCGGCAACGAATAATTGTTGGAGGTGTCGTTTTACATGCGATCCGTGTTGTATCACAGGCAAGTGTGCAGTTAGTTCTTCCCAGAACTTATTGTTTACTAATCTATCATTCGACGTTGCATAGTCTGCTGAGGTGCTATACTGGTAATTGTCAACGGTGTAGACTTAATAATGGAAATGCCTGGGTGGTCGAGCTTGCAGTTCAAACTCGAACGGAATGAACGTAAACCATGATACGACGCCGTTCCCGTTAACTAACTACGGTTTTATATCTTCGACGCAGAAATGAACGACAGACATCACATGAGACGCTCATGGTTAAAGGGGATGGCGCTTCTATCTTCTGGGATATAACACAATGTAGTCCAGTGAAAGCCAGCCGCCGTTTCGACGTAACATTGCATTCATCTTCATAGTCGAACAAGAAATCGGCATGAAGCAAGTAGAAAGAAAGATGGAAGCGATGTTCCTCTGAAACGTCTGTTGAATTTCATCGGACCACACCCAGTTATATGTCAGAAGATAGGACTCTTCATAGCAGTTGTTGCGGGATCCTCAAATCCAGCAAAGATAGTGTCACGTGTCCGGGGTTCCGTGACGAGTAATAATGGATCCTGGATCAGGTTATTGGATTTATTGGCACTTCCATTGCAACTATAATTATAACCGCACACAATCCATGACTGCCTAAGATTCGCTCCCTTCTTTACTGGACTACGAGTGTCTTCTCTTCCACTGTATCGAATGACGAACGAAGAATTCCTTCCGACTGAATTGAATGAAGAATGACGACTCACCTACGAGCGAACTCTCCTCTCCTCTCTCTCTCTGTCTTTTTCTGAGCGTCCTCACGTGTCCTCCTTTTTATAACTTCGAGAAAACCGAATAGCGACCACCACCTCGAACAGTACAGTTAGTTGTCATTCTGCCGTCACGGGAACGTGCTTACCGAACCGTTGCCTAGCAAATGGACTCGTTCGTTGCTCAGCAACGGAGCCCTGGCTCCACTATTCCGGCTCTAAGGCGGTGCTTACCTAACCGTTGCCTAGCAATTGTCATATTCGTAACAATATAATTTATTGCACGTCAGTGTCTTTAAACGAAGTGTCAGGGTGGTTTCCCCACGCTCAAGAAAGAACCACGGGGATACTGTGGACCGCCCCGGTTGAGCTGCAGCCTTAGCAAACATACCAGACTACACGGCGTCACATTTAATGACCTTTACTTTTTTATGACTGGCTACTTGATTTTAATTCTTTGTGTGCTTTATATTTCTACTACATGCCAATTTATTTCGTGCTTTTTGATTACTTGCATTGCTTCTGCTCAAAATTTCCATATAGATGGGAATTTTTAAGTTCAAGTCAAGGGAAATTTCTGCGTTCCAACGTGGCGGCGCCGATGTTCCGTTTATAGTAGTTCCTGCCTGGTTACTTCGACGGATGTCTTAGCACAGCTTTCGAAAAGTACAGGTAAATAAGTAAGTAGGTAATTAAATAAATAACGCCCTCAGTTTTAACGTGATTGCTGACCTCGTGAACTTTGTCCATCGTCCGATATTCTAAACACAGCGTTTATGAAACTGAATCTGTTACCGTTATCAGGTGAAAGGTTCGGGAGGCACTTTCCCCGTTGTCTCCGTTAGAAATACATACCTTCAATCGCGGGACCTGAGGTTTGCGATTTCAAGCGGGTCCAACAGGGTAGGTACATCTATCCTTTCTAACCTGAGTTTGTGTTGTGTTCTATAGAATACTAGGCAATGGACAAAGTCCACACAATCGTCAGAATATTTTAGAAGTACAGTATTACATTTGGGCACGCGGTAGCTATTCTACAAGCCGGAAGGTCGCGGGTTCAAGTCCCGATGAGGTCATTGGATTTTTTTCAGTTAACCTAATCCTTCCAGCCGCACGAGGCCCTGGGGTTTACTCAGCCTCTAACAGAAATGAGTACCAGGAATAAATTAAATAATTTTCCTGGGAAGTAAAGCGCGGCTGGCGNAGGAATTATATATATATATATATACACACCACAGACAAAACCGATTTAATAAGAGGTGGCTGTTTGTAGGTCTTTAAATTGCGAAGTTTGTTATAGCACTGGATAATATGATTGCAAGTGAATTGAATTTGAAAGGACGCGAAGGGAAGAAATCGTGACCAAATTGGAGGTACAGGCAACCCACATTATAAGGGACAAAATCTGGCTATGCACACTTGTGAATTTTTAGAGATGTTGAGGCACTAAGAAGCTTTTGTAGTTAAAAATCCAGTTTAACATAAAAAAAGATCCCAGTATCAAAACCTTCATGTATTATATTTATTGCGTCTATTGGTTATGTATCGTATAGTGTGCTTCCGATAACACCCCTTCACTCGGTTACAGACGACTTCGGCGGCTTCCCAGCCCGTTATAACGAGGGTTTACTGTATACGAGTACTTCAGGTTCTATAGATGAATGCATGCACAGTGCCCTCAAGTCATTGCAGTTTCCTTCAAAATCCCTGCTCTTTAATCGT
>NW_019731220.1:0-11478 GCF_002891405.2 Cryptotermes secundus | reverse complement strand
CCCCCCCCCCAACACACCATCTTCAGGAAATATATCTGTCCAAAAATCGTCCATCTTAAAGAACCCCAAGGTTCATTACCTCAGTCATAAAACATCCGCCAGTTGTATCCAGGACACGCACTCGGCTCAAGCACAGAATGAACACAGACTGTGCTGGTTAAAGTCGGTCGTATCTTCTCACTTCCTTCCTACACTGCACACAGCCCTTCCGTTAAATCCAAGATTAAACAGAGACCACAAAGGGAGAGCCACAACATAAACAAATGCTGGCAGCTGGGTAAGGAAAACAGGAGAGGCGCTTCGTCTGAAACATCTGTCAGGGAACACAATGCCTTGAGTGGGCGACAGCCTTGTGCGTGTTCAGCGCAGATGTCCCGTAAGGGCCCCCATACACACACAGTTTGGCCTCCAGTTCGGCCTGCACAGTTGAAGACTGAAAGGCAAAACTGACGTGTGTGGTGCGGCCGGCCGGCCAATCGTTCGGACTCTTGGCCTGTGGGAAACCCGTCAGTCCGTCAGTTCTGCCTGCAGGACCGTAGCACGTGACGTGTGTGACTCAACATTATAGGCTGGAAGACCGTGATTGTGGCATGAAGCCTGCCGCTTTATCTGCGCGTGTATGGGGAGGAAAGGGAGGGGGTAAACTGTCACAGTTTTGCCTGTAAGGTCGATCGGAAGGACAAACTGTGTGTGTATGGGGGGCCTAAGACGAGTTCGCTTCCCATGTGTGATAGAAACAGAATCTTAGCAATTTTCTATTCTTGGCGTAACATTCTGTGTCATTAGCTGCTAGGGTCACCAGTATAAGCCATTGTGCTTTAATTCTTCCTCCGATCCGACTTTAGCCACCCCTTTTCTCTGAGACCAATTTGGATATTATGAACAAACTCCGTGGCTTCTGTCCGCAAGCGAACTATACCGACCGAGCGACCCCCGCTTAGTGTCAACTTTAGCGGATAGAGGGTGTCGCGTGGTCATTGCAACGAATCCCCACGGCCGTTAATTTCGATTTTCTAGACAGGAGCCGCTATTTCCTTGAAATAGCTCCTCGATTATCCTCACTAGGTTGAGGGGAACCCGTTTCAGACTCACTACTTTTGAGAAATTCAGGTAGCGCCAGGAGTCGAGCCCGGGACCTCAGGATCTGTAGCCAGGAACTCTTGACCACTAGACCACAGAGGCGGTCAATTTGGATATTATCCCGCCATAAACTGGCCTACCAGAACTGGTCTTCTGTCTTGAAAGGTACTGGCCAACAGACCAAATGCCGTCTGGGATCTGACGCAGTGCAGTTTGGTAGATAGGTAAGAAGATTTCCGAGAACTGTGGTGCTCTTTTTCAATCCTGGTTTCTCCGAAACGTTGATATATACCAAATTACACGGCGTCATATCCCAGAAAACAGCAACATTCATAGTTACCACCTCGAATCTAGGAACATACGAAATGTTGATGTGTGTCAGAACAAAGTCACATATGTAAAGGACTTATCAGGAGGTTCTGCTCAGTAACTTACCCAATAGCTTCGTGGAGCACGGAGCCTTTCTTGGGAAGCTATTACTGACTCCGTTACCTAAGTAATCCCTAACATTTTATGGAACCCGAGGTTTCATTACAGTTTTCACGAAAGCCCTGTCCCGAACCGGATGAATCCAGTCCCCACTATTCCATTCTGTTTGTTTACGATAAATTTTAATCTTATCCTTCATCTACACTTTGGACTTCTAGTGGACTCCTCCCTTCAGGGTTTCCTACAAAAATCTGTATGCATTTCTCTTGCTTTCCATACGTGCTACATGCCACACCCATCTCAGCCTCCTTGAGTTATTCGTCCTAATATCCAGCGAGGATTACAAATTAACGAAAATTATCACTCCGTAATTTTCTTCGACCTCTTGTTACTTCATCCCCTTAGGTCAAAATGCTTTCCTCGCCATCATCTTGCGAAACACCCTCAGTCCCTGAAGAGTTCTGCTTCTGGGACAGAACTCTTCATAACCGGAAGTGCGAAAACCTCTCAGTCCTGGTTCTTCTCTTAATGCGAAGTACTTAGTGTCACTTCCATACAAGATTGCAGGCAAAATTAGGCGTATATTTTCTGCGTATTTTAAATTTTATGTGTTTAAATAGCATGAAAAAGATTGTGAAATTAATGTTAGCATGTAATCCCCAAACAATGCGTTTATTTACGTATTTGCAATTTATTTAACCACACTGAATAGCACTGAAACAGATGTAATTTTATGTTTTGTCAGCAGCGAACTTCAGATGGCGGATGGCGGAGACTTCCAGATAGTGAACCTGAAGACTATTGCCCCCTCTCTGACCTGCATACTTTGTACTGAACCACTGACTAATGAGACAAGGCTGTGTGAGTCCGGGCATACATTCTGCAAGAAATGCTTACCAAAGATGGGTCACTGTATGGAATGCAGAGCAAAGATCCTCGTGGGCACACGCAACTATCTGATAGAGAAGATAGCAAACGTGGTGAAGTACAAGTGTCATAACTATTATTACGGCTGTAAAACTCTGTTATCCGAAGAAATCCATCTCAATCATAATGTGACGTGCCAGTACAGTACGATTGCTTGTCCTCTGGAACAGATCGAGAGTGTCAGATGCCAGTGGGTGGGGACACTGTCTCAGATTTTGCATCATGTAAAGGCGTATCACAGTAACAAGATAACAAACAGAAATTATTTCTGTTGTACCTCGCTGCAAGACACGTATTGGTTGACTGTGTACAAGGGAGAAGTCTTCTTGTACTGCAAACAGAAGCGGCAGACACACTGGTACGCCGCTGTGGTGAGCGTGGGGGTAACGGAAGCCTCGTTCAGGGGAGTTTTCGTCTTAAGATCATTTGAAGAAGACAGCAACGAGGCAGTTGAAATTTCTTTTACTGTAGATCTTATTGATGCTTTTGAACAAATATTCGTTTCCGGTAGATGCCTTGTGTTAGATGATGTAACAGTAAGAAATTTTATTAAGAATGGAAAGATCAATATGATGGTTTCAATTGAAGAGATCTCTTCCAATTAATTGATGCATATTGTGATATAATTCTTGTGACAACATGCATATTCTTTAACCATTTCGGATTCTAAACCGCACATACTGGTTAGTAAAGATCTAATTCTCAGTTATTACAATTCCATACGTTTTTAAGACATTGTACTCTTTGTACTACAACATCGCCATGCAACACAAATTTTTATCATTGACCCCCTGAGGACAAATGTTATGTGTCCAGCTTGGAAAAAAGTTGATTTTTCGGAACACAATACTGCTTAAAAAAAAAAAAAGAATATTGCTCTTTTTTACATGTAACGTCATGGAGTCTGCAGAAGTTTGCTGGCGTGATGTTCCTGAGGGAAGTTTCATTGGTAAACATTTACTAGATTCATAATATTGTATTTCAGCATCCTGTTGCATTAATATCAATTATTTCATCAATATATACTATTTCCGTCACAGTGCAACGCAAGATTGTTACAGTCACTGTAGTCTTTATTCATGACATGTTTCGGCGGTATACGGCCATCATCAGGTGACTGTAGAAATCTTGTGTTGTACTGTGACGGAAATACATATATTTATGAAAATAATCTACTAGATTGTATTGAGTCCCATCCCTGAAGGCAGTAATTTCAGAGCCATCTTGTGAGAACTTAAAATTTTAGGCGGCTCTTTATAATTTACTCAATAATTTACTAGATATTTATTGCAGTGTTAATTATTTATCCTATATTGAACTCATGTTTAAACCATGTTTTAAATATTACTGGCATATTTACGGCATATGACGGTTCTACTATAATTCCAAAAAGTAATCATATCGCAGTTCAAGTGCACTTGGTATTTTTATCATAAATGAAAAATATATCAATGAAAGGAAATTTGTAATTAATTTGTAGTTAAATGTTTTACGAATTTTATCCTAATATATTGACAATTATGCATAATAAATTACACCATTAAAAGAAACATTTAAATGCTTTTATTTTCGTGAATGTAATCTAACACTCAAGCATAGTGGTTACTATACACACCACCTGCTTTAACATTAAAAAAATGAACTCCCACACAGTGTACTTATGTGTCCCGTATGATGATCACAATTATTTCCTTATATAGAACATTAACAAGCTGGTCGTTGCCATGGAAACATTGTGTTTCCTGTAAGGCAGGAACTTAATTTTCTAAAATATTATTCGCATAAATTTTAGGTTCAAAGTGATAATTACCCTATGTATATGAGGCACTATGCTACAAGCCGAAAGGTCGCGGGTTCGATTCCAGATGAGGGAATTGGATATTTTTTTCATTTGACGTAAGCCTTCCAGCAACACTATTGCCCTGGGGTCGACTCAGTCTAACAGAACTGAGTACATGGGGGGTAAAGGGCGGCCGGCGCGTGAGGCTGACAGCTTCACCGCCATCTGTGAGTCGATTGTCTAGAAAATTTATAGAGCCTCGACGTCTCACAACCCTATGGGCCTCCACGGCCTGTTACAGGGATAGCTTTATATACATTCGTATTTACCTGCACTGCCTCTTAATCCTTCAACAGCCAGGCTCCGTGCCTCGGAATATAACAATGACAACGCTGCCTAACTTGTTACTACACTTCAGAAACCACTATGTGACACACACTGTCTTTCCTTCTCCATCGCCTTCGGCTGCCGTCTCAAGAGGCTCTCTCAGTTCTCAGCTGCAACTGTCAACTCTCTGGATGCCATCCCTTCTCATTTATCTACACAAAGCTCAGCTCTAGACTAACTGNGACTGGAGGCGATACGCTCCTCCGAAACGTCGGTTAACACCACATATACACGGTGCCAAATCCCAGAAGACAGCTTTCTTCATAACTGTTGTATAGCTGTATAGTCCTGCGACGTTCCGAAGGAACTGAGGGCTTCCATTTTCTGGGCAGAAAAGTGAGCCACCCAAGAAACCAGCAAGAAGCAGGCGGCAAGCCCAGTAAATGGTTTACTTCCAGGATGTGATTGAACAGTGGGGCAGAATTTTCATTTTTTTAATGCTAGTGGGGTGGGACTAAGTCCCTTATACTGCGGCCACTTCTGGCCTATTGTACCAGCCCCAGATGATAGGTGAGGGTGATTGTGGAGCAATTGGTGGAATGAAGATTGGCAGGGGAAACCAAAGTACTAGGACAAAACCTGTCCCAGCGCCACTTTGTCCACCACAAATCCCACTTGACCAGACCCGGGATAGAACCCGGGCCGCCGCGGTGGGAAGTCAGAGACTAACCGCTTGAGCTATGGCGCGGCCTGAATTTTCAGTTCCTTCGCTTCGTATTGGAGAAGTCCCAAGTTCGCGTGCGACTGAGGAAGTCTGCTATCTTTAATTTCCTCAGTTCCTCCGGGTACATTCTGGGACAGTAACTCAATTCAGGCCATGATTAGGCAGGTGGAGTAAGTGGTCGTAAGAAGGATGGCCAGAAGAAGGTGAGGGGGGGGGGGACAATCTATGGAAATTCTTTGCCAGGTTTCACTATACACTGTACAGAGTGTCTCAGGAAGAAAGGTCAATATTCTGAGAGGTCATAGTATCGGACATTCTAACCAAATAGTGTATATGTACATGTGTCCTATTCCGAAAAGTTTCCGAGATATTTCACTGTACAGTTTCAACACTGTTGATAAGAAATAGATATTAATGTACTGATTGTAATACCGGTATTTGCTTAAGCGACAATTGTTCCTACAGTTTACCTAGTATAATAAATATTCCAAATTCCACCGTCAACATCAATGCACTTTGCAACTTGTGTGAGGACGTGGCGTGTTGCTCCTCTGTACAGTGTACTGTACAATGCAATAGCTCTATCTCGGAAACCGTTCGTTATAGGACACATATACTCGTATATGTACACATTTTTGCTTAGCATAACCGATAATGTGACCTCCCAGAATATTGACCTTTCCTCCTGCGGTAGGACGACAGATGCAACGACGAGTTGGAAAGGGTTTGTAAGGAGAAGGTGGTGGCCTAGTGGAGGTACTACCTCGGAATATTCCTGGAGACTGAGAAAACAACGAAACACTTAGGATAGCCGGCACCCCCTATAAATAAGAACCGAGCATGTCTCGAACAAAAGTCAAGAGCGTTACCGCTATACCAACATTTCGGCAGCACCTGCTGCCTCAGTCTTAGATACATTTATCTTGAACACGGAAGCAGCATGTTTCTCCGAAACGTTGGTACCTATTTACTGATTTACGCTGGTTATACTAATAGGTAACGGTGTCCCTGCCTGTAGCCGAGCCGGCAACATGTACTGTGTTCGCTCGCTCGGAAGCCGGGATCGTGAGTTCGAGTCCTACTCAGGGCATGGATGTTTGGTCTGTGTTTGTGTTGACCTGTACTTAGGCAGAAGCCTTGCGAAGAGCTGATCACCCGTCTGTAAAATGATCAAGACTCTGAGAAATCAGCCCTATGCTCCAAAGTGGGCGCAACAGGAGAAAATAAACAGTGTCCCTGTACTTAACTAATTAAGCATCACGACATAAAGGCGTATGGGGAGTGAAAGTATAGATTCAAGTAATCTTGACCTTCGCATTAGTTGGAAGTGAGTGGTAAGCTTCACGCCGCTGTGCCCCCTAGGAAAGAGACACCGGCGTCCATTGGATAGGAGGCTGGGTGGACCCCAGAGCCCATCTGGACGACGTGAAAATTAGAAAAATCTCACCCCTACCGGGAATCCATTATTTTACAAATATAATAAGTAAATATGTATTTTATTTACCTTCTATCGAAACTACAGAATTGTTTTGTACCGTTTACTACCGATTAGCTCATAATGATGACGACACATCAGAAGTACAGGTTATTTGTAGGAAAACGAGACCAGAGATTAATTTCATACAGTAATCTCTTCTTGGTTTGCTGCTCCTGGGCTGATTGTAATTGTGTGCCGATCACAGTGGCCGCTCGGTCTAAGGCATGAACAGTCTTCGCCCGTTCAAACACTGGGATCGTGGGTTCGAATCCCACTCGAGGCATGGATGCCTGTGTGTGTTGTTCTGTGTGTAAGTAACGGCCTGGCGTCAGGGCTGATCCCCCTCCAAGGAGTCCTACCGACTGTGTGTAGACTAAGACACTGAAAAAGCGGTCAAGGTCCACAAGGACTGTAGAACCATAGGTAGATAAACTGTAGTTATGTAAATGAAAACTGTTTTCAACTATTTTATTGACCGACACAACACAACAAACAGAAAAATTCAAGGTCAGCGCCCAGCTATGGTTTCGCTACATGTTTCAGACACTGACGGCCATCATCAGGCAAACACATATTAACAAACATTACCATTGAACTGCTGTATATAGATTGGATACAATCATTTAAAATACTTTGCGTAAAAATACAATAAGTCAGATTATATAAAAACCATAAGCTACTGTATAAAACAAGATAAAACTTAATTGATGTTATACAGCATCGAATCAGTCGCTGATATTTTGCTTTACACACGCTTCCATGTATCAATTGGAAGCTCGATACTTCTTTTATATAAGAATGTATAGGAGGCCCTTGATGTTGCAAATTAATTAATTGTGTAGTCGGTGCCTCATCTTACGAAGGATTGTCCGTACTGTATGGAAAGTAAATAACGTCCATTTGCAACATGAAGGGCCTCCTATACATTCTTATATAAAAGAAGTATCGAGCTTCCAACTGATACATGGAAGCGTGTGTAAAGCAAAAAATCAGCGACTGATTCGATGCTGTATAACATCAATTAAGTTTTATTTTGTTTTATACAATAGCTTATGGTTTTTATATAATCTGACTTATTGTATTTTTACGCAAAGTATTTTAAATGATTGTATCCAATCTATATACAGCAGTTCAATGGTAATGTTTGTTAATATGTTTTTGCCTGATAATGGCTGTTAGTGGCTGAAACATGTAGCGAAACCATAGCTGGGCGCTGACCTTGATTTTTTCTGTACGGGAGGCTGTGACAACAGGACCTGAGTGGGGTAGCTAAAGAATAACCCATTGTAGAAGCCATTGCCAGAAAACAGCTAGTGGAGACTCCAATAGACTGAGGACACTAGTCTGTGTGTATTAGTGATTTGTAAAGTGTAGTTCCGAGTGGTGTGTACAAGTGGCCAATAAATCCAATATCCAATCCATACCCCGTCTATTGTCACGCCCCCCTAAACACGTGACAATATATTATATAATATATCTTAAGCTAATTATTTCTCTTCACTTCACCCTTTCCTTTTCGTCACCATATTACACATTTCCTTTAGTTAGCCTATTTTCTTTATTTTGAAAACATGAAAGTAGACTTAGGCAATCTCCAGGCTGTCTGTGTATTTGTACATCACCCCCTCTATCAACTTTTGAATGCCTGAACCAATCTTTATGAAACTCTGTTTGTATATCATTGCACCGGCGTACTCCATAAATCCCCCCTATCCATCTGTCTGCATGTGTATCCCTCTTATCGTTGCTCGGTAAAAACGTTACCGCGGCAATGAATACACGCAACAATATAAGAACTGTTGGAGGCGTCGTTTTCTATAAGGTCTGTAGCGTATCGAAAGAAAAAAGGCGATTAGTTCTTCCCAGAACTTCTTGATTTTTACCCTCCTGTTTTTCATCGTTTGGGGGAAACGGGGTTGAACAGAAGGAATGACAAACGGGCAAACGGATTGACATATGTTTCGTGACTTTATATATGGATTATCTTAAATGATAAAAAAGTTAAAAAAGAGACTGGTAAACAGAACTCGCTTTTATGCAGTCTTATCACGAAAATGATACCACGAGCCCACTGTATTGAGATCATGCAGCACCGCTCGTTGTCACCTATTTTTATCTTATCTACATAATTCGATGTCATTTCATGCTTGAGGCGGAGGGGGTGGGGTGGGACTGATAAGTTAAACTTTGAGACTTTAATTTAAAATGTGTCTACGTGCAATGGCCGCCTCTGTGGTCTAGTGATCAGAGGTCCTGGGTTCGATTCCAGGCGCTACCCAAATTCCTGAGTCGTACTGGGTCTGGAACGGGGTCCACTCAGCCTCGTGAGGATTATTGAGGAGATATTTCAAGGAAATAGCGTTTCCGGTCTAGAAAACCGAAATTAACAGCAGTGGGGATTCGTTGCGCTGACCACGCGACACCCTCTATCCGCTAAAGTTGGCACTAATTTCGCCGATAAGCGGCGGTCCCTCGGTCGGTATAGTTAGCTTGCGGATAGAGACCACAGGATTTGTTTTGTTTTGTTGTCCTTTGTGCCATACTTTATCAGACGGATGCGAGATATGTAGGAAAGCCAAAGAGCAGTAGTGTTTTTTCCTTCAGTTCCTCTTACGATCTCCGTAATTGTGTGCACTTGTGCGATGGTAGAATGTTGCTGTCGAAATCCAAACTGATGTTCCGGCACGAAACGTTTTTCTTCTAATATTGGGCGTAATCTCTTTAGCACTGTTCTTTTTTCGAAGATTTCGCTCATTATGGGGAGTAGGCTAATCGGTCTATATGAGCCGACTGCCGGGTTTCAGAATCATCATGATCTGCGTGACTTTTCGTTGAGCTGGTTAGTGTCCTGTTCTAATAATGGAGTTGCATATGGACGTTAAGTGGACAATGCCATTTCTTGGTATTTCTTTCAATATTCTCCCTGTAATCATGTCATATCCTGGGGCTTTCCTTGCGTTAAGTTCTTTTTGTATTATGTACAAATACTCGTATTATGTTTTCGGACATTATCCATCGTCTTGTCTTTATCTAAAAACCGTCCTGTTTATTTTACAAAACAGAAAGTTTCGGAGACTGGACTCTGTCTCCGTCTTAAGGTAAAACCTACTCAGTTGGGACCCATCGATAGAGCTACTCCCTACCTCCAAAACGTTGTGTTTTGAAAAATAAACAGGACGGTTTTTAGATAAAGACAAGACGGTGGATAATGTCCAGAAACACAGTATTTGTACTGATGTACCGTGGTCACAAGCTTTTAGATCTTATCATTTTGTGTTATGGTTTGGATTTCTTAAGTATAAAGACTTTGATTGGCAGTGCTGTTTGTAGCGGGTCTTCCAGCGTTTTGCTGATTTCTGTTTCAGAGGCTTCATTTTGTGGAAGTTTGTTTGGTTTCAATGCTGTTTCTAAGTGTGCTGCAAAATTGTTCGCTCTTTCTTTATCACTTCGAGCCCAGGTCTGGTCAACTTTTCTGATGGGTGGGATGCGTTGTGTCAGTTGTCTTAATCTTTTGGTTATTTTCTAGAGTGAACAGTCGGTGTCAGCTGTCCTTCTTAAGTTCTGAAGGTATGTCTGAAATGGCCTGTCATCTTCTTCGAAGTTCCATTTTTTCTTTGTTTGTTCCTTTACTTCAGGAAAGAGACCACTGGGAAGACCAAGGCGTAGGTGGGTGGACAATATTAAAATGGATGTTAGAGAGATAGAATGGGATGGTATGGATTGAATTGATCTGGCTCAGGATAGGGACCATTGGAGGGCTCTTGTGAACACGATAATGAACCGTGGGGTTCCATAAATGATGGGAAATTCTTGAGTAGCTGCAGAATTGGCGGATACTCAAGAAGGGCTCAGCTCCATAAGTAAGTATGTAAGTATTAGGTCTGGAGTTTTGTTGACATTTGTTGGTCAATAAGTTGGCTCGTCCATGGTTATTATTTGTACAGGGAAGATCCTACTCCTCTACCGCCGACTGCGAGGCGGATGACAATGAGTCAGCACGCCTGACGGCCGATACCGTTCGGAATAAAGTAGTTACAATTCACAGATAACGGTAGGTGTTGAAAATACTGTCCCTGTACATGGAGGCAATCCTCGCACCGGCGGAAGAGGTTCTGATCTACCCTTTGCAGCTGTTCTGCAGGAATATTTTCAATTTTCTTTCAGCTCTTTTTCTGCTCTGGGGTTACTAATGTAAACTTTGTCCCTCAAACAACCTCGGAAGAAAAATAACAAAGATTAAAGTCGGGTGAACGTGCTGCCCAAATACCACTGCTGATATTTCTATCCTCGAAGGCATCGTACAAAGCCTGCGTAGATCTACGTGCAGTGTGGACAGTAGCTGACTCTTTCTGACACCAGCCGTTGAGTCTTTCTTCTGCTGTTAAATCTTTAAAGAACTGCCTGATAAGGACCTGTACATATCTTTCGTAATTAATTATTTTGATAAAAACTGAGGTATAACAAATCCTTTACGCACTTACAGCACATCAGACCCAACTTTCACTGGATGTCACGTAATGTCGTAGAGAAATACGAAAGCATAACGCACCATGACGAAACACACTTCTCACTAATCGTAACTGAGAAAAATACGGCTCCTTGAGCTGATAACTGCTGCCCACAGCTGACAAATTATAAACAAGTTCACACGCGTGAACCACACTGCTCGTCGTGAAACATAATGCCATCAAAAGGGGGAGTCGAACACGTTTCATGGCCTGGACTGCAACCGAT
>NW_019731219.1:755780-819294 GCF_002891405.2 Cryptotermes secundus | reverse complement strand
AATAAGATATGGTGTTCCACAGGGTTCTGTTCTTGGACCAATGTTCATTACTTACAGTTCACTATGACCAAGCTCATACTTATCAATAGAGAAGTGTTTAACAACTAGAAATGATCTACTTTTAAACTCTCCTACAACGCCAAATTTCATGAGTCAAATACAAACTAATCTATACCGTTAAGTGGTTTCGTAAGTACCTGTAATAATATTAATCTTTTCTTCTAACAATTAACGAATCATATAAATCTGCATAACATTTCTAAGAAAGCACAATAAACCACTGTAGGTCGCGGTGCAAGAGAAGGCCCAGCCCCTATACAACATTTCTAAGAAGTCCTTCCCTCTCTATCCAATATGATCCCATATTGGCATACTTAAAATTCTCAATTTCTAACATGAATATTAAGAGTAATCATTATTTTGCACATAAAATCAGCATCTACAACTTTGTCATCACATGACATATTTGTTTCATTCCACAGCATAATAACTGAGTTTGTTAATTCTTTCGGTCACAGTGACGGGCTTACATTTATGTTTACAACCACCTCAGAGCTGAAGGACAGACACGTTCAACCATAACCCAACTGCAGAACTGCAGCTGCACCTCTAATATGAGCGAATATGAGTTTATATGATTCAAATTTATATATTCACGAAGATG
The DNA here is from genome assembly GCF_002891405.2 of Cryptotermes secundus. Taxonomy (NCBI): domain Eukaryota; kingdom Metazoa; phylum Arthropoda; class Insecta; order Blattodea; family Kalotermitidae; genus Cryptotermes; species Cryptotermes secundus. The sequence goes on along the minus strand of NW_019731219.1, from coordinate 818,630 downwards.
TACGATGAACAATATTTGTCAAGTACACTTGTCTCCTGCTTACTTAACAAATTTATATCGAATCATCACAGCATACACAGAAAGCTTTTACGTCACAAACATATCACACATGTAACGTCACACTACCTCAATGTATGTAAATATTATCGAATATTACTAATTAATTAAAATCTTGTGACCTTAATTGAATTTAACATAACCAACTTCCTCCCTGCCCCCTCTCAGCGGAATCAAAACTAATTCTAACAACTTCTACGTTTCTACATCACACTTTCGCTATTTGAAGCGAACTGTGTTGTCATTGGCCCAAATTCTGAAACACCCCACCCCCCAGAAACTTTTCGTTAATGGAGGGCAAATTGTGCTGTGTCTCAGGACAAGGTTTATGGTCCCTTTTTCTTTCAAGGAAACACCATTACAGGACAAACTTATCTCGATATGCTCCAAAACTGGCTCTTCATTTCACTGCAAGCAGATTCGCATGACTTCATTTTTCAACAAGATGGAGCACTGCCCCATTGGCACCTGATGGTCCGAGCTTTTTTAAAAGAAAAAGTGCCCCAGCGATGCATTGGTCGGAAGGGGGCCAAAGACCTTGCTCTTTGTGCTTGGCCTGTGAGATCCCCAGACCTCACCGTGTGATTTCTTCTTGTGGGGATATGTAAAAGATCATGTTTATGTTCCACCACTACCCACTAACCTCGATGACCTTAAACATCGAATAACAACAGCGATTAACTCTGTGCATCGTGATATGCTGATACGCGCCTGGGAGGAATTCTCTTATTGCATTGATGTTGCCCGTGCTGCAGGTGGTGCCCACAGTGAACACTTGTAAGACAGGAAATAAAAGTTGATTGTGAGTAGAATACTTGTGACTTGGCTGGAGTTTTGTATTACTTTCCTTTAATAAAATACTGCGTAATAAAATCGGTTCATTCTTTTTGAATAACCCTGTATTTCCTTCTAGCTTCTCTTATTACTCTTCTTAATATCATGCTGTAGGATTTATAGTATGATTTAAACAAATAGTTTTAATTGATTCTACAGAGAATGAACAAAGATTCCTTCCATCTACAGGAGGTACGAATACCAGCTGTTACCCAGCCATTATCCTTGAGTTTATTTGTTACATTTTGCTTTGGAAAGCATGACTCATAGACAAGTAAATATTTATTTAAAAATGAGTCGAATATTTCGTTTACATCATCAAGTTTNTGTGCTGTGTCTCAGGACAAGGTTTATGGTCCCTTTTTCTTTCAAGGAAACACCATTACAGGACAAACTTATCTCGATATGCTCCAAAACTGGCTCTTCATTTCACTGCAAGCAGATTCGCATGACTTCATTTTTCAACAAGATGGAGCACTGCCCCATTGGCACCTGATGGTCCGAGCTTTTTTAAAAGAAAAAGTGCCCCAGCGATGCATTGGTCGGAAGGGGGCCAAAGACCTTGCTCTTTGTGCTTGGCCTGTGAGATCCCCAGACCTCACCGTGTGATTTCTTCTTGTGGGGATATGTAAAAGATCATGTTTATGTTCCACCACTACCCACTAACCTCGATGACCTTAAACATCGAATAACAACAGCGATTAACTCTGTGCATCGTGATATGCTGATACGCGCCTGGGAGGAATTCTCTTATTGCATTGATGTTGCCCGTGCTGCAGGTGGTGCCCACAGTGAACACTTGTAAGACAGGAAATAAAAGTTGATTGTGAGTAGAATACTTGTGACTTGGCTGGAGTTTTGTATTACTTTCCTTTAATAAAATACTGCGTAATAAAATCGGTTCATTCTTTTTGAATAACCCTGTATTTCCTTCTAGCTTCTCTTATTACTCTTCTTAATATCATGCTGTAGGATTTATAGTATGATTTAAACAAATAGTTTTAATTGATTCTACAGAGAATGAACAAAGATTCCTTCCATCTACAGGAGGTACGAATACCAGCTGTTACCCAGCCATTATCCTTGAGTTTATTTGTTACATTTTGCTTTGGAAAGCATGACTCATAGACAAGTAAATATTTATTTAAAAATGAGTCGAATATTTCGTTTACATCATCAAGTTTATATTTATTTTCCCATTTTTCATTTGATAGTTTACTAAGAAATTGAGCAATTGATCTTCATTTACTAATCTTCTTGTGATTCCCTGCACTTTTTTATTCTCCAGGAAATTGATATTTTTTAGTACTAGACACTGAGCATCATGATTTGATAGTCCACTACTAATAGAGATTACTTCATATGAATTTATTCTTGGCTTATCTATAAAAATATTATCAATTGCAGAGCTTTTGGTCTCAGTTATTATAATTGGGAACTGTACTGTATGAAATACATTATATGATTGCAACAGCACTAATAGCTGTGTTTTACGTGTTGACTCTTTCAGAAAATTTACGTTAAAATTACCACATATTATAAATTCAATTTTTGGTTTATAGAGTAATTTGAGTACTTTATCCAACTTATTTACAAAGTACTCTAAATTCCCACAAGGTGACCTATATATACATAGTACAAATATGATAGTTTTAGCTAAAGAAATATTAAGTGTACACATTTCTATGTTCTTTTCATGACAGAACTGTGCTAGATTTATAGCAGTAAATTTTATATCTGTTCTTATGTACGAGTATATACAAGCACCTCTTCCTTGATGAGTCGTACGGGCGTACTTTGTGTCCAATACATAGTTCTGGAAATTGCTGAATAATAATTTCTGGTCAGACATGAGATGCTCAGATAAGCATATTAAGTGAGGATTTATATTACTGCTAACTATTGAACACTTCAATTCATCAATTTTGCCACCAAGACCTCTGATATTTTGATGTACAAGAATTAGTGAGTCTTTGGTATAATAACACTTATTGAAAAGAGACTGATTTGATTTTACTCCCATAAACAATCCTCATTTCTGGTAGGTGGTCTTCTTTTTCTTCTATTACTATGCTCTCTTTCCCAATCAAAGATTGTTTCTATTGCCTTTCGTTGATTACTGATGTCACTTCCCTCTATAATATTTTTGTGTACACCCACTGTCTGGTCACAATCACAATCACTCAAGTTCTCAATTTCACTATTTCCTTTTTCTTTTCCATCTTTCAGTTGAGATTCCTTGACTTCTGGACTTGTATTATCTCTTCCCTGTACTTGGAAAGGTTCATTCAAATTATATATCCAACCCTGGGCAATAACATCTCCCTTGTCTTTAGATGAGAGCTCCCATATCTGGTTTATCATCTCTTTCACTCTATTTTTCCAAATTACACTGAGATGAAGGCCATGCCTGATATAACCTGATCTATCCAATTCAATGTCAAGTATTTTCACATTACTCTCTAACTTCATTATTTTGTGCATTTTCCTATGAATACTTTTATTTCTTCATTAACACATGAGGAGTCCATTAACTCACATCTGTGAGGGGCTGTGATTGAAATAAAATTTGTATTCTTTTTCCTACTTGTAAACATTTTTAAGTGTCTAAGTCAATACATTGTTTCATTTTTTGCAACATCATTTGAGCCTCCCCATAATATAACCATATCATCCCTAATTAGCGAGTTAACTTCCTGTTCGCACAGTGGCACAATATTTTGTAATCTTGCTCCTGGCATAACCATGCCCATAACCTCAAATTTCTTGTCCACTTGGTTCAATAATTCGGACGCATATCCTTTTATGTGACTGTCCCCCATTAGTATGATTTTATTTTTCCTTGCTTCCTTTTTATTTCTAGCTGTTTTTTATTTATTCCTTCTAACTGCTTCTGTTGATCAAAGTCGCTGGTTATTTTGCTGAGTGCTGCAAACCAGTTTACAATTGTCAGTATTTGTTGTGGTTTACCAACATCATTCCTCATATTATTTTTCAATTTCTTGTTGTCTTTTACTATCTGCCATTCATTAATTCTTATTTTTCCACTGATATTATGCCGATCAGCATTCATAAGATCTTGAGTCATACTTATGTTAGCATCTTGCTGCATCAGATCCATATCCTGCTATTTGCAAATAATTTTGCAATTCTTCTCATCACCTCTGTCCAACACCAGTCATTCTCCATTTTCCTCTTACAAACTTCAGTTAAGCTATTTTTTCTAAAATGACATTAATTTCATGTAGAATAACCTCTTTTACTGATCTGCATATAGCTGTTTTTAGTAGATCTCTTAATTCATTCATACCTTCTTGTAGATTCTGTGGGTCTTTCTTATTCCTACCATCACTTTCTTTACTAAGATTGTCTCCCTGTTCTATTTCACTTAATTCACCCTTACATTGCAAACATATCGCTGTTTCCTTATCTTGACAAACATCACGTTCATTGAAGAAAGCCATCTTCTGGGATGAGGTGCTGTGTAGAAATTGTGTTAACCGACGTTTCGGAGGAATGTATCGCCTCCATCTTCAGGGTAGAAGACAAGAAGAAATCCGCGAGCGAACCAGCAGAGCAGGTGCAACAGACTGAATCCAGTCGAGTAAACACAGCTGTATAAGAGAAGGAGAGAAGGAGTGTGGCTACATAGGGAAATAGTAGAGAGGGGGAGGGGAAGGGTCTGGTAGAATAGCCATCAGGTAGTGGGCCAGAGCTGGTATAGAGTATCTGTTAGGGGGATAGAAGGGAAGGATAAATGGAGGGCATTAACCCTGTAGCTTGGGGGCTGCAATGGACCTGAGTGGCCTATAGGTTCTGATGTATTTTGGAGGTTACTTGAGGGAACAGATGAGAGGCTTCCACGACTTGCTGAGACAAAACCCCACCTCTCTGTTCATATTGTCGGGATGGAGTTCTATTTGGATCGCATCATTAGGGAGGCCATTGAGATTGAACTCCATCCCGACAACATGAACAGAGAGGTGGGGTTTTGTCTCAGCAAGTCATGGAAGCCTCTCATCTGTTCCCTCAAGTAACCTCAAAAATACGGCACATACTCTATACCAGCTCTGGCCCAGTAAATATAAAATAAAAAATAAAAAACACAAACTGAGTGCAAATACTGAGACTTCCAAAACTATAAAAAAATTACAAATCATGTAAGTCAAGAAAAAGGGAAGGATCATTGAAAAAACAACTGGATGAAGGAAACCAGAACCATGATGTAGTGGTGGGAGATATCTATAAAGTGAAGTATACTGAACTCTTTTAATGGAAATTGTAGGCATGATCTGACACAACAATTATTAATCTAAAAAACAACATATATTTTGTTGCTACTCACTGGTTCAGGGTTAAACAACAATGGCGCAGGATCCGTGCTGCTGCAGACGCTGCCATAACCCTCAATATGATTACAAAATTCTCTTCTTTGCCTGTTCTCTTCTGTGTCCACACAATCACACTCAATTTCTGTAATGACATATGTTTAGACTTGCATGTCTTATCAATTATCCATACAGATTACAAAAAATTAACCAATAATATGGGTCTCCATAGTAACAGCATAAAAGAGTACCAAGTAGTAAGTAGTAGAACTTAAGGAGTAGTGATAGGTAACAGTACATACTAGTGATAATTAGTTTTAAGCACAGACAGGCAGGCCTGACCACCAGGTAAGCCTATCTTTCTTACTTTTTGCTGAACACCTAAACATGGTTCTACCTTCAATGGGCATGGGCGGTATTTCTGTGCAAAGAATTACAGGTGCTCCCCAGGTGTTGGACTCAGTACTCTTGCTGTAAGACTCTCCAAACATCTTGGCACCTTTCTGTGTTACCATGGCCCACGTCTCTCCATCCCATTATCTGGGCTCACTTTGGACCCAGTCTCTTCAGGTCTTTGGCTGGCTGCTTCATCTGGAATGTTCCCTCATCCTGTAAGTCAACCAAAGTTACTGTTACAGAAATCCAGAAGAAACGGCACTGAGACAGCTTACATTCAGAAGACTATATTTCTGAACCTCTTAATATGCATTGAGGGTGTCATATCTGTCAAGCTCCAGACATTTCAGATGTCAGAATTATTAGTGTTAGAGTAATAACTTTACAGTTCATTTCCGTACCACATACGTACTGTCTATTATGTTCTGAAGTTATGTAATTTACAAATAAATTATCTGTTAACATAACACAACATATGCGGGTCTATGAGGTACCAACTGAGGTGAAAATGGTCTGATTAACTGTAAACATGATGGGATGAATTAAATAAGCTAATATTTTAATCAAGAATGACAAGATTGGTGCACAGGTAATAATTCTGATGCATTTGTATTCTTTAATTTAAATATCTCCAAAACAATAAGACTTAGTGAAAATGTAGGCCTGTGTAGCACAAATTATAAATTTAAACTAAATTTATATGAGTAACAATGTATAATGAGGAGCTTCATAACCTATCTTCACCAAGTATAATTAGAATGATCAAGTAAAGGAGGATGCGGTGAGCAGGGCATGTACCACGAATAGGGAAACAAGGGATATATATATATAGGATATTGGTGGGAAAGCCAGAAGGAAAGAGACCACTTGGAAGACCAAGGCATAGGTGGGTGGGCAATATTAAAATGGATCTTACAGAGATAGGATGGGATTGGTCTGGCTCAGAATAGGGACCAGTGGAGGGCTCTTGTGAACACGGTAATGAACCTTAGCGTTGCATAAAATATAGGGAAATTCTTGAGTAGCTGCAGAATTGGCGGCTCCTCAAGAAGGGCTCAGCTTCATGGTGTTAAATGAAGCAATACTGGAGAGCCTCAATAATCGACCCTCATTTGTCTCACAACTGTTACAGCATACCTTTATGGCGAATATGACAACTCTGCCATCAGAAACCATGTTCAGAAAGAGTGCCATGGCTTCGTCTTCGTGTGGTGAGTACGTATCGAACTTATGCTGGGCCATCACACTCGCACTCACCTGGTTCAGTATCATCACATGGATCCCTCCCCCTTGTGGTTTTCTCCAGCCTCCAGGATCTAGCAATCTACACTAACATTAAATTTCACTGACTTCACCCCTCTAGTCTTATTGAAATAATTTCATTACAAGAAAATTACGAAAAAAAATTATGAATTATTAAAAAAAGATATTGTCCCTGTGCTCTACTAATTAAGTAGTATGCATTTGTGGGGAAATGGATGTACAGACCCACATTTTCTTGACCTCCGCAGCAGTTGGAAGTGAGTGGTCAGTGTCACGCTTCAGTCACTTTACCCCCGGAAAAAGAATCCCTGGTACCCATTGGATAGGAGACTGGGTAGGCCCCAAAGTCGGTCTGGACGACATGGAGAAGTGAAAATTCTTGCCGCCACAGAGACTCAAACTCTGACTCCTTAGATGTCCAGCCTGTAGCCAGTTGCTATATTGACTGCACTATCCATATCTAAAGAAATGTAAAAGGGATATCTAAAACTTATTTATAGGGAATGGTATTTCCTTCCATTTTCCTTTTCTTATATATCATATTTATCACAATTACCTTATACGGTTACACGAAACACATACGAAGTGAATTCAGTATACATTAGCTGCAGAGTTAAATGAGCATCATTTCACTAATTCCAGTATACCTGGCAAAAAGGCAACGTTATCCCTGTAACAGGACGTGGAGGCCCATTGTGTTGTTGTGTGTGTTGTATGGCACAATTTCACCCCACACCACGAAAAAATAAAACATACAAAGTACTTAGGATCTGATGTTATCGCAGTGGTGGCTATGAAGAGTTCTATTTTCTGGTATACAAAGCCGTGTAATCCGTTTAAAGTCAACCGACATTTCAGTGCAACATTTCACTTACATCTTCAGCGTCGAGGAATAAGCCAAGCATGAAACCACCGTAAAGCAGGTCGAAAACAGAGTTCGACCATGAAGACTGAAGTGACACATTTCTCCAAAATGTTGGCTTACTTTCAGCTGGCAGTGCGGCGTTACATCCCATAAGACAAAACTACCACTTGGAACAGACTTGTATTTTCATCTCTTCGCGGTTCGCGGTTACGTACGGGCATACATCGCCGTAATCGCTGTCACGGACTACTAAGTAAATAGATATGCAACTCAATAACTAGAACTGCGTTGCATCACGCCCAAAATAAAAATGTACGTGATGTCACAGGAAATTTGTATCCGTGATCCGTGATTTTGAATGCTATGAAGAGCTAGAAAGTTTTTGCTGTGGGGAGAAACGAGACGAATGTAGTAGAAATGGTAGTGAGTAAAAGATTTTGTGGTATTTGTGCAGAAATTCGTTTATTTAATTTCTGTATCAGGAAGTAATATTAAATATAGAAGATTCTAAATACTTTCTTTGGACATCATAATAGAATACAAGAAATAGGTTGGTTGGAAGACGGAAGTGCATAACCTTTAAAATAATTGGTTTTCGCTGGATATAAAGTACTACATTCCCATATGGTCCATATGGTGTCCTGATAAGTGTTGCCAATTCAAGGGCTTGGTTGTAGTCGTTTGTTGCAGGTTAAAATATTCCGTAATAATATCTCTTTTGAACAAAATATCCTATGCATATGAAACTAGTCATGCAATGTATTTCATTCATGATCATACCATTTCCTCAGTTCTGGCAAATACAGTGTAAATCGCAGTGTTGCTCATTTAATTGTTATTTTGAAAGTCGCATTTGTTTCTCAACCGTTAACACAACCGAATGTCGTGTATGAGGGTGTATGGGCGTATGGCATCAGTGCCTCGTGTTCGGAAGATTACTGGCGGTTGCGGCAGTGGAGGTTACATAAATTTTCTCACTTGCCAGGACAGTGTGTGGATAATACTATGTAGGACACCAGTGCTTCCACATTCATCTCATGCTTTCCTGAATAACTCTTCCATTTTAAGACCAAATAAAATAAGCTAACATGGTTGTAATTTTGAATTCTAGTGACAAAGGCAGGCATATGTGTTACTGCCAGTGGACTCCAAAATATACACAGTAAAAAAAAGAAAATATATTTTGGTGTTAATATTGAAAATGCTGTAATAAGTGTAAAGACTAATACTGTTTTGTCCAGTTGCCAGAGAACTAAATAGTCCTAATAGTTGATAGTGAGCCACAAATAACCTCAGGACTATAACATGTGTTCAGCTGAGAAATACAACTATGGTATTTAAAATCTGATATATGAAATTTCCACTAATTTTCTTTAGAGGATTAAAAATGAAAAGACTGTAGATTTTTCCCTCAAGAAAAGAGAAGTGAAGAAGTTTGCCGTGAATGTGTGACCCTCACAATAAAATCACACTTGATTCAATTATTCTTCCTTTGTTTAAGACAGGCTGTCTCTTGTGTTAATAGAAAGATTATATTATCAGTGCTGTAATATGTACACACTGCAGCAGTAAATGATTGGGACAAAATAAAAGGAATACTGCATACAGACATATGTTTATTACCTATTTCCCTTAGAATAATCCCCAAGGGATCAAATGCACTCATTTCAATGTTCATATGAGCTTTGAAAAATTTGGATAACTTGTCTGCTGTGAAGGTATTCAGTTCAGCAGTCACATTCTTCTGAATGTCACTGACTGTCAGATCAGCGACCTTTCAGTCTCAGTTTCAGTTTGAGAAATAGAGAAAAGTCTACTGGAGCCAGTGTGGTGGACTAAATAGGTGAGCACTGCAGCCCCTTTCTTTTGGCCAGAAATGCTCTTACATCAGTTGTTGAATGAGCAGGTACATGTCGTGCAGAAGCCAACAACTAGAATTTTGAGATCTGGTCTCACACTTTATTCTCACCAGCATATATTGTAGTGCTTGTAGGTGGTACTCATTGTTGATAGTCTGTCTCTCTGACCGAATTCTTTATGAATTGTCCCTTTGGAATTGCATGTAATTGGTATTGTTTTGATGTACGATTTCTGGAAATTAACCGTTCTTAAGCTTGTTGAACTGTGTGATCACCATTTTGCACTTTGTCTTTGGTCTCAGGATCATAATGGAAACACCATAACTTATCCTCAGTAATAATGGTATTTAGAATACCAGGTTCACCATCAGCTATTTGCACAAAAGCTTTGTAAGCATCCAGCCATCTGAGTTCTTCCTCATCATGCAAAGAGCTTGGAATTAACTTCACAAACATTTTTATCTTACCTAAGTCTGGTAATTGTGGACCTTATTGATACCTTATTCATATCAGTTCACTTTCCATCTTTGTGAATATCAATCAGTGGTCCTTGCAAGTAGATTGTGCGCTTTGTTCACCAGTTCTGGGTTGGACATCATTTTAGGTTGTCCATTGTGACTGTTGTCCACATCCTCTTTGTCCTTTTGAAAATGCTTAAACCATGAAATATTTGTGCTTGGGACAGAGCCTCATCCCGATAATCTGTTCATAATATTTCATGTGTTTCAGTGGGGCTTAACCCCGGTTGTGTTGAAAACTTCATGTTGACGCATTCAGTTTCTAACATTGCATAATGCACAATGTCCAAAACATGTTGATATGAAAGAAAAGTGCAGTTCTAACAGGTTACGATTAGCAGGACTGCCAGGGTTACACTTCAGTGTGACTGTAGTGGCCCCTCACGGAACATACTGTATGTTTTTATATTGTTTAAGTCTAATTAGTTTCTTGCAGCGGTGTGTATGTTTGTGTATGAGTTCTGTGATGCTGATTATAATGACTTTACGTATGATGCATATCATTGTGTCTTTGTTATGATGTATGGATGACATTTTGTCTTTGTCACTGAAATGTTCTCTGTTACAGGGCTTGTATGATGGATCACCAACAAGCAGTCTTTATTCTGAAGGAGGATGGGTGTGGAAGAAAGGTGTACACTTTGGCACCTGATACAAGAAAACGGTATTTTTTTTGTATTATGTTTGGGTCTCCTTTAGAGATAAATATAGTTGTAACACGTGAATTTATTTTGTATCGTATAGACGTGTTGCTAAGTGGTGACTCTGTAAACAATGACCATTTGTGGGCAATGGCTCAGCAAACACATTCCAGCGGCAAGAAATACGTACTCAACAATAGAGTTACTGTTGGAAAGGTGGTATATCTATGTGGTCCATGCTGAGATGTTATCAGCAAGGGACAAAGTCAGTTAGGCAGTTTTGTACAGTAGGCTGTGAAGAAAAGGGTTAGTTGCAAGAGTGCTCAGTTGAAATTCCAGTTGTGAAGGTAAGACTTTATGTGTGATGAGTATTTTAAACCATTGTGCAAGGTAAAGAGATATGATTGCCTGTAATGTAGAAATGTACTGAAATTGTTAACGCTCTTATTTGTTGTGAAGTAACATTTAGGTACAAAGAAACTGAATGGATGTTGCAGCTTCTTTGTCAGTGATAACAAGGCCCATGAATTGATAGAGACAGAGGATCCAGAAATGAGTGAGTTGTGCAAGCAGATTAAGCTAGAACAACCAGACATAGATGATCAGACAGTGGATGCTGCATCCATGCTGCCAGAGGAAGCATGCACCTTGGTGGCTGAATTTCATGATGACACCGGGGCGTCTATTGTCCCTGATGATGCCATCGCAGGTAACAAACACAGCCATAAACAAGTTTTTCTGTTGTATTCTCTGAATTGTGAAGTATTTATTACTCTCATGTATGTATATAAAATAAGTAAAGCTATCCCTGTAACAGGCCATGAAGGCCACAACCATAGGGTTGTGAGACGTTGAGGGTCCCACATTATCTAGACAATTGGCTCAAAGATGGTGGTAAGGTTGTCAGCCTTATGCCGTGCTTTACTCCCCAGGAAAATTATTTATTTAGAGGCTGAGTGAACCCCGGTGCCGTGGTGCGGCCGGAAGGATTAGGTCAATTGAAAAAAATCCAATGACCTCATCCATATTTGAACCCATGACCTTCCGACTTGTAACATAGTGCCTTAACCACCACGCTACCGCGTGCCCCCTCTCAGTGCCCCTCAGTGAATGAAGAGCTAAACATATTAGTAACAAAATACTGGGACATATTATTTTATTACTTCCCTTTATAATCTTTCTTGCTTTACTCCAGAAGTCAGCAAAATTCCTTAATGTTTTATATTGAAGTACCATATTTGTATGATATGTTCCCCAAAAATTTTAACTGTTGTCTGTTGGAAAATTTTTCCCAGATTTGATGGGGATTGCTCTCAGTCCTTGGAATAATCTTCCAGGATTCATCAACAGAAAATTTTATCTGCAGGGTTACAGTCCCTGAGAAAATACAGAAATTAAAGGAATTTGGGATGTGGGCATGATTATTAGTTATGAACAACCATATAAACATCCATGTTTACTGCAGTCTGAAGCACATGAACGAAGTAAATTAATTAATTTGCTATGTGGGGTGGAGTCCAGCTGGGTCCACTCGGCACGACAGCCACTGATTGGACTACTGTACCTTCCCCGGGTGATTACAATGATGGAGAATTTGGTGGAATGAAGATTGGCGGGGGAAACCGAAGTTCTCGGAGAAAACCCACCCAACCGCCACTTTGTCCTCCACAAATCCCACTTGACCAGACCTGGGATTAAACCCGGGCCGCTGTGGTGGGAAGCCAGTGACTAACTGCTTGAGCTAGGGTGCGGTCAACGAAGTAAATTACAAATTAAGGGAATTTTATATCAGTGTTGTAACACAAGATGACATTTTTCTACAAAAACATTTGTATAACAGTTTAAATTTTACTCACATATAATATTTTTCGTTAAATTATGTTTATAGTAATTAGAGTTTGTGATAACACTGATGTTTCCTTTTTTTCTGTGGATATGGGGTGTACTGTATTTAAGCCGGTTATTTTAATTTGAACTATCTGATCATTGTTTCTCAGAAAACTACATTTCTTTCTTTTTAAATGCCAAATAATATCTGCACTGATAGCATCATTAAAGAAGCAGCTTACATACACTGAAATTCTTTTTCTCTTGATTCCAAGTAACAAATTGTGATGGTAGTTTCCAGTTTGTAATGATGTTCCCTCTGAAGATGGCCCGTAAGGACCGAAACGTGTAGGGGAGATAAGTTTGAACGTAGTAAAAACTTACATGTCACATTGGATGGAGTGGTTTGTATTTATAACAAATTGATATAACTTAATTAAACAGTTACTGAATAAACCATTCAGTTAAACATGCATCTTGCCTGACAAGAAAGAAAGTATGCAGTGATAGAGGACATATTTTTACAGAAGTGGTAATGGGACAGGAGGTGATAGCAGACAGTGAGTTGGAATTGCTTCAAGGTGAGGAAGTTGTGACATCTCTAGCAGCGCCAGGAGGCACTGATGGTATCTCGGTGGCCGTAAAAGAAGATGAGGATGACNAGTGGTAATGGGACAGGAGGTGATAGCAGACAGTGAGTTGGAATTGGTTCAAGGTGAGGAAGTTGTGACATCTCTAGCAGTGCCAGGAGGCACTGATGAGTGCATAGATGGTATCTCGGTGGCTGTAAAAGAAGATGAGGATGATGATGGAGAATGTATAGGTGCAAGTAGAATGGAGCAATCTATAGAAGGGTGAGGAAATTCAGATTTAATTTTGGGTATGCATTTAGGTCAGTTTTGAATTATAAATTTGGTAAAAGTGTTTAATTGCCAGTCTGTACGAGTGAAAAGTCTTCTCTTTGGATTCTTAAGTCTTAGACTTTGCACTGCAGATTTAAATTCAGACATGCAAATAATGCTGGCTCAAAACTAGTAATAACTTTGTTATGCCCTCATTATGAGAATCAAACTTTGAGTATAAGTAGAATTATTCTCTCGAAATATCTTCAGTGTTCACATTTGATGAATGTTTGGTGTATGCTAACAGCTAATTTATGGTTATCATTTCCAAGATTATAAAGGCAAAAAAAAAAAATAGATAAATCCAGTCATTACACCAAACATAGCCTAGATTGTTATCTCAAAGCATATGCAAGCAGAATTCATGTGGTTGAAATACTGTCCATGAGATGGATGCACAAAGTACAAGCATATTCACCCACTGGCTGTGCAAGACACCACAGTGGCACATGGCAACTGAGTAGTGTGGAATGCACAGCATTCCATGCAGACAAGTTAGTGAAATTAATATTTATAGTCCTAGTCAGCTACATTAAATTGTTCACATTCTGATATGGGCCATTCCCTGCCTGTCAAGTTTCATGTCAGGCAGTTTACATGGGAGTCTAAGTTTGAAGTGGGAAATAATGGTTCATCAGAAGAGAGCTCTTTGGTCTTAAGATGAAGCATCTTGTTTAGATGTCCTGTTGTATCATGTAAATTCTAAAGGGATGGGACAGTGGTGTGTAATATTCTAGAATACTGGACAATGAGCAAAGCTCAAAAACCCAGTAATTCTGAATATTGCTGTATCAGGTTTTGTTAAATTTCTGTTATTTTTATTTTTGATTCCTACTGCCTCTTGAAAGATAAGTATCTCATAGACACATTTGTATGGCACCCTATGACACTATTACAGTTGTAAAAAAATTTTCAGAATAGGCTAGGAAACATTTTATTTGCTTTCATTTTTATTTTCTGACTCATGGTTTAGAAGACATTTCTGGTAATGTATTTTTATGCCACAGTGCGGCTAGTTTAATGGTTATTTATTTGTGGAACAGGTGGGAAAGGTTAGCAAACAAACATGTTTGTTCAGTTTTACTCCCCCCCCTCCATTTATTTTTACGATAAGTCTTCAGCAAATGTTTTTAGGCACTCTACGTGGTCTGATAATAAAGTTTGTGAACTCATCATGGTAAAAGTGCTGCATTCCTCATTGCTGAATATCACTGGTTGCCCTCAAACTACTCCTCTTGGGAAGCTATGCACCGATGCCAGTGCCTAGTCCACGCTTCAGAATAATTTTGGAACTGGTTTTGTGGAATGGCTTTCAGAACTACTGTCGTTTTACTCCTGATGTCATCGGTGTCATCAAAATGCCTTCCTTTCGGTATTTCCTTTATCTTTGGGAACAGAAAAAAGTCACTGGGGGCTAGATCTAGATCCAGTGAATAAGGAGGGTGTTCCAGCACAGTTATTTGTTTACTAGCTAAGAATGCCCTCACAGACAGTGCCATGTGAGCAGGTACATTGTCATGATGCAAGATTCATGAGTTGTTGGCAAAAATTTTGTGTCGTTTCCATATAACTTTTTCAAAAGCCTTTTCAGTACTTGCAAATAGTAAACTTAGTTGACTGTTTGTCCAGTTGGTACAGACTCATAATGAACAATCCCTCTGATACAAAAAGAATTAGCAATATTGTTTTGGACTGACAACTTTTTTGGGCATGTAGAATTGACAGTCTTCCATTATGCACTTTTGCCGTTTTTTTCAGGGTTCGTATTGGTAGACCCGTATTTCATCATCTATAATGACATGGCCCAAAATGTCATCATGTCTCTCCAGAAAGGTCTTGGCAAATTTTGACTCTTCTTTGCTTATGTTCTTCTGTGAGCTCCTTTGGGGCCATTTTTGCATACACCTTCCTCATGGCGAGATCTTCAGTTAAGGTATTCCTAACTGTTTCTCTGTCAATATTCACTTGCTGTGCTATGCTACTGTCAGTCAGCTGATGATTTTCACACACAATTTGATGAACTTTTGCAATGTTTTCTTCGGTTCTGCTCATTGCTGGTCATCCCGATCTCTCTTTGTTAGTGACACTTTCTCTTCCATCAGAAAAACATGTCACCAACTTGTAAACTGATGTTTTGTTCATAGCATTATCCCTTTAAACTTGCATTAACATCTCTCTGATTTTGCTTCCACTCTTGCCAAGTTTAACAAGAAATTTGATGTTCATTCATTGCTCCAGTTCAAGCTTTGACGTTCTCGTGACGGCACACCAAAACACACTCAGACAGTAATAGATGTCGCTTAGAAAGAGATTGCTGTAGATCAACAACAACAACAACAACAACAACACCAACAACACCACCACCACCACCACCACCACACAGCTGTGAAATGCTGATATGCCAGTGTCATCAAGCCATACTGAGGTTTCTGTCCACTGCTGCCATGGCAAGCACACAGTGGAAAGTTCAGAAACTTTATTGTCAGACCTTTTATGACTGATGTTGCAGACTTAACACTTTTGGTTAGGGAATGGGAATGTAAGAAGAAAGATTTGTTGGTGATTTTAATCTTTCTATAGAAGATATTCCTGTTTACATATTTTTGATACATGATATTATAAATTCAGTATCCTTTTTCTCTCTTCTCATTCTTCACTTTTTTTAGGGATGTGAGGAGTTTATTAGATGTGGTTAGAGTTAAACAATTTTGTGTTCTTATGTGTTTTCTCCAAATTTTAATTTATGAGGTATGTTGTTTTGTGGACATATATTTTGAGGCACGTTTAACAGTGTTTGCATTTTTAATGGAATAAGGAAATAAAAATACAAATTTTTGTTGTCTTCCATTTTCTCTATAACTACAATCTAAGGCATAACATTTCCTTTTATACATTTTTAGTGCCTTATGGCTGGCATATTAAAATTAAACTTACTTTTTCATGTAACATTCTTTTGAAAAGTATCAGCTTCATACAGAATTTTATTCAATCCTTCTCTGAAGGTTAAATCCATATGTAGGTGAAATTATTGGGGATCATCAGCGTGGGTTTCAACATAACAGATCAAGTACTGACCTGATCTTTTGCATTCAACAAATACTAGAGAAAGACTGATTCAGTTGTGAGAGAAGTATTATACAATATTCTCATAGAGCTTGGGTTACCCATGAAACTAGTTAGACTGATAAAAATGTATTTAAATGAAACATATATTAAAGTCCTATAGATAAACGTTTGTCAATATCCAGAATGGTCTAAAAAAAGGAGGTGCTTTATTGCAACTGTTTTTCAACTTTGCTGTAGAATATGCCATTAAGGGGGACCAGGAGAGCCAGGTGGTGCTGAAATTAAGTGGGACACATCAGCTGCTGGTCTGTGCAGATGATGTGAATCTACTGGATGATAACACAGAGACCATAAAGGAAAACACAGAAACTTTAATTAACACTATTAAGGGTGTTGGTCTAGAAGTAAACACAGAGAAAACTAAGTATATATTGCTGACTCATCACCGGAATGCAGGGTAAAATCATGATATAAAGATAGGTAACAAGATGTTTTGAAAATGTGACACAGTTCAAAATTTGATTCAGGAGGGAATTAAGAGGAGATCAAATCTGGGTAATGCTTGCTACCATTCAGTCCAGAACTTTTTGTCTTCTCATCTGCTGTCTAAAAACTTAAGAATTAGAATATACAGAAATATAATTTTGCTTACAGCTCTGTATGGGTGTGAAATTTTGTTTCTGATATTAAGGGAGGAACATAGACTGAGAACAGGGTGTTGAGAATATTTGGACAGAAGAAGGATGAAGTGATGGGAGGTTAGAGAAAACTGCATAATGAGGAGCTTCATAACTAGTACTCTTCTCTAAGTATAATTAGAATGATCGAGTCAAAGAGGATGAGATGGACAGGGCATGTAGAACGAATGGAGGGAGAAGATGCATATAGGACATTGGTGGGAAAGTCAGAAGGAAAGAGACCACTAGGAAGACCAAGACAGGTGCATGGGTAATGTTAAAATGGATCTTAGAGAGATAGGATGGGATGGCATGAACTGGATCAATCTGGGTCAGGATAGGAAACAGTGGAGGGCTCTTGTGAACACGGTAATGAACCTTCAGGTTCCATAAGATGTTGGGAAGTTTTTTGGTGGCTACAAAATTGGCGGCTTCTCAAGAAGGGCTCAGCTCCATGAGGTAACATTTTTGTATTTTTCTTTCCAAGTTAATTTTTAGGAAGTGTGAAGTGTAGAGGAATACCAAGATAATTGCTCTAAGATCCGAGTCATTATGTATTCTGAAGGTTTTTACTTTGTCTGGGCATTAGTTCATCAGTTTTTATGTGCATATGTACTGAGTTTTGGGTTTACTTCCTTGTAGGAGAGCATAAACTGTTTCTCTCAGAATGTGTAAGCTTAAATTTTTCTTCCTATAGAATATATACAAATTCATATGCATTCTCTGGACTTCATTATGGCATCATCTGTCAGTTTTGGTATGCTGGAATCTGTGTGCTTTTCTATTACAAGCAGATGCTCTAAACCAAAGTTGTATTTAATAGTTTTTTAAGATTTTGACCATGCTGCAGATAGCGGAATAGATATTGGTAAACATGCCATTTAACAGTGGGAAAGGGGTTGAAAGATGTAACAGATGGGTGATTAGAACCAAAGTTGTATTTAATAGTTTTTTAAGATTTTGACCATGCTGCAGATAGCGGAATAGATATTGGTAAACATGCCATTTAACAGTGGGAAAGGGGTTGAAAGATGTAACAGATGGGTGATTAGATACTTAATGAATTTTAGATTTAAAAATTTTATTTGTTAAGTGAATTTGGTATATCTTTATTATAAAACTAGCTTGAAGGCCATGTGTATCCAAAGTTAGCTGTTGTTTGAGTGATTTAAGAGTGTTAATTTTCCAGGGAAGATGAAGAAGCTGGGCTAGTGATGCAACACATGGATATCCGTGAACCACTTTCCACCTTGCGAACACTTTTGGAGCAACGGCTTAGTATTGATCTATCTGAATATGAGTTCTGGCTGCAGGATGCACAAACGGTGAGATTGTGCCAGTGTTTTATAAAAGGTTAATTTACTGTTGACATTAGTTTTGAAATCATGATGAATTTACATTTCAATTATATGTAAAATTTGACAGTGTGATGCAAGTGAGGTTTTTTAAAAAGTTGATTTGTATAGGATATCTTTTTTCAAATTGTTACCATCCATCTCTTTAAGATATAATGTCGTAGTGTCAGGATGTGTGATACCAAATCGGTAAGCACTCCTGCTGCTGCATTGATTGAGGTCTTGGTCTGCAAACCAGGTGTCCTAACTGAAATTGTATGTGGTTCTCAGTTCATCCAAGCATTCTCTTCATATAGGTCATAGATTCTTTAATGCTCTTTATTTTCATTCGTAATCATCTTGTTATTTCAAGCTATATTATCTGCACAGTTGACAGAACCTCATTAAATAAGACCCAAAATGTACACGTGTTATTTGAGAGATACTAGAGTGGGATCTTGATATGAAACCCATTACCCATATTTTCATGATTTCTCTGCATGTCCCTAGGCAGAAGTTAGGGTACTTACTCATGGAGCTGAGCCCTTCTTGAGGAGCCACCAATTCTACAGCTACTCTAGGATTTCCCAGCATTTTATGGAACTCGAAGGTCCATTACTGTGTTCACAAGAGCCCTCCACGGGTCCCTATTCTGAGCCAGACCAATCTGACCCATACCATCCCATCCTATCTATCTAAGATCCATTTTAATATTATCCACCATCCTATGCCTTGGTCTTCCCAGTGGTCTCTTTCCTTCTGGTAGTACCTCAAAATAGGCTGTGATGTCCATATCCTCCTTCATTTGTTCATCCATCATTATTATCATCTTTTCATTCATCATCCTTTCATTTGAAGCTGTCTAAGCTGCACACTTGTTACAGCATCTGGAGAAGAATGGAGAGGTTTTGGTGCCATGGACTAATTTTGGTGTAATATGCTGGCACTACCATACCGTTATTGCTTTGACTTCTCAGATAATTCTCATGTAATAATAATTAGAGGTAAATTACATCAAGAACTGTTCTTTCACTGGATTAAGCCCTCCATACTTAATATTGGGATTCCCATTCAATAGTGTAGGGATAATGAAAGGTTATTTTACTTAGATAATGTTCAGTATCACTGACATCAGGCCTGTGACAAGGAAACAACCAATAATATGGTCCAACTTGCATGTATATAATTTAAATATTTTATAATATTATCCCCTATCTCTGTATTACAGACTCTTCTTTATATTCAGCATTCAACTCATTACCTGGATTAAAAACAACACCCATAGTTTGGCCCTGTGTTTAATTTATTAAGCATCACATGATGAAGATGAATGGGCTGTGGTTATAAATTTACCAATGGATTTAGTTATGTTTTTAATGCATTCTGTCAAAAATAATCTCGATAACACTGTGCATCTCATAAATTTCCCTACTTTGGCTCAGGTATAACAACAGCTGCTCACTGACATTCAGCAAGCGTCATCACCATCTGGCTTCTGCATTTTTCCATCTTCTTTGTCGATTCATTTCTTATTCAGGCTGATGGTTAGATAAGGGTTGAGAACTCAGTAGGCTGCCCATTGCAGTCAGCCCAAAGAGGTTTTGATCCAAGAACTGTAAGTCTAACCAAATACCAACTTCATAGTACTTAGAAGGCAGTGATCGTATTGTCACTTGTAGGGTGGTATGCGTGACAAGAATGACTGGTTCTATTTTGGATGATTTGATTTATTAGCACTTTGGTTACAACCTCTCTTATTTACACTTAAATACAGGCGATACAGTGCTATCGCTGATTTACACACTTTCCAATTTACCATTGCACACGCACTAGGATTCTCTGTTTCCACTAGTCGTCTCCTAGCAACAGATCTCAACACAGAAACTAGCACTTCAAACCAGTATGAAGTCTTCTTGTCTTCAGTCACTCTATACTCCACTGTCTTAATCTGTACTCAATTAATCTTCACAATTCACACTCCATTTTCGTCCTTGTACTCTCAGCTGTTGAACCCTCCCAAATTCTCCACTTCACTCTGTTTGCACGATTCTGCTTCTTCTGTTTCTCTCTACAACAAACTCAGAATTCCAAACACAACTCTGTCACTCACTTATATACCTGAGGGACAAATATCGACCAGCAGTAGACACATATCACATGACTCCTACCCACTGTTGCTGTGTGTTGTCACCGCACATCCTCAGCTGACGGACATGGAGGAAAAACGTTTGTGATGGCCACCTGCTGTTGTGTGATGTCACCAATCCTACGCCAACTACCGGACACATGGAAAACGCACCTTTCTCTACTACCATGGACGCATACGTTTACATATGTTTACCATGTTTACAGAGCTGTTGCCTGGTGATCTGTTGATCATATACGTCACAGTATGTTTCATTCATATATTAAACAAAGATTGCATTCTGACATAACGTGCCTTCAACTGTCACAGTATATTAGCTTTCAGAAGCTGTGCCATTGCAGCATCATTATATAAACTAAGAAAACAAATTTAGGATATAGGTGAGATTGTTCTTTGTTCTGATATGCACGTTATGATCTGTGTTGCAGTTGGAGGGGCACAAGAACCTTGTTGATCAGTGTGTGCAGGGAGAGGGATTGGTGCAGGTGAATGTGCAAATCAAAGTAGATGATGACATCAAGAAAATAAATATTGTGGATGTTCTTAAGCCAGCTGAGGAATATGTTGAAATAGCCGAGGGACAGTGTAAGTTTTCGTCCATCTTAGGCATTTAGAAACAATACATGGATTGTGGCACTTATCTGAAGGTAATAGATTATGTGTTCCTCTGTATTGTACTGTCACATTGAAACACATTTAAGATATTTAGTTGAAAGCATTTCACTTTCAGTAATTTCTAAGTATTTGGTCTGAAGAAATTTTTTGTGTGATTTGTGTTCTTCCCCCACTTCAAGATCCTTCCCAATGAACCCAGTCACCTCTGTAGGCACATAGTACATATGGAAGTGTGAAATTTGGCTTGTTACTAAGTTTTTTACTGGCCATCTGGATATGTAGGCCACTGGTGGCAAGTGTAGACAAGGATCTCCACAGTTCCTCAAAATAAAATTTTGCAGTATGGTTAGAATGCATATGGTTAGAAATTAGTATTATTAGTAAGGCTTACAGGCGTAGGTTGTTGTAAACTAGGGTTTCCAGTCTGGTACCTTCCTCTTCTTCTCTGTTTGTATTCTATCCAAAGACACTTAAACAAAAACAATGTGCTGTGGAAAATATTTGGGCTGAAGAGGGATGTGGGAAGTTCCCAATTTAATCTTTATCGGACGACCATTTATATTCCAGTAGTGGCAGTGGGACGGATTTAATTTAAATGCCCGTCATCGTAGAGTAATAAAAATTGTAATCATGTTACTCAAAATGCTGTTATTTCTACAATTTTTGTGATAAGCGAACGAAATAAATGCTTCTTTTATCTAGAAAGTATATAGAATCAGATACTGTAATTTACCGATTTTAGAATCTGTAAAAATTGTTACATTGATTCCAAAAAAAAAATTCCCCAATTTTGAGCGTCTGTCCACACCAGTCCTCTGTTGTTTGCAAGCTGTTGCCTGGCAATGGCTGCTGTACAGTTGCCTATCTCACAGGCACTGTCTAGCAACAGGTCTACATGCCACAATATATTACAGGAAAATGTAATATTGTTTCTATGAAAGTTTTAGTGAGATCAGTAAAGGTGTGCTTATACTCAAAGGAAAGTGTAAATTTAAGGAACATAAAATCTTGAATTCACTAATTAAGAACAGAGGTATAAGGATTGTATGGATTGAAGTGAAAAAGATAATAATTATTAATGTGAAATGTTATGGTCTACACTTTGTTCTAGTATTATGAGAATAGTTAAATCAAGTCATACAATTCACATTCAGAGATCAAGAAGTGGTATACGGAATTTTGCTGGAAATGTCTTGGAAAGTGACCATTTGGGAAACAAGAATGTGTTTGGATCATATTACAATTATTACAATGAATTTCTGAGAAGTCAAGTTTGGCGGCATGAATTGGATAGAACTTAGACCGTGTGTCCAGGATCCATTAGGACTCATTTTTTTTAAATTTTGCCCAGCAGTGCCATTTGTTGGGTAGTTGTGGCATTAAGATTCTTGAAGTTTCAGCTGTGGCTGTCTACAATTTCAAAGTGCAAGCACCACTGCATCATGTATTCTGACCTTGAATGTAACAGTACTGTTCTGACACTTGTCGGAAAATGGCGGTTGAACAGAGAACCAACATCAAATTTTGTTTAAAGTTAGGGAAAACAGCCAGAGAAGCATACAAAATGATGAAAAGTGTGTACAGTAGTGATTGTTTTAGTTGCTTGAACATTCTTCGATGGTATGCTGTATTTCGTGACGGCAGGGAGGACATTGAAGGTGCTCCACGTGCATCAAAGCCGAGAACAAGTTGCACTGAAGAAAATGTGAAAGAAGTGACCAAAATCCTTACATCAGACAGATGTGTTTCTGCAAGACTGATCAAGGATCTTTTGGAAATACCAAAAATACTGTGCATCATTATTTTGACCGAGGATTTGGG
Organism: Cryptotermes secundus; assembly: GCF_002891405.2. Taxonomy (NCBI): domain Eukaryota; kingdom Metazoa; phylum Arthropoda; class Insecta; order Blattodea; family Kalotermitidae; genus Cryptotermes; species Cryptotermes secundus. Next base: position 795,481 of record NW_019731219.1, on the reverse strand, counting down.
CAAACGGAAGGTCTGTGTGTGGTTCATACCACATGCGCTGTCAGGCGATGAAAAACATACAAGAGTGGAACACTGCAAAGACATGTTACAGTCAGCCCAAAGCGATACAAAATTTACAAAATTGATTGTTACTGGTGATGAGACATGGTGTTTTCAATATGAGCCTCTCACAAAGCGGCAGAGTGCAGTGTTGTTGAGCCCACAGAAGCCGAACCCAAAGAAAGTGCGCATGCAAAAGAGTTGAGTAAAGACACTGCTAACAGTTTTCTTTGATTCCAAAGGAATCATTCACAAGGAATTTCTGCCAGGTCAAACAGTGAATTCTGATTATTATCTTGGAGTCCTCAATCATTTGTATATGAGAATTCTTTGAATTCAACTTGAATATTGAGAGCAAGGGTCCTGGTCGCTCTCCTCCACGACAATGCCCCACCCCACAAATCAAAGATCGTGTGCAATTTTTTGGCCAGAAAAGGGATCGTAGTCTTTGATCATCCTCCATATTTGCCAGATTTGGCTCCAACAGATTTCTGGTGGTTCCCAAAAGTTAAGTTGGCGATGAAAGGAGACCGTCACGACACCATCCAGGACGTCCAAAGGGAATGTACAGCAGTTTAAAATGCGATTCCACAAAAGGAGTACAGTGACTGTTTTTTGAAAACTTTTCAATCGATTCCAGCTATGTATGGATTCAAAAGGCAACTGTCTTGAATAAAAAGAGTGACATTTTGAAAATAATTAATATCTTGTATTTTGAATGAACACAGACCTAACAGAACCTGGACACACTGTGTATATTCATTATGAGATTCATTCATGAGCTATTGTGGAAGAAGTGTTGAATTGTTGGGTTCTAATACCAAATAATTAAACATTGTATGAGATTCATTGTTGATGAAGTGTAACAAGAACACTTCTGTTTCAGATGAATCCCCTGTTCAGAAACAGACTTATCAGGCTCCTGAGTTGAAGCACAATGTGATCCGATGGATTGTGGACAGTCATTTCAAGAAAGAACAAGAGCGGCTGAAGATCCCCCCAGGTAAATTTCTGAAATTTCACTGAAGGAAATCAGGAATTTTAATGGATTGTGTATGTGCAGGTAAATATTTTTATCATTGTTTGCTATATGTGTGTAATATTAATGCATAATGGTGTCCACATGTTTAATTTCCAGAACTACTGGACAGGTTTTGATGAAACTTGATACTGAGGAATGACACCACAAAATTGTCAGGGAACTTTATGTAATAACTGAAATTAGTCTTCTTAATATGCTCAGAAAAAGCTGGCTCATACAGAAAATTTATATATATGACATCAAATAAGAACAGCCAACTTTATTGAGTCCAGTAAAAGATCCTTTATTATTGCTCTTGCTGACCTTTCACCTTTTTACAGTCTTACATGCTGTAGATCTGTTTTAGAATTAATCATGTACTGGATTCCCCTAAATAAAAAAAAAAGATCTGCTTTCACCACTACAAATAGCCGTTGATGCTGATGTGTCTCTGAACACACATACATTCTCATACATACCTGCCTTCCTACCTACACACATAAGACCTTTGAAATAGTTAAAGAATTTTGTTTCATAATATCCTTAACAGGTTTCAGTACTGGAAATATGAAAGTGGTGGTGATAATGAAATCATATGTTATGACAGTAATGCAAGTGAGCTTCGAAGATCTTGTAGGATATTTCTAGGTATTGTCATGGAGGAGATGAAGGAAACCACACGACTCCCCAAATTCAAACCAGAAACATTATCATTTGAGCTAATCTGTATAATGGTTTTGTTTGGTTTAGATCCCAATGACTGGTCAGTTGCTCATGTGCGTCTGTGGCTTCAGTGGGCTGTGCGTCAGTTCAATCTTGTGGGTCTGCGTCTGAGTGATTGGAACATCACAGGCAAACAGCTTTGTCAGCTTTCATTGTCTGACTTCCATTCCAAGGTTCCAGTTGACCCTGAAGACCTCTTCTGGACTCATTTAGAACTTTTACGCAAGTGCAAGTTTGTAGGTGAGTTTCTTTCAGCACCATGGGGAAGGCAGAGTGCAGGGTTCATATTGTCTCATTACACTTTTGTGGTAAGTGTCCACACTTAAAACAAACAATTTGATTTGGAAGAAAGACTGAAAAAATAAATTATTTTTCAGTTCAAGGGATTCATGATGTCTATCCGTCAGTTTCAATGAGATGGTCAAAACTGGTTTTGCATTATGTTCGCAGCTGTGGTGCAGAAGCAGATTGACCCTCAGCAATATGTGACCCACGCTGAAGGACAACAGATACTTGGCCGACAACCACGACAAACCAAGCTGGGCAAGCTGCCTCGTATTATTGGCCTACCAGTGAGCGTGGTGGAATCCAGTGGTGTGGGCTGTGGAAACAGAACTGGTGAGGAATGTTTTGCTTTTGCTGATGAAAATGTACTGCTGTTCTTTCTCGCTGCATTACTATGTGCCTGCAGCAGTAATGAAGCTACAGCCTTAAAATATGGAGTCAGGAGCTTTATCTAATAGGATGAAGTCAGTGATTGTACTACTGTTGAAATTCTCCTATGCATGGATAGAATCTTAGGAACCCTTTTATTCTTATGGTATTTAACATGAAGCATAAAGTTTAGACTATGAAAACTTCCTCATCCATTTACAGGTTCAAAAGGATTTAGTATTTTGATATCATCATTCCTTTTACAGCTTAGGCCCATCATTCAGGGGTAACTGGATAAGACACTTATCAGTGGAATGTAATTAAGGTTGTCGGGTGCCAGCAGGTGGGTAGCTTATGAAATGAATGTAAGATGGCAGTGGACATCTGTCTGAATCGAAGAATATAGACTTCTCGTTGTGTTCACAGATGAAACCCCAACATCACAAGGAATGGAAATAATTAAATTATTCACTAACTATAATTGTTATACCTGTAGAGGATATACACAAAAGAATGGTGCGGTTTCAGAAGTTAATAAGAAATTTATTTCCCAACTTACATGGGCACAACATATATCGTCAGTGGCGGCAACTGTCCAAGTTTCTCATGAGTTAATTACAAACTTTCAATGTGTGCATCTTGGGTCACACGACAGATCCACATGGTAATCAAACTCATCCCAGACCTGGTGTATCATGTCCGCTATAATGGCCTACAGTTCGCCAATCATGAAGTTCATGGATGGACGTTGGCAATGACGCTACATAAATGCTGTTTTTAACGAACCCCCAAAGAAAGAAATCGCATGTTGTAAGATCTGGGAAATGGGGTGTGGAGAAGCTCTAATGTTCATGTACTTGCATGCCTCAGCACATATCTTAAGTTTTGAGTCAGGGTAAAGAATATTTAAAATTCTTTGATATGGTGAATTATATATTTGGGCTTCATAATGTCTGCAGGAAATTTAAGGTTGTTGTGTAACTTATGAACAAGCCTAAACATTACCTCTGTGCTTTCTCTTTGGTCAGTAATGTAAGCTGCACCTGGATTGTATTATGTGGTGTTCCTTAGATTTGGTGGCTACAAAATATGAAGTTTGAAGATTGAATAAATTTTAGTAATGAGTTCATTTGAATGTCTTGGTAATTGTAGGTATAGTTACCATATAGCTGTAGGAGATACATTGAATTTATATTATTTTTGACAGGAAACAATGGCCAAATCCAGCTATGGCAGTTCCTACTTGAGTTGCTGACAGACAAAGAGCACCGTGGTGTTATCCAGTGGCTTGGGAATGAAGGAGAATTCAAACTTCACAATCCAGAAATGGTTGCACAATTATGGGGTGAACGTAAAAATAAACCAACCATGAATTATGAAAAACTGAGTCGGGCACTTCGATATTACTATGACGGAGATATGATTGCGAAGGTAAGCCTGAAATATTGATTGCTGTTGTAAGATAAGGTAAAAGTGTTCTGTGCTTAATTAAGCACCATGAATGAATGTATGAAGTTGTAAGGGAGAGTGGAGATGTATCTGTACACATTTGTAACCTTGTCAAGTCATGCCCTCACTACTTACTCCATGGAAAGAGCCCCCGGTACCAGCTAGATACGAGTCTGGGTGGTCGTCATATGCAGTCCGGACTAGTCTTTTGCCCCTTTCAGATTGCTGTTTGGAGACTGGAGAAGTGAATTTTCAAATAAACTTGTCTTGATAATCTGGTGTGGCCTGCTAACAAACTTGTTTGCAGGGAATTCAGACTCAAGATCTGGTCCTTGAATATATATTTTTAATTGTTTTCCTGTTATTCTTCTTGTCCATATTACTGTTTGCATGTATAGGCAGTATTTTTTTGTTCAACTCTTCAGACCAAAATGTAGGTGTTTTCTGTAAACAGTTCTGTCCATTCTCATTAGTAAAAACAGTAGCTAAATAATAAATATTTACATACATACCATTTCAGCATTTATCTCCCTAATTTATATGACCACAGAAATAGTTGCAGGAATTGAAAGATCTTATGTAAAATATTTAAAGTAATTTTTGCATGTACATTTCTTTTTAATATACACAGTATGGAATTTATGCAACCAAAGTAACTTATTTGTGGACCAGCTTATTTTTCATTATTTTGTGCATACATGGTGACTGTCATAGAGAATACAGTGTTTATACAGATTAACATCATCAATGGTACAAAACTGATCACTTAAGTTTAAAAATTCTTGATGATAGTGTAACAGATTTTCCATGGTTTGAGAGTACCTGTAGTGATGGGTCCAACAGAATAGGTTTTCTTTCATATTCCATTGAACTGAAAATGAAAATTTTTTTTGAACTTAGTGGTTGGTAATAAACTCAGAGGAAGAGAAAACTCCAAAATAATTGTTTTAAACAACGGTTAATGTTGCAGAAATATATGAAAATGGTATAATTTCAACTTAATATACTACTTGTAGCATAACAAACATGTTATAGGATGTTACACTGACATAGTAAAACATGTCATATGAAAAAAACTGTCATAAATATTGTTATGTTTATTGCCTTTTGGAGCAGTTAACATCTGATTGTCAGTAACCGCTTAAGATTCTTATGTTTTTCAGTCCACTAGTTCACTGTCACTAATTCGCAGTCATTATAGTAATGATGTATGGACTGTATGACCAAGATTCCATTCCTGACCCGAGTAGGAGATTTTTCTTTCCCCCCCCACAGTGTCCAGACTGGCTCTGAGGCCCACCCAGCCTCTAATCCAGTTGGTACCCAGGGCTCTTTCTCAAGGGGCAAAGCAGCCAGGACATGAACCTGACCACTCACCTCCATCTAGTGCTGAGGTCAAGAATGGTGGGGTTATACTGCCCCCACCCACATGTTTTCATGGTGTAGTGCTTAATTGATTAAGCACGGGGATAACTTTACCTTTTACTAGTTCACTGTATACCACTGCACTGTCTTTTTGCACACATTAATTTGCATCTCATACTGTTAGCATTGAACTAACTTTTAGACTCATAGTACACGCTGTTGCACGTTTGCACACACATTGGCACTAAAACCACTTCTGGTTCGTAATGAGACTCATGTAAGCTGTGCAGCATGCAAAATCACAACATTTTTACTGAGGTATAGTCATTCTAGAAACTTCAGTTGGCAGCATGTGCTAGGAAGTCTGAGAGCAAGAGAACAATCTAGAAGCTCTCTGGGTTCGTGAAGGCAAGAAGTATCTGCACATGCATGCACAAAGTTTGCAGATCTTCCTGATTTGTATTTTGAACTCCATCTTAGATTTTTTAGCACTGTTGTTGATTTCATAAGTTTTAAACTGACTGTCTTTTGCAAAACATATGCATTTTTTGTATATTACATATATTATGCTCAACTATGCTTCTTTTAGCTTCAAGACTACTTTCAATTTTTCCAGCTTCTCATAAATCTTTTAGTGATGTTGCACATTCTTCTTGTTGCTCTGTTCCAGTTTTTTCTGCAAATTGAGCCACTTTTAGCTTGAAGACATTGAATAAAGATGCTGGACTCTGCTCATGTTATAGGAGGTGATGATAATATTGGAATCTCCAATTAAGGTTTCTTTGGAGAAGTGGTGAATTTGAACACCAAACTGAGGAAAATGTTGAATGGAGGAAATTTAATATTTGAATTATTAACTTGGGATCATAGAGATTTAATGTTAAATGAGGAAATATTAAATGGTGATTCCACTGTATATGGTTGCAGTTTGGACCTGCACAGAAAGTAAACAGGATTATTTCCAAAAATAATAGTACCGTAACTGTGAATCATGATATGCTAATTAAAAAATGCACATAAATTTAAGCAGAATGACAATTATAAAATTTTTGAGTATTAGCAGAAATTTCTGTGAAAAATTAAGAGCCTCAGATTTTATAGAACAAAACTGTATGACCTATTTGCAGTAGTGATGTGCATAATATGGTGAGTTTCCTGTTGCGTAAGGGTTTCAGCAGTGTCCAGTCATACTTTTGAAACTAAAATACTATTCCACTCTCTCTCTTTATGTATCATACTTGATCTCATTTATCCAGACTAACAGTATTTTGGGCATTGTAATGGTCTGTTTCTCTTCATTTCCACTTCCAACCAACTAACTTCATGGAGCTGAGCCATTTTTGAGAAGCCGCCAATGTAATGGTCTGTTTCTCTTCATTTCCACTTCCAATTAACTAACTTCATGGAGCTGAGCCATTTTTGAGAAGCCGCCAATTGTGTAGCTCCCTGAGAACTTTCCAGCACTTATGGAATATGAAGTTTCAATACCATGTTCACAAGAGCCCGTCATTGGTCCCTATCCTGTCTAAGTTCAATTTTAATATTATCCACCCACCTATGTCTTGGTCTTCCTGGTGGACTCTTTCCTTCTGGCTTTCCTCCAATTCTAACACATTTAGGAATCCTATATCACTTGTTTTTATTGTGTGGAAAATAAGTTGATTTTTTAATTTCAAGGAATATAGATGTAATGAATTCTTTCTGTTATCTTTCCAGGTGCATGGGAAGAGGTTTGTATACAAGTTTGTGTGTGACCTAAAGCAGCTGCTTGGCTACAGTGCAAGTGAGTTGAACCGACTGGTGGAGGAGTGTGCTAGGAAGAGTCTCAATGTGGGGCAACACTTCACCACTATATGATACAATGCTCTTTGTGGCTGGACAGTGTTTTAATTGAAGAAACAGAGCAGGCGACTTGATCACTCACAGGTTGTGTAATATTGAGACAAATTGATGTGTGTCTTAGTTTAAAATTATCATTACTTGTTCTCAATATAAATCATAAGGGAATCTTGCTATTAAAACTGTCTTTGATTCTGGCTTGTATATAATAACTCTGTGCCAAAATTTGGTATGTGGTCACCAAAATTGTACCACACCTTCACCTGGAGACATTTAAACTGGTTTAATATTTGTTCGGATTTTTTTTTTTGTGGATTTAATGTGTCCGATATAAATATTTTTGGAAACTTTGAAATTTAAGATGGCCAGTGTACAAGCTAGTCATGATCTTTGAACTGCTCAGTTAATAGGTTTTAAATAATTGGCAACAAAGCAGTGATGTCCCTCTTTATTAGGTACAGCAAAGTTGAGTCTCTAAATGAAGTCTTATTGAATCTGTTAAGTTCCTTGTAAATATGGAGTGGCATCTCGCATTATCCATGATCTCACTTTGTGCCATTTCACTATTCCGTGATTTAATTTTAAAAGTTGCCCTGAGATGTGTGAAGCAATTGTAAAGACATGATGCACAAATGACTGAAAGGTGGGTGAGCTCACTGCTGCATATCATAGATATAGGCATTCTCAGCCATGCACGCTGTGTCTTCAGCTGCAGGCCATGCAGTCTTTGTTATCTCCTTAATTTTATGCAGTCATAATGTAAAATTATTCTTGTGAGCAAACATGGGAAGAGTGATAGATGTGCTACTGGTGCCAAGGGCAAAGGGAGTTTTCTTTAAGAAATTAAATGAAATTTACCTTGAGAACCATTAGGAAGCCCCACTCCAAGGGAGTCTGGTTAAGGCTGGATTGTTCTGGATTCTGATGCCCAGCAGAATGTTTGTGTTGAGTGCAGAAGCAGGCACCCCTAGGCTTGAAGGTTTCCACGGATCATGGCGATTTCGAGAACAGAAAATTCTTGACCCTACTGGGACTTGAACTCCAACCCCTCAGTCGTCCAGTCTGTAGCTAGTCGCTATATCGACCGCACTACCCTGGCTCCTTGTACAATAAAAATATTAATGTTAATACAAAATTTCATAGTAAGCAATTGTTGAATTTTTCATTTGTGAGTTTAGAATTAAATACCTATTATGCAGTGTTAAAATTAACTAATTTCTTGGTAGTTTCAGTTTATGCACTAATTTCCAGGAATGTATTAATCATGGATAATGAGGGATATGTGTATTCCTCTCCCTAGAATATGGTGCAAACACAAACACAGTCTTGGGTACTTGTTCCCGTATACAATTCAAAGGCTGAATGGGGTAAGGAATTATCTCAACTGAAATAAGTATTAAGAAAAACTTTTTTTTTTTAGTGTTGTATTTTTCAGTTGCATTTATTACATAGTACACAATGTACATTTTCTGACTGTAGATAATCAGTATGTAGCATACTTTCATTTTTTTTCATTCATATATTAATAAAAAAAATGGCATTGACTGATAAGAATTAGTTGGATAACTTGTTAATATCGATAATAATTATGATAAACTAGGCCATATAATATTATCACCACCACAAATGTTGTAAACTTTTTCATTATGTGCACTCTGTTCTAAGCCATAATAAAAGTTCTTGTGTGCAGGTGACACATCAAGAGAATTTCCTTTTCTATAAAGAAATGTGTCCAATACACAGGTCACTGTAGACTTGAACTTCATTTTTAGCCTGCAGCACACAAAAGTAATGATGATGTGAATCTGCTGGGTGATAATGTAGATACCATAAAGAAAAACACACAAACTTTAATTGATGGAAGTAAAGAGGTTGGTCTAGAAGTAAACACTGAAAAAACTAAGTCTCACCAAACTGCAGGGCAAAATCATGACATAAAGACAGGAAACAGATGTTTTGATAATTTGGCACAATTGAGATATTTGGGGACAACAATAATAGATTGAAACCCGATTCAGGAGGAAATTAAGAGCAGATTGAACTCGGGTAATGCTTGCTACCATTCAGTCCAGAACCTTTTGTGTTCTTGTCTGCTGTCCAAAAACATAAAAATTAGAGAATATACAAAACTATACTTTTACGTGTGGTTCTGTATGGGTGTGAAACTTGGTCTCTGACATTAAGGGAGGAACATAGACTGAGGGTGTTGAAAATATTTGGACCGAAGAGATGAAGTGACAGGAGGTTGGAGAAAGCTGCACAGTGAGGAGCTTCATAACTTGTACTCTTCTCCAAGTATAAGTAGAATGATCAAGTCAAGGAGGATTAGGTGGGCAGGGCATATAGCACAAATGGGGGAGATGAGGAATGTGTATAGGATATTGGTGGGAAAGCCAGAAGGAAAGAGACCACTGGGAAGACCAAGGCATAGATGGGTGGACAATATTAGAATGGGATGGTATTGATTGGATTGATCTAGCTCAGGATAGGGACCAGTGGAGGGCTCTTGTGAACATGGTAATGAACCATTGGGTTGCATAAAATACTGGGAAATTCTTGAGTAGGTACAGAATTGGCAACTCCTCCAGAAGGGCTCAGCTCCTTGAGTAAGTAAGTAAGTAAGTAAGTAAGCACGCAAAAGTAAACCTAGTTTATGTGCTTCTCTTGACACAGTTGGTTCTGGTGAGACAAACACAATTGCAGAATCATTGTTGCAGATATGGATGCCAAAGTTGTCACTTAGTGGTCACCCTTGAGTTTTTATTTCTCTTTAGGTAGCATACGCTGCTGCTTTTTGCTACTGCACTTCATCATTTTGGCTCCATATGCATGAAAGCATACTGTATTGGAAGTAGGTATTTGACAACATTGTTCCTTACTCTAAAATTTTTTACTGAGAACTAGTTTTGCTTTTCTTGAAGTGTATTACTTCCACTGTTGTGTAGGGTTTGTTGTTTATCTTTCCATTCTAGCACATTCCTGGTTTTCTTTTTAGCCTAATTCCATTTATGTCGGTGTTCACTGTCACAAGCATTACTGTGGGAGGTTTTAAATTAAATTTTAACGTCTGCAAAAACAGCTTTTCTTTCACTGTTCACCAGTGGCATAATGCCATGTGTCAAAATGTGCAGCTGACTTTAAACAAAATCTCTTAAAACTACACTAGCAATGACAGCATTTCAGTCTTCCTGTAATACATACAGGCAGCTCATTACAGAGATGTTCTCAATTAAAATTGTAGCACTTGTCACATACAGCTTCTTCAAAACAAAGAAAGCATTTCATTTTTATAAAACTTCCAAAATATTATATTGTAACATGTTCAGTGACTAGACACACGGTTTGGATTTATTAATCTCATACAGATCATAACTACAAGTAATTATAGCACTGTTACTCATTCACAAATTGTACTTTTCTCTATAGCACACACTAAGTCTTATTAGTCTTCACTAACTGTTGCTTGGTAACCGATGCCAAAAATGTCCTTCTCTGCTTGTGTCATTACTGGCTGGCAACTACCTCACACCTAACCCATGGCTCCTAGTGTCTCCCCTCAGTCAGCGTCAAAGTTACTTCATGACTGGTGGTTTACAGCCAAGCCCCTTGATGCTCATGACCAGGGATTTCTTTTTGCAACTGAACTCTTTCAGTTGTAGTCCTTATGAAATATCCTCTCTGGGATCAGAGTCAGTGTCAGAGTTACTTTACAACTGGCAGTTTACCACCAGTCACATCGTCTGGGCACTAAGCCCGATGTGACTGGTGATGATTTTTTTTTTTTCAGCTGAACCCTTGCAGTCATAGTCCTTATGTAAATCTTATGAGCAGACTTCACCTTTGTCAAATGTACGTATCACACTTATAGCATGTTATTAAAAATTCTTCCTTGTGCACTATATACAAATCCTCTGTTCGTTCAGGCAGTGAGAGTCAAAGTCACGTTGCGACTGACGGTCAGTCAGTAAATCTTGGTTTCCAGCCCCATCTGGGGCTCATGACCAGATATTTATTGCTGTTTGACAGTTATGGTCGTTTTTTGAGGGGCACCGTCTATGATGATAGGACGGGTCTGTCTTTTGATATGCTGCTCGCCCTTGCTAGTGCAGTCTTTCTCAGGTCTGAGTCCCTTGGGACTTGTGACAATATTTTACTTTCTCAGATTTGAGACTTCCCTTTTCATCACCTGCTACAACTTGCAAGGTCATGGTGGAGGTATTCAACCCATCAGTCCAGGAATGCATGACTATCTCATTATAGTATAACCTCAAAACAGATCAAATAGAAAACACCACTTCCAACAGTTCTAGTATTATGTGCATATCCCTTCCTGTAGTAGTGCATTTTGGTTGCTGTGGAAACATATTGACTGGCTGTTGCCTAGCAATGTATGACTTTTCAGGTTTTTGCCTTCATGTCACAGTATTACACACACACACACTTTTGCACATGCAAGCAAACCCTTGTGAATTTTGGGACATGCAGACTGATCACAACTGCTGTCACCACCAGCCTGTCTTAATTTTCTTATCATCTTGCAACAGCAGTATGTCCACACCAATCTGCAGCATAAATGCAACTGTCTAATGAAACAAATACTGTCTTCCAAATTGTAAAATTAGTTTGATATTTGGGATATGCCCAGTTTGAATTTTGGCATCGATTCCAGCAATCCTGAGGTGTCTGGTTTTACTCAGACCCTCCCATAGAAATGCTGGGACAGTACCTCAATTTTTCCATAACCACTTCCTTTGAAATCCATTCCAATTTGTTTTTCATTAATCAGCTTACCATTCAACACTGTATACAGCAGAGATACTGGCAGTGCTGTAAAGTGAAATAAAAATAAAATTTGGTATGTTTTGTAATTATTGGTGTAGCATATAAACAGAAACCTGCCTCATGGAATATTTAATGCACTGTAAATTTATAGGGAATTTTCAATGGTGATAAGTAAACTAAGTAATTTTTCATTATGATATATGCATATTGTATATAAACATATTATGTAGGATATACTTTGTGTGATACCTTGGTTTCTTAGGGTTTGGCAAATGTTAAATTATAAAATTATGGTGGCATGAGTTTCCATTCAAGTGTGCTACCTTATACCATAACAGTTACCATACACATATATGGTAAGTTTCCACTGGAAAGAAAATTCTGAATAGAACATGCTCAATTCAGGCATTAAGTACAAAGAAATTATGTGCATTTGTCTATTATTATGATGCTGCACCACATTCCTGCAGTTGTGATTAGTGTCAAAACCCTTTCATTATTTCAGGTCATCACTACACAGAATCAGAACAATACTCAATGTGTATAGTGCACACAGGAATTCTTTGGTGCCAGCATATTATGTAACCCATGACACAATTATATGACAGAGAAATTGCAGAAAACATCACCTTGTGAATACCGATAAACAATCAGAAAAGAAATTCTGGTGTCAGGTTTCCTGCAACAGTAAGAGGCATAGTAGTTTATATTAATTTCTCACCTCTTCATCCAGTTTCTCCAGTTCTTCCCCTTTCTCTGCACTAGACAGATGCAGGCACCTGCAGAGAGAGAGAGACACGTGCACAACACAGATGCAGACAAAAAAACACGAGGGACCCCCAAACAGTCTTCACTTCTGTTTTACTGATGATTACAAAAACAAAGTACATCATTTTTCTACATAATCACCCTGCTTTTCAACACATTTTCCCACAATCTTATAATGTCATCATAATAGAAAGTCCTTGGTTACACATGCAGCCAGTGATGCACTGCATTCTTTACATTGTCACAATGAAATCTCCCTCCTAGAGCTTCTTCAAGCAGTCAAAAAAGGTGAACCAAATCTGGACTGTGAGCTGGATGTTCCATGACTTCACACTTCTGTTTCTTGAGGGTTTCAAACATGTGGGTTGCAGTAACAACAGGATGCCCTCTGAGTCTTCCTCTTCTCTTAGGGTGGATTGCAGGTTTCAGCCCTCTCTGATGCATGTCACAGAAGGTTGCACTTGTGACAGGTTTTCCACATTTCAGGTGGTTCTGAAAAATAGGCCCTTGAGAATCCCAGAAGATAGTCAACATCAACTGGCCTGCCAGTGGTTACATCTTGTATTTCTTTGCAGCAGATGACACATGCTTCCACTGCATGCTCTTCTGCTTGGTAGTGGTGAACCCAGGTTTCATCACCTGTGACGATCCACTGCAGAAAGTTGTCACCTTTGCACTAATAAGCCGAGTGGTGGGAACATATTTCTAAACGCATGCACCACAGAATAGGCAGACCCAATGCTGAATTTTGCAATTTTGTCAACCGTCGCTCTTTCGTCCTTCTGTGTGGCTGGACAACCTGAGAACTCTGCATTAGTCACACTCTCACAGCCATTTTTAAGCATTTGAATCCACTCACACAACCCTATGAGAGAGAGCACTGTCTCTCTACTGAGCACCCATGCAATGATGAATTTGTCCACCTGGTACACCTTCTGCCCACAAAAAATATATCACAGATTGTTGCTGCTCCTCCTTGGTGTGTGTGTGTGTGTGTAAGNAAAAAAAAAAAACATAGACACGCCGAGAGATACTGCCATAGGGACAGACATGGCTATAAAATATGTTCATGAGTCCTGCACGACTTGGAGCCAAGAATGACTGTACTGGCGAGGACTAGCAGCAATTTACCCAACAGACATTGATATACAGGCAGGCACACACCCAGATCCATGGATACACACATGCAGGCAGACAGAAATAAAGACACACAAATGTGCATGTATGGACCAACCCAGATACAGACTTAAACACATACTGAGACATGCACAGACATTGAGGCATTTTTTTCCAGTCTTGAAGTCTGTTAAAACAATGACGTGAGCTTTTCTATACCTGGAAGAAAAACTGACATACATAGGAACTTTATCTACCAACATTCATGCAATAGGTTACTTTATAGCCAGGTCTCTAAGGAACATTAGGAACTTACAAATGCATAAGCCCTTCATCTATGATGAAAGAATTTAAGTCCATCAACAGGAAGCGAGCATGGAAATTTGTTGCCCATACTTGGTCTCCAAGGAGATAACCATACAGCAATCTATTTAATTGTACTTACCGCATAGCAGAAAGGTGGTCAAGCTGGAAAAAGAAATGTCTTTATAGACAATTCTACTCCTTTAGGAAAAACTGTTTTGTTGGTGGGGCAAATCTTTATATTTTTTCTGCTTTGACTTTTGTTTTTTTTTTCTTTTAATTTTTGCTCCCACTTCTTTTATTTTTTGTACAAAAACTTGCGTGCTTTAATTGGTTAATCTTTTCTTCTTATTCTATACTTCTTTTCTGTAATTTGTTTACAAATTTTTCATCTTTAAATGTTTCTTTCTTTTTCCTCTTTTTACTTCTTATTTTTCATCACATCTTTTCTTTTCAATCTTTTCATTTTTAACCATTATCAGAAGCACATTTTTGCATAAAGTCATTTACATCAATTATTGACCAATTCATTACAGAAAATATTCACAAATATTTGTTACAATAAAATCAAGTGCACATATCTATTACTTGTAACACTAAGACCATATCAGTGTTGTCCATTAATGAGCACACTTACATGTATTACTATGGAAGGTCTGAAATGAAATTTCAACATCAGCAGTTACAACTTTACTTTCACAGCTGACTGATGCCATAATGCCATGAGTCAATTAATGCAATTTACTTTAAAACAAAATCTCTAAAACTACATTAGCAATGACAACACTTCCATCTTCCTGTAATACATACAAGCAGTTTTATTACAGGAATGTTCTCGTTGAAAATTACAGTGATTGCCATATACAGCTTCATGGAAACAAAGAAAGCATTTGATTTTTATAAAACTTACAAAATATACACACACACACACACACATACTTCTGCACATGTTCCTATACACTGTGCATGACACTTGAGGAGCTTCACTACAAGCAAACCCTTGTGAATTTCAAGACATGCAGATTGATCACGACTGCTATCGTCGCCAGCTTCTGTCTTCTCCATCTTCCTCCTCTTCCTCATCATCTTGTAACAGTACGTCTTCACTCAATTCAGCTACACCCAGCTGCAACATAAATTCAACTGTCTAATTGAACAAATACTATCTTCCAAATTTTAAAATGATTCTGATATTTGGGATATGTTGGGTCAGGCCCTTAATTAATTCATAACCACTTCGTCTAAAATCCTATCCAATTTATTACTCACTAATCAACTTAACATTTGATGCTGTATATAGTCAGAGGTCCTGGCAGTGATATAGAATAAAAAAAATCAACTTGTCCTGTTTATAACATCTTGGCAGAGACCATGTAGAAAACACCATGCGTCAGCTGCAGGGCAATGGTGGTGTTCATGTTTGTCAGCAGAGCAATTACCTAGCAACGGCTTTTGTATAGTTGCTTATTTCATGGTCGTTGCCCATCAATGACCTGACATGCCACAATATATAACCCCTGACACACAGTTATATGATGGAGAAATTGCTGAAATCATTATCCCAGGCATACCAATAAGCAGTCTCAACAAGAAATTCAGATGTCAGGGTTCCTGCAACAGTAGAAGGCATAGCAGTTAATATTAATTAATTTCTCACCTCTTCCTCTTCCTCAATGAGGCCTTCATCAACTTCCTCCAGTTCTTCCCTTCCTCCCTCTGCATTAGTCCCCACCATGATCACAGAGCGATGAACCAGTCCATGATGGAGATGTACAGTTGACATCAAGTTGTGGCTTCCCCTTTAAAAATGTCACACTACATTGTTTAGAAGAAGACACAGTCAGTTAAGTCTTCCTGAGACATTTTCATTAGTTTTCAGTGATTCTGCTCCTTGCCTCAACAATCTGCAATTTGTATATTTTTGGCTTTTGAATTGTCATGAGACGATATGAATATAAAAGGCTAGGTACCCATATTGAATGAAATGAACTACTACATTACAGCAAACAAGGACCAAACTATATTATCTTCAATTATACCATCTATTCAAGACATGTCACTCACCTGACTCCTCTACCAACCCCTGGATTGTTACACCATGTGATGGACAGCAAACGGTCTTGGAACGTACGTCCTTTTACCATGGCCACCTCAGCCTCCTTCCGAGACTTGTAGTTTAAAATGATGGAAGGAGTAGATTCATCAACAATGTAGTCCACAATTTCACCAAATTGCTACAACGAAACCAGCTTGTATAGGGAAGTAGTTTAACCATAAAATATAATACTTTAATTTGGAGAAAACAAGTACTGAGGAGGTGAAAAAATAACTTTCAAAAGTGTGAGAAAGAAAGTAATCAGACAGATTTATTAGACATACACATAGGACTCACCGCAAAATGTGCTAGGACATCTGTCTTCTCATCCTCTTCATACCCTGATACAAGAACTTTGGTTGGTCGGTGATCTACACAGACATGTGTAAAACCTCGCCCCCTGGAAGTGTAAATTCTACATAACTTATCATTAAAGAAATAATGTCAAAACATAGCAAATGAATCAGCTCATACATACATGATAAGACTATCAACACACAAGAAGAGAACACTGCCATAAATGCAAGTTTCATTCATACTTCACATACAGACATGATTCACGGTCAGGAGCCACAACCTACAGCGAATTTGCCTGAAGTATCACTGAATGCAATATGTGGAGGACAGAAATATATCTCAAGTCTGCCAGACACACACACACACACCACTGAAATTAGGAACCAAAAGCAGTAAATCTGCAGGAAGAGATATTATATGAGAACGGTGAAGACAAACAGATTGATGAAATTGGCTAGTCATCAAGATCGTAAAGAACAGATTTAATATATACCTACTATCTTTCATGAAGTGTGGGGGTTGTCTTAGATTCAAAAATCATTTTCACTGTGGGTAAATAAGGTAAACGGCATAATCTTCTGACGTGAAAGAAGAAACATGTTGTGTGTGCTTATCTTGGAAACTGTGAGACAGAGTGAGACATCATACAGTCCTCATAAGAATTTAAAGATTTCTTTGTCCTAGTTTTGATGTGGTAGCAGAGAAATTCACATTGAACAACTTGAATGTCTACCTACACTTCATACAATGACCAGGGGATCTGAACCAAGATTTTTCAACAACCACACTATAAATATATCAACTAAATCGGTTTAATTTAAATGAAATACTAATGAATATCACACAAAAATATGACTCTCAGTATCAATGTATGAGGGTTGGAACTTCAATAGTGCCGCCATGCAATGGAACTAAATTATGCTGCTTATACCACACGTCAGTTACATACTTACCTTACCTCAGAGCAAATGGACTCTCCCTTCCTACATCACGCGCATGCACAGTGACGAGAAGAACAGAGCTTCATGTTAGCTGGCGGACTAATGTAGTGTTGTCATGATGTTTTTGAAACAGGAACAACGGAGTTGGATAAAGATTGAATGTGCCAGAGGCCGTACAGCATGACAGTGTCATCAAGGTCTTCAAGAGGCTTGTGGGGAATCTGCATTGCCTTACAGAACAGTGGCAAGGGACGCAAAAATGTGGTAGGCATGCGTCAGCCAGGTCATCCTAGTGTCAGTGAAGAAGTGTATGTTTTTTCCGCGTTACTGGAGAGTGATCGACACCATACGATTCGCGAGCTGGCCCAAGAAACAGGATTAGCGCATATGACTGTGCTTCACATTCTGAAGGACCACCTGGGCATAAGAAAAACTGCATTACGATGGGTTCCGCATGATTTGACGGAAATGCAGAAATGGCTATGATACGACGCTGCTTGTAACCACTTGGAGCGCTATGAGCATGAAGGAGAGGTTTTCTTACGCCATATCATTACGCTGGATGAGACATGGGCCAAACCGTACAAGCCACAAATGAAACACCAATTGAACGAATGGCGTAATTGTGGGTCATCACGAAAATCAAAAGTTTGTCAGAACCCCAGCAACGTGAAAGTTATGGTGATTCTCCGTGTATGACTGTGATGGTGTTATCCTAACACATACCATTCCCCGACAATGTGCAGTATTACTGTTCATTTTTGGAACACAACCTGCGACCAGTTTTAAGAAAGAAGCGGCGACACTTTCTACAGAACCTACCCATCATTTTGCAGGACAATGCTCGGCCGCATGCAGCACAAGCTGTGGCTGATTTGTTCAATCGATGGGGCTGGGAAGTGCTCTACCATCCACCATACTCCCTGGACTTAAGCCCTTGTGACTTCGACTTGATTCCTAAGATGAAGGAACCACTTCATGGCATTCGCTTCAGAACTGTTCCAGAGATTCTTCAGGCAGTAGACTGCTCCATTCGAACTATCAACAACACAGGCGCTGCTAAAGGTATCCTACGACTTCCACATTGCTGGCAACAGGTTGTACCCAATGCTGGTGACTACATTGAAGGACAGTAAAACTTCAAAACATGCATTTATTTTGTATCAGTTGTAAATAAATAGTTGCTACTATTAAAGTTCCAACCCTCGTATGTTAAAACCCTTGTTCACTCACCTCCCTCGAAACGGACTGCCTCGAGTCCTGCTGAGACTCCTATTCAGGGGCACAGCAGTCCTATGATGAGGTCTTACAGGGGGTGTACTTCCTTGTAGTAGTCCAAGTGAATGAGCCTCCATCTTCAGCTCCGCCACTTTCCGCTGCAATTCAGATGTATCTCCACCCTCTTGTTGTCGTGTGAAGAGGTCTAATTCAGCATCCAATATTTCACGCTGTGCCTATAAGCAACCATGTTATACAACAGTTACTATGCTCCCTTAGTCCCTGCTAACACAAAATACACTATATGTGATGGAAGGGATTGGATTAATATGACAAAAGAATCCTTGCAAACATAATATTTCTATGATCAACCTTAAATCAAGGGGCATTAAGTGAAAAGTGTAATATACTGCAGTGGTACAAACATGGAAATGAATTAAAATCATGCAAAATACTGTCACATGTATGAGTGACTACAGACAGTGTCTGGATTGGTAATTGGATTTACTGACCACTTACAGATCATAACTACAAGCAACTATAGCGCTAGGTGAAGGATATGTGAAGAAATATTTTTTTTTCCAGGTCTGAGTATTATGTTTTATATGTTATATTCATTTGCGGTCTATTTACTAACTCTCCCTCGTATGTAACTTTCTAAAAGTTGTGTGTATTCCAATCCATGTGTTCAGACCTCGACACAGTGCAGTACATGAAGCATTATGGCAATTTAAACCTATTAATCCAGTTCAATACAAGCTGACAGGTTCATTCTCACATATGCATATGCAGTAAATTAAGAACAGAATGTGGTTAGTATTTGCAAGCAACAAAGAGTAAGCAGGGTTTCTGCTACTCAGCAACTCCTAATTTGCAGTCAATTGCAAGTAGAAGTTTAAGATCTTTAATTCCTTGGTTTGGATAATGCTAATGATAATAAAATGTTGAATCATTCTCCATTATTTTAAATATATCCACTATGACCACTCTAAAGAACAAGAAACACTCCTCTACTCACATTATTATGCAAATCTTAGTGCCATATTTTACATTGTGTGTGACTGGAAATTTGGGGACGGACTTATAGTTATATATTTCAGCCGCTTTGAGATATTATGAGTATCCATTAGAACAAGCATTTTTAGACATAGGTTGAGAGACATAAGGAAACAGACACATGAATATATGCACAGATAAAGAGATAAAGAGATACACATTCTCAGAGATTATTTTCCCACATTTTCTTCTCCAAAATTACAGGTACTTGAATTACACAAGTAAACACAGTCATGTCAAATGGTAGGATGATTAGTGAACAATGAACCGGAAAGGATGTGGATGCAGAAGTTGTGGCCTAATATGAGGTATGGACAGGAAAAAATAAACCATGAAAAAACCTCAGTCACAAAAACTGATGCCCCAGCCTAGATTCAAACAGGGCACCTCCTGAATACAAGTAAGAAACTTTACCACATGGGCGAACTTGCTTGGACAATGATGATTATGGTGAACTGGATGGATAACAAAGGAAGTGGTCATGGCCTGTTTCAAGATATCACACCTTTTTCCTGAAATAGCCAAGAAAACCCAGAAAAAATTTCAGAGAAATGATTCAATCAGTTATAGTGAAACCCCTATTCATGGGTCCTTTGGGGAGCAGAGGACTTGAACACTAAGCTGACAAAAATCAGAAAGGGAGGAAATTAAATAATATTATTGAACTGGGATCATTGAAAATTGTTTGTGAAATGAGGGGAAATCTTAACTCAAGGACATTACATGGGGGTTCTACTGTAGCTCCACTATCAGATCGGACACATTACTTCTAAACATATTGCTACTGCTGCTGAGTAGGATATGGTTTCAAGCAATTATATGTACTCACTTCCTCTTTGCTCTTTTTCACTGCAACTGGTGATGTCACACTCTGTTGCTTGCTGCCTATAATACTGGATGCTTTGACTGTACTGGTACCACCTTGCACAACTCCACTGGACAGGTCTTTGCGGATCTTTTCTATGCTTTCCTGTTAAACCAAAACATATTGCTTTGTACACTCTAGCATACTGTGTACAAAAAGCACTCACATGAAGTAACTAATTAAACACCGAGTCAGAAAGCTGGAATAGTGGAGCCAAAACCAGACATCTGTTGATGAGCAACGGCTAAGTAAACACTACTTTCCATTACAACAGACAGCAATGAACGAGTTGTTACCAGGTAACAAGTTGCTAAACACAAGATTCCTGACGACAGGAACAAAAAGAGGACAATGAACTGTTCAACATGTCTTCTACGTGGGCCACGTAGCAGTTATGAAAGGAGTAGAGATCCAGAATTTGAGAGGTTAGAGACTAGAGACCAGTCCGAGATTCAGAAAACAGTGAGATTCGTCAAACAAACATCGTTGAAAAGGACTTTAATGTGTGAGCTGTTATACCCCCTATACATGACAATAATAAGGAAGAAACATTAAATAAACTCACTAAGAGTAATAATTCCCTCCAAATGCCATCTTCTGAAAATGGATCTGCATGCCTCATTCATACACATGTGATATTTCAACAAATAAAGTACTACGCGAATGCAAGAACACAAACTGAAACTCGTAACTGCAGAATTGGAATCAAACCTAGAAATAAAGTAGTAAAGTAAAAGTATCCCTGTAACAGGCTGTGGAGGCCCATAGGGTTGTGAGATGTTGAGGTCACCACAATTGAAGAAATCCAATGACCTCATCCGGATTTGAACCTGCGACCTACTGGCTTGTAGCATAGTGCATCAACCAACTATGCTACTGTGTGCCCCAGGAATAAAGTAGTGTAGTACCCATATAAATCACATCATGAAACTAACCTGCAACTTTTTTATGGTTGCCATAAGAGCCTCCCGTTGCTCAGGAGCCACCCCACTGCTCTCCAGTCTCTCGATCAGCAGCTTTTGCTGTGCCAGCTGTTTATGTAGGAGGTCCTGTTTCCTTTTCCTTAAATCTGCTGTTAGCTTCAGTGCTTCCTGAATACAAAGACAAACAGAACAGAAATTAATTTTCTGACAAAATGTAGTTAGAACAAAAAGATATTTTTATGAACCAGCTTAAGTTACCTCTGAGTGATAATACTACAAACTCCCACCCTATTTATGGTTTCTTTGAGAAGTGGATTTGAACACTTACTGAGGAAAACCTTAAATGCAGGAAATCTTTAAATCAAGGAAAATTAAACAGGAATTGCACTGTACACCATGGTACATTTAGCCAACGTGGTCGTGTTTCAAGAGCGCGTTTACTGGTACCAATCCCTCTGAAACGTTGGGAATGATATGAGAAAGGTGTTCCTACTACTTAAATACAATACGTCAATGGAAAGATGTGAGACTGAAGAGATAACATCTGCAGAAGATGGCCAGAGTGGCAACCAAAAAGAGATCGGGAGGTAGCAGCCATGTAAGGTGAGAATCGTCCTAAAAACGTGGAGTAGTCACAGAGGTGGTGCTACCAACAAAGGTGGGTCAATTATATAAAAGGGTGCTGCTACAATGCTGGCCATCTTAAAGGTGGCAAAACAGCATAGGGCGGTTACAAAGAAGTGACGCACCATGGAATGATCACACAAGCAAGATCCAAAATGTGTAGGAGTCAAAGTTTCATATATAAAATACAGGTATATCTTTAAACACAGAATTTCTAAATCATGGAAAATACTTTAAATACAGGAAAACCTTAAGTATGGGTCCCTTAATTTGGCATTTCACTGCAATATGTAACCTACATTTACATTGCAAGAACTTTCTGAAATACATTCTAAAGGTAAAAGGCATGCTAAATGCCTTTTATAAACATGTAACAGACACAATAAAGCATACAACACGTTACAGCTGAAAAGAGTTATAGAAGAAAATGACAAATTTTGAACATATATATTCTGACAGGTCATCCTGATAGCACGAGTTATGACTCTCATTACATACTTTTCTTTTTTCCTCCTGCTTCTTTTTGAGTGTTTCTTTCACAGCTAAAATCTCTTGTGTCTTCTTGATAGCAGCAGCAGTAGCAGCCTGTAATAGTAAAAATATCATTTTAATGGCTCTGTAAACAAAAAAAATTAGAGCTGCTCAAAAAGTAGTAAGACTGACCTGAACCAGTTATTTCTGGGGAGGAAATCACAATACAGCAAAAAAATATGTGATGGCACCATTGGGCATATCACATTACATAGTGTTACCTACTGCTGGCATTGTAAGTAAATACTGGTAACAGGCAGACATGCTGAAATGTACAGCAGTGATTATGAGCAGTTTTATCTTCTGGGATATAAAGCTGTGTAGGCCACTGAAAGTCAACTGAAGTTTGAGGGGTGACATGTTATTTGGTTGAATTTTAATGGACTACATGGCGTTGCATCCCAGTAGATACAATTCTTCCTGCTGAAATGTGCTTATGAGAGGACAAATAAAATCAACTATGAACCAATGCTGAACAATCAGGTACTGAGTTCACCTTAAGAAAACTGTTACAGAAACATTCCACAGTATGCAAGAAATTTAGAGTGAGAACAGCATGACACATACCAGTGTTATCAACTGGCATAAAACATTTTCTGGAAGCAGTGAAACCATACTGGATCAGCAGCCAACAGGATGACATTATACCTCCCAAAATGAAGTTTCACTGAACAGTGATAATTACTGAAGAACGCCATCTTCTGGCATGTGGTGCCATGTAGATCTTGTGTGAACTGATGTTTCAGAGGAATGTATCGCCTCCATCTTAAGGTAGAAAGATCAGTGAGCGAGGAACCAGTGTGAGCAGGTGGCGATAGGTTCCTACAAGATCAACATGGTGCCACATTCCAGAAGATGGCCTCCTTCATAGCCACCGCCATGAAAACCTCAAATCTTACATAGTGATGGTTACTGTTTGGAATGCTACCACACAAATGCCCATTAATGTGCTAAGATGTTACTGACTGAATGCAGCAAGCGGTATGGAGCATCCAGCTGTTAGAAAAGACCACAGCTCTTACAGGCTCTTCATACTCTATGACTCATATCCCCTTCAAAGAAAATAGCATAAATATATATTCCTTCCTTGCCCTACTGCAACATTTTTTTTCATTACATACCTGCATGTTGTATCATTTTTAGCTTACATCCTGACACACAAAGCATAATTTCCCCTAAGTATAAATGCATTTCTTATTTTTTAAACACCAAGGATCGGCTTGCTAAATGTAACAACACGACAGTGATGCTTGTTCAGCTCACATGGTCAGTACAGTACAGTGGACTATACAGATCTGAAACATTTCACTTCAACATTTATCATAAACTTACAGCTTCATATCAAAGTGCAGTTTATTGATATATTATGTGTGATATTTTAATATAATGGCTGACACTTCTGGCTTGAAGAGAAAATTCAGCCAGGTACTAAAAAGCAAGGAGCGTCATATTATATCACATATGTCTGTCAACATAAAGCACAAAATGCTGAAAGAGAGTGAGGTGGGTTGCAAACACAACTGCTATAATAGTGTGTACCTCAAAAGCCTATATTTTGAAATTCAAATGGAAGCAGAAGCAGTCCACTAGAGAGTCCACACAACAAGCAGGAAAGGGCAAAGGCACAATTATTTTACAAAGATATTAACTTCAGTGATACTACATCAGAAATGAACCACTAATGCTGAATTCTGAATTGGCAGCCATAAGCAGTGATCCTGAACAACCCTATTTCAAAAAACTAATTCTTCGTGTTATGCTGAATGAAACAAGGGGAATAAAGAAGTTTGTACAGAAAGGAATAACACTGTATGCTGGTGTTACAAATATTTGAGATAGATTAAACAATTTATGAGTGGAAAAAAAATGAAATTCTGGGTGAATACAGGGATTGTGGTACAAAAGGTAAGGAAATGTAACATAAAACTCCCAGATAAGCTTTCCTGGTTGAACCTTCCACTGGATTAAAGACTCCTACAGCTTGGTTCCTGTTTTGCTACAGTACATGCCAGTGACAAGAACAGATTTATACAAACATAAAATTTTATTTAAAAAATGTTATGACACACGATGAAATAGATCACGACTGTTACATGAAAGGCATTTTACAGAAAAGCTGCTCCCCAACCTGCCTCAACACTCTGTAATTGTTGTTAATAATGCTTCATATCATAGCAGGAAAAAAGGAACAGTTGCCAACCAACAAATTCTGGAAGCAAAGTCAATGCCAAAGGTATATAAGCTACACCATCCTTTTATTTTACTAATGTCTTGAATCATTAGTCCAAGTCTCGCCATTAGTAATTTGTATCACACAATTCACTTCCAGCATTAACTGCCTGTTTTACTACTGCCTAGGCTGTACTCCACTAGAAGCATGCCAACTGAGCACTAGTATTTGGCAACAGTGTTGGGATAACAAAAGGGATGGATGGGAATCAGTGCACATGCAAGCTTGCACATAATGACTTAAGAGATGAAAGTACTTGCTGCCATTTCATTTCCAGGTTGTTAAAAGACAACCAAATGGAGTACCAAGTCACTGCATGTCCAGAGCTTTAAGGGATATATCAGAAGAACTCAGTAATGCATTTTTTTACATAATTAATGGTGAATCATGCTACACTACAATCCCACTACCAAACAAGGCAGCCAATGAGAAACTTCCAATCTTCCAAAAACCAGAAAAATAAAAAAATAATGAAAGTGTTATGCAGGTGATAGTGGCAGTGGTGGCGAGGAGGGTGATATCTTTTACGACCACTTAGTCATGACTATGTACCAATATACAGCACTACAACACTTCACTATCAACGGACCATAATACGCAAATGATTCATGTGCAATGCTGCAACATTTCAGATGAAAGGGCTGACTGAACAGATTAATGAATGAATGAAAAAGGAAATAAACATAGTTTTTCATTACAATTATTTATGCCAGAATGTGTCAAACACAGTTTGGTATAAAAATTATGTTATAAGAAAGATAAGTTATAAGGATGTGACAAGTATTTGAAATATATCCAAATGTGGGGCTTCTGTGATGAGCCCTACAGTACACCAAACACGAGGGTCACTTCACTAGTTGGTATGGGACATTACAAGGGTATTTTTTTATTGCTAGTGGGGTGGGACTAATCCCTTGTACTGCGGACACTTCTGGCCTATTGTACCAGCTCCAGATGATAGGTGAGGGTGATTGTGGAGCAATTGGTGGAATGAAGATTGACAGGGGAAACCGAAGTACTCGGAGAAAACCTGCCCCAGCGCCACTTTGTCCACCACAAATCCCACTTGACCAGGCACGGGATCTAACCCGGGCTGCCGCGGTGGGAAGCCAATGACTAACCGCTCAAGTTATGGCGCGGCCGATTACAAGGGTAAGTCAAAGAGTATCTGCAAAATGTTCATATGTTTTTCTGCCACTGGCCCCATGGCTGAATGTGCATATAACTGTAAACACTGAACCTCCCAGCTGTATTGGTATTTCAGACTTTCACAACGAGTGGCATCAACATGGGCCACCCTGCTTATCACATGCACCAAAGAAGAAGGAAAAAAATGCAAAAAAAATTTTTGTGGACTGAAGGTGTGGGAGGTGTGGAAATTCATAGAAGACTGTCTGCATAGTAAGGTGATGGTGTTCCGCCATGCAGTGAAGCATGCATCAGTAGACTGACATATTAAAAAAGAACTGCTGAACAAGTGCCAATGATGAAGAACAATCAGGGCACTTATCCACAGTTACTAAAGGAAATACTGAACAAGGTCACACACTACTTCTCAACAACAAGAAGGTGACTATAAAAGTGCAAAATCAAATGCAGAATTGTCACAGTTCTGCCTATGAAATCTTTTCCATAGTTTGTGCAAGGTGGGTTCCAGAACAACTCATGATATACCACAGATATACTATTTGGACATATGTAACCACTTCTTGAACCATTATGAGGAGGAAGGTGATGCTCTTTGAGCTGCACTGTCAGTGATCATGAAACATGCATCTACCATGAGCCAGACAGCAATGTCAAAGCATGGAAACATTTGACATCCCCTGCCAAAAAAAAGAGGTTCAAATCTCAGCCAACAGTGGGAGAAGTTATGCTAATGCTGTTCCCAAGATTTGCAGGGACCAAACTCTGAGCATTATCAGGAAAGGGGTGACACTAAACAGTGCGTGTTATAGTGCGAGCATGAGAAGCTGAATCTAGAAACTCAAAGTAATCACTATGACAACTGCCAAAGAAGCTGTGTTATTGGATAACAATGCCTGTCCCCATACTGCTGGCCACTGCTGACACACTTTGACATCTAATAACATTTACCATATACCCATGACCTTGTTCTGTCAGATTCTCATTAGTTTGGACCCCTCAGAGATGCTTTAGGAGGCTATTATTTTGACAGTGACAATGACTTAACAAGGTAGTGCAAACACAGCTTGCTACCATGTCAAATATATCCTTTTTTTTTTAATGGCATGCATAAGCTTGTGCAACACTCAACCTATGTATTGAAAGTAGACACAGTGTTGAAAAAAGATGCACTTGTGAGTTATGTATTGCTGTTGTGTTAATTTTAATAAATACACTGTGGACGCTTTCTAACTTACCCTTGTATGATGAATTTGGTATTGACAATAGTACGATTAATGTACCTGTACAAATCAGACAAACATTAACAAGCTTTGGTAATGCCCTTTGAAATCTTACTTGAGCTTTGGAGTTCTCTTGGATAATGGATGAACTGATGACAGGGCTCTCTTGTTTCTTCAGGGCTGTTGGTATGTACACTGTTTTTGTCAAGTTGTTGCCTGACATTATTACCTGTAATAACCATATTGTTTTTCAACAATACAGAATTTTCATATTGTCATCTTTTGAGTTATGACACTCTGCAGTCTGGTGGGCGGTTATCAAAATTTTGAAGGAACATACTACCTCCATCTGCAGGCTAGAAGATGGAAGCAGTATGTTTCTTCAAAATGTTGGTAACCACTTCACAGGCTACATGGTCTCATAATCCAGAAGACCATATGAACTTCAAATGTGTGAAAAGCTTAGATCTCATGAATACAGATTTCTTGAGTGGCTGTTAAGGGACTGCTCTGATTTAACTAACTGGAATATCTAAAGCACAATAAGGTACATGCTTTGTGGCTTGAACTGTCTAGTATCCAATTAAGGCATTCATGCTGCAGTCTATACCAAATGATTCTTAGATCTGGATATTTCTAGATGCAACATATAGTTCGCAGATGGTTCTCCGAACTTCAAGCTCTCCGTGTGTTTTTATGTGTATGTTTTACATGTATTGTGCGTGGAAGGGACAAAGAATAAAGCATGATATTAGGACCATCTGTGAGAATTCAGAATGTTTCTGTCACGGCTGCATACAAGTGTTATAAGATGCAATAAAGTGAATAAATTATTGCTAAGGAGTGGCAGAAATGATATTAATACAAAACTAGTGCCATACCAAGTGATGGCGTTATAATAAATTTGATTAATTATTTATTGCCTATTTTAACAGTGTTATCAATACCTGAGACAACAGTGTGAAATCACGTTGAAAGCAAAAATGTAAAAGTGATGGCATTAGTAACAGTGACAATCTGATCTGCGCACAAATGTACCAAAAAGCCTCTCAAGAGCTACACCACAGATCAGTCCAATAGCTGAAAATATGTTACAGCAAACTGTGAAATGCATTAATTCAGAGAACCAAATATTACAGACACAGTTTCAGGAGCATTTAAAAACCAAACAGACACTATTAATAATCTGATGAACCTACCTCTTCCACCTCAAAGACCCTTAGTGGTCTGGCATTAATGAAAACATATACTGTCAATGCATTTTGCAAGCACAGTTGAAGAAATACAAATTACAACCATAGCAGAGGATTAGAAGAGCACCCAAATACCTTCTTTCATGGCAGCTGTTCTTAAACTTTATCTTCCCTTTTGATGTCTATATTTTATTAACAATGACTCAATGAATGAAACTGTCACGACTGGCCAAAATGAGATATGCAACAGACTATATAAATCAAAACCTTCCACTTCTCTACACCTAAGAACAAAGTATTATCACAGATAGAGGCCACTGGGAAGACCAAGGTGTAGGTGGGTGGACAATATTAAAATGGATCTTAGAGAGATAGGATGGGATGTTATCGATTGGAGTGATCTGGCTCAGGATAGGGACCAGTGGAGGGCTCTTGTGAACACGGTAGTAAACCTTCGGGTTCCATAAAATGCTGGGAAATTCTTGAGTAGCTGCAGAACTGGTGGCTCCTTCAGAAGGGCTCAGCTCCATGAGTAAGTAAGTAAGTAAGTAAGATCTTAGTAAAATTTTATGGGAGATTTTCCTTTGAGCAATTCAACCTTCCAAAACGAAAACTATTTGGATTAAAATTTTGTAGTGTGTGAATCTGCAAATGGGTATTTCTGTCAGTTCAAAATTTATACCTGAAAGATGGCTGATGAATGAGATGTTCAAACACACAAAACTATGTAACTAGGTTCACATATTACATTGACAACTCTTAATGGAACCCAACACTTCTCCATGGGTTGCTTAAAGAAAGGGCTGTTGGGTGGGTTCAGATAGAAACAAATGCCACACAGTCTGAAAAAGGACAACTCACAAAAGAAAAAACCAGTAGTACATTGCAGCCATAAAAAGATGACCGTGAAGTAACAACTGAAGGCCCATTCCTCTTCTGCCCATAATACTGATATTGTTAGCAAAACGGAATGCCAACAAAAAAACAAGCTGAAATGTGTCTGAGTACAACAGAAGTATGGATGAAAGAGATAGGATGAACCAACAATTCACATCCTACCCTATAACAGGCACTATCTGATGAATAATATAAGATTTTCCTAAACTCAGACATAAAATTTTTCAAGTGCATGAGTTATACAGAACTCTAATACAGAAAGGTGTGAAATATGATGAGTTCTAATTAATGGACACTGAACAGATCCTACAATTGGAAATGGCATTTTTTATCAGGAAAGGCAGCCCTTTTGAAGAATCTTGACATGAAACTAAAGAGAGCATTTGGGGAACATTTTCCACAACAGAGTCCACCCACCCAATGAAATGCTATTCTCAAACACAGAATATCTGAAACAAATATAAAGATAATGGAAATGCATATATAACTATAATATTGCCGTAGTGCTTAAAAATACACTCCACACAATGACATTCTATAAAAGTTTTATAATGTTGCATCCCATTTGTGCATACTTATAAATGAATGGTGTATATCATCCCATAAGCTTTATTTATATAGATTTAGTCACCACATGTTTTGGTAACTAAATGACCAGCATCAGGTGGATACACACACAGAACTGTACAAATCTACAAAGTTGAAAAGAAGTTTAATTTTGTAAGAGTTACACCAAATCAGTGTTTCAAGCTAGATTCTGCCTTGAACTGGAATAAAACTCAATTCTGAAGAAATTAAAAAAAAAAAAAGAGAGAGAGCAAGAGAGATGATATTAAGTACCTAAAACAGATACAAAAAATTATATTGACAATATGTATGCATATCAACAAAGCCCAAAAAAAATGAATCCCATCTAGTCATATATATCAAAGATGTTGCACCAGGTATTAAACACAAAATCACGCCAGTTCTTATATGGAAAATAATCACCAATTAAATCTCAATTATTTGGGGGAGGGGGGACATTTTTAGTTACTTTCCATTTAATTCAGACTGGCCTGCACTCCACACTTCTATGTTAAAATAGGCTCACTGTAATTTAATGTCCTTGCTTCCGCTTACAGTCATCAATCATCCCAGTACATTTATTTTTTTTTGTGTCTTTAGTCTCAAAAACAATTTGTCAATATACCGTGCTCATTATTGTTAGGGGGGTCTATCTGAAAAGTTATTTTTATGGAATTCCTATTTCACAGGCTGTGATCTATGGGCTTCCCTGGGCAGGTTTAATTATTTCATATGTGGAATATTGGTACTGGTTCTATGCTCAAATCAGATGTAAAGAATAGAGACCTTATGAACTACAGCTCCAGTTTAAAAAAAAAGAATTTCTGCATGGTGTACACTAAGGAGCTGTATGCAACACTTATTTTGCTTGAACCGATGCATATATCGGAAACATGGCTATACAAATTTCTTTCTGCCAAGAACAGGTTTGTGCAGTAAACAGTGTCAAACAGTGTACTGATACTCCTACCACCATGTGCACACACGTAAAGACACACTCACATGAAATAAGATAAAAGGAGAGGCCACCAGATTTCCAAGCAGCAATTTTTACACCTCCATTCTTTTTCTATTAACCTCTTAACTAGTGTAACAGCATGAATGTATTTTGTGCTGTTCTTTTGTCATTCAGAATGCTAATTTAGAGATTCCTTTTATTTCTGGGCTATACAATTTAAAGAGTGTGATTAGTACCAGAAGTAATGCATGTCATGGGAATATTCTCCCTGGATATTTTTCACTATCTGGTTAATTCGATCATGTTCTCTGTAGATCAACTGTGAAATCAAATAAAGTCAGGGATACTTACCTGCTTACCTTTAAAGGAAATAAGTCCTCATCAATATCTGAATGATAGAGCCAGACAATGTCCAATGAAAATACTCTCAAGACAGTATTCAACTGGTGCCATACCTTAAACCATAAGTAATGTATGCCTCAGTTATATATACCTTCTCCACAGCTTCAGATTGGAGGGCAAGAGATGCTTTGGGCTGAAGTGTATTTAGAACTTTGCTGTTAGAAATGGGGTTTGGCACACCCAGCCGTTCCTTCACTGATGGCCGTGGAGGTGGGACATTCTCCTGTTTACCCTGCAACACATATATTTCAGGAACATTTCAGTAACATGAGTGTGCTATCTTCTGGGGTCCATCACCATGTAGTTTGCTGAAAGTTAACATGTCCCCTCCATCTTTAGTGATGAAAAGTAAGCCAAGTAAGAAACCAGCATAAAGCAGGAAGCTGCTTCGTGATGGTTTCTTTTTTGGCTTACTCCTGAACCCTGATGATGGAGCCAACATGTTCCTCTGAAATGTCAGTCAGCTTTTAATGGACTGCATGGCTTTACATATATATATATAAAACAGTACTCTTCACAGCCACTATTGTGAGAACCTCAACTCCTACACTTCATTAGTACTGTCATGTATTTAGGGGCGTGACTATAGATGGGGTATGGATTCATTCACCACTGAAACTACAATTCACCACAGTGGCCACTGTGCCTTTTCCAGCCTGATGTATCTTCATCAGCCATTCCCTGGCAGTGGTTTTTACCAGTGGAAATTCTTCAGCTTCACATGCTCAGGTTCTACATTCACAGCCTCCTATGTGGAATTCTTGCCAACCATCAACTGAACTATTGCAACATCTCTTCTCAGCTACCCTTGTAGAGCTCAAATGTCTGGTTGCCCCAATTCTCTTCTTTTTAGAACTCTTTGGCATGAACCACATAGAACCACTTTTTTTTAAACTTATTTATTCAAATTTTAAGCACAAACCTTCAATCCCCTTCAAAGTACTCTCCACTTACACTAATACACTTGTCTAATCTTTTATTCCATTTTTCAAAACATTGTCTAAATTCATCTTTTGAGATGCTCGACAGCACCTCTGTCGTTTTTTCCTTTCATGTCTTTTTCATTCGAGGAAACAAAAAAAAGTCGTACGGGGCAAGGTCGGGTGAGTATGGAGGGTGAAGAACAGGGGTCATACCATTTTTGGTCAAGAACTGTCATACAGACAGGGCTGTGTGAGCAGGGGCATTGTCATGATGGAAAAACCAGTCACCCAACTGCCACAAATCTGGCCGCTGAGCTCCAAGTCACTCCCGACAGCTCCACAATTTCTTCAATGGTCCGTCGTCGATCTTCCTTGATGATTTCACGAATTTTTTCAACATTTTCATGTGTTCGGGCCGTGGAAGGATGACCAGAACGAGGTTTGTCATCAATTGACATTTCGCCATTTTTGAAATGGGAAAACCACTCAAACACTTGAGTTTTCCCCACAGCATCGTCCTTGTACGCCGTTTTTAACATTTCAAGAGTTTCTGTTCCACTTTTCCAGAGCAAAAAGCAGAATTTCACTGCCGCACGCTGTTCACAAAAATCAGCCACTGCAAAAACGACGATCACACAAAACAGTTGTCACTATAAACTCTGCCGAAACTAGTCCTTACCTTCTGAAGCAATGGTAGTTGGCTTATCGACTCAGGAATGTTAGCTCTATGCGCTCATAGCGGCAAAACGCGGTACTACAAAAGCTCTGCCCACAAAAAAATTAGTTCGGTTTCTTTTGGGTACCCCATCGTATATCAGTATCAGAGAAATAT
Organism: Cryptotermes secundus; assembly: GCF_002891405.2. Taxonomy (NCBI): domain Eukaryota; kingdom Metazoa; phylum Arthropoda; class Insecta; order Blattodea; family Kalotermitidae; genus Cryptotermes; species Cryptotermes secundus. Next base: position 762,501 of record NW_019731219.1, on the reverse strand, counting down.
TATAGTTCAGGCTTATATGAATCTCATCTATGTGATACAATTAACAAGTGTAATTACAAGAAGCTATTTCTTCATCTCAAAATGTACAGCTGTTCCACAAATGTCATTAGGTTACAGAAATCAGAATATTAGATGTCGCTGATCATGTTTTCCATACTGAAGTATGCTATACAACATTACTTTTTGATCATGAAAATAACAATTACCTCACTGCTGTTGTGCCAAAACACTTTAATAAATCTGTTGTTCAACACAGCCTCCGTACTCCTATATGCGGCATTTGCTTCTGCATGACTCGAAAATGTCACAAGTGCAGCCTCTGGGTCCCCTTCAAATGAAACCTGTAAGAAGACATTAACAATCCGAATTAAAAAATTTACATTCATCTCACATCACTGTTAACATCACATTAGATAGAGATCACTGTACTCACCTGAATATTCACAATCTTGCCAAATTTGGAAAAGTGATTATTGAGGTGTGTGATATTGTTCAAACCGCGGGGTACTTTCTTCAGTTCCAAAGAGCAATTGTTTGGGTTCTTGTGACGTGGTCCCAAGCGAGCAAAGTCAAAACATGGTTTCTTTGTTGGTTGTGAAGAATCTTTAGCCTGGAGAAAAAGAAAAAGCAAGAACTCATAAAGTCTAGCTTCCTACTGCACGGACTCTTATTTTTGCAAATCTTATACATCATATATGGTATAATAAAGTTATAATCCAACAGTGAACAACAATTCAGCTATGGGTTATCACTGTGACCCATGTACATATGGTAGTATGATCAAATACTAGTTAAGCCAAAATTTCTTTAATGCATGCAATTGTAAACGTGTTGCAGATTATTATCATTATCATCAGCAGCCATACTGGCAATATGATGACAGATATCTGAAAATTACATATGTCATTATGTTGCTCTCTAGAGAAACAGAAAATAACAACACTGGATTGTGGAAACTATTCTGACATATTAGCAGTACCTGCAATGTAAAATGTCCACAGTGGCATGCCATTTATTTACTTATTTATAATGTATTTAATGATCCTTTCAATAACTCAGGATTATGAAGCATGATGGTGAATAATTAAATGGAAAGGATGCGAAAGTCTGCTCAAGTACAGCCTACAAGAAGTCCATCATAATGATAATTACTTAAAGCATCATCCATTTAAAATCTTTAATATTGTCACCTAGTATGGATTGACTACAGACAGGATTTTGGATAAAACTGAAGTATTCTTGCTTCAACTGTCATCCTTATTAATACCTTTGCATGGACCGAGTAGAAAATGCAGTTTCCAACAATACCTTTATCGTTGCTTGTGTATCTGTTGCCGCAGTAATGTGTTAACTGAGCCAGTACCTTCACACAGTTCTGATATATTTGCTTATCTCACGGCTGTTGCATAATAATGGCTCTACACGTTACACTGCTCTCTCCTTAATGCTACTCAGGCATACCACCATTTCTCTTTTCTGAGAGCTGTGTTTCATGGGAAGGGCCCTGCTACATTGATGGCTATGCCTTCAAACAGGGCCCCAACATTGAACTAATGCATTTGGCTCCAATTCCTGGTTTGAGGGCCATGATTGGCTGCATAAGTGATGAATGGAGGCACCACTTCTAAGCATCATTTTCACCTGAAGCCAGTAGTACCCTTACAAGACCTTATTCAGGGTCCTGTTGACACCCAAGTGACCTCCTGATGCCTCAATTTTGTGACATTGGGTACACTTCTCTTCGCATGATCGTCACAAAAGGGTATCGGCACTGCTGTTTCCAGCCTTGATGGTGATCAGACAGGAATTGGTACTCTTTTAAGCACTGAATCTAATATGCAGTTTGTCCTTCAAGGTTGTTAAAACTCATAAGCCACGTTAACGCAGAGTGGTCAGTGTCGGTAGAATAAGTCCAGTACAACAATCTGTTACGCTGTTTTCAATTCTTGTAATAATGCACTTTTATTGTAGATATAAATGAATGACTATACTCATCCTCCAAAAATACCAAAGAGGCAGGCATCAGGATTACACTTGGCAGAAAATCTGGCAGCAGATGCAATAACTAGTATAGGCATGAAGTGAGCAATTAATTGCATGTAAGAGTTATGCACACAATGGAAGGTGAAGATAAATATAGATAAGTCAAAGATAAGAGTGCTTAAGAAAGGAGGAAAATTTAGTAGGAATGAAAAATTGAGAATGGGAAGAAAGGAAATAGAGGTAACAAATGAAAAAGATAATTCTGGTGTAACTGTGGATAGTAGTGGAAGTAACAATTAGAGGGACATCAGCACAGAATAGTACTAATGTATGTATGGCAAGGGTACCAAGAATAGAGATTAAAATATTAGAATTATGATTCAAACTGAATAATATTCATTCAGTATTAACAATGTTCACTTGGTCTGTTCTGGTGATGTGAGCAGGCTCTTGCCAGCCTCCTTCCCTTCCAGCTCACTGTCTGGTAGGTAAGATGCGCTCAAGACCCTCAAGGTTGCATAGTATACAGCCAATGGTACAGAGCTAAAATGGCAACATGCTATACCATGTTCCAAAAACATCAACCGCTGGTATCATTACCAATGCGTACTAACATTTGTGTGTGTGGTGTTGCTGTTTCTTAAAAATGTTAATGTACACTGTCCAGAGTAATTTAAGCAGGATGCTGGAGCACTGGACCAGGCCATTAAATTCTGGCACTTCAAAAGTGTAAACAGTTCCATACTTAGTACTGTACATCTATACTGATCTAAGGATTTGAGAGGAGCTTGCTTGGGCATAATAGTTTTGTATAATAATGCAGCAATAATAAAAATTGTGCTTCACCTCTGTATTTGGAGTGTAACTGTTGGTTTCAGCATGCTGTCGGTTGTGTTTGTAAGTAGTGGGGTAATTCTGAGTCTGGTCTGTCACAGGCACATTGATGAGCTCTCGCTGTGGTTGAGGATTGTACACTACTGGACGCCCAATTGCACCTCTCATCATTCCTCCTGCTCTCATACCTGTAACATCACATTCACCTTTCAGCATTGCTAAGATCAGGACTTCAAGGTGATTACAATTGTCTAACCTGTGCCTCAAAGAGAAAAGAGAAACCTATGAGCTGTTTCTGGGGAGACAGCTCAGAAAGCAATGACCTAACGGTGTTAAAAATGGCAGCACAATATTGAACTTGTTATCATAGAAACAGCAAACAGCAGTTTGAACTGAACTGATTTTCTTCTTTTGTAGTTCAGTTAATGATTCTGTCAGTAACTACACAGCATCAAATGACTGGATGATAGTGAATAATGAGCTGGAACCGATGTGAAGAGAAGCAGTCACGGCCTCATTTCAGTACTACACAGCATCAAATGACTGGATGATAGTGAATAATGAGCTGGAACCGATGTGAAGAGAAGCAGTCACGGCCTCATTTCAGTACTACACAGCATCAAATGACTGGATGATAGTGAATAATGAGCTGGAACCGATGTGAAGAGAAGCAGTCACGGCCTCATTTCAGTACTACACAGCATCAAATGACTGGATGATAGTGAATAATGAGCTGGAACCGATGTGAAGAGAAGCAGTCACGGCCTCATTTCAGTACTACACAGCATCAAATGACTGGATGATAGTGAATAATGAGCTGGAACCGATGTGAAGAGAAGCAGTCACGGCCTCATTTCAGTACTACACAGCATCAAATGACTGGATGATAGTGAATAATGAGCTGGAACCGATGTGAAGAGAAGCAGTCACGGCCTCATTTCAGGTACTACACAGCATCAAATGACTGGATGATAGTGAATAATGAGCTGGAACCGATGTGAAGAGAAGCAGTCACGGCCTCATTTCAGTACTACACAGCATCAAATGACTGGATGATAGTGAATAATGAGCTGGAACCGATGTGAAGAGAAGCAGTCACGGCCTCATTTCAGTACTACACAGCATCAAATGACTGGATGATAGTGAATAATGAGCTGGAACCGATGTGAAGAGAAGCAGTCACGGCCTCATTTCAGTACTACACAGCATCAAATGACTGGATGATAGTGAATAATGAGCTGGAACCGATGTGAAGAGAAGCAGTCACGGCCTCATTTCAGTACTACACAGCATCAAATGACTGGATGATAGTGAATAATGAGCTGGAACCGATGTGAAGAGAAGCAGTCACGGCCTCATTTCAGTACTACACAGCATCAAATGACTGGATGATAGTGAATAATGAGCTGGAACCGATGTGAAGAGAAGCAGTCACGGCCTCATTTCAGTACTACACAGCATCAAATGACTGGATGATAGTGAATAATGAGCTGGAACCGATGTGAAGAGAAGCAGTCACGGCCTCATTTCAGGTACTACACAGCATTTGTGTGAAGCAACCATGGTAGACCACAAAAAATCTGTTAGGATAATCAGTATTCCAACCAAGATTTGAACTGGGCTCATGTATTACTGTCTGAGCCAGCCTGCTCGCTAAACCTTCTCAGATCATGGTCCAATAGTGAGTAGTACTGAATTTCTGCCTTCTTTGCCTTACACTACTTGTTTTGTAGGAGAACCCAAAAGTATGACACCGATAATAGTGAAGATCACAAGGGCACAAGATCCTCAACAATTGTACTATACTCCTTGTATTGAAGTCACACAGAACATTCTAGACATCGCAGTGGCTGTGTGGGGCTACGGCTAACATACTCTTTATGCAAAATAAATAAATAAATTTTATTAGAATTGTCAAATTCAGTGTGTAAAAGGTAAAGCTGCCCCTGTAACAGGTCATGATATTTGGACATGTTACACTGAGAAGTTTGAAAATTAGAACTCTAAATATAGGAAACAGCCTTAATGACTGCCCATTTCTGCTGGCACGCTCTCGTTTCCCGACAGCTGGCCATCCCTCGTCTGCCTCTGTTGTTTCTTGGTCTCCATTTGCAACTTCTTGTCAGTTCTAGTGTGTGTTGGAAGCTGTTCATCGTGTTTCCAATGTTGGTCATAGCAATTGGTCTTTATATGCTACAATATTTTATCATTTAAAATATGCTGTCCCAATATTTAACAGAACTTTCCCATTACAAATAGAGCCAAGTGTCAAGCAAAAGTGAAACTCAGGGACCACAGTTATGATATTGTAATTGCTGGTCAAGCTGGTCACATTCATCACACATATCAAGGGTAATGACAGATGAGTATGAAGAATTCAGTGTCAGACCAAATAAAAAAAAGTTAGAAGGAACCTATCACAGTACCAATTTGTTCAGCATCATGCACTGACATGTAACTACCAAACTGAATGATCAAGGAAAAGAGAGGGTAGCCATGTTTCAACTCTATGAAATTACAAATAAAAAACAGAATTTCATTGTAATTAGAAATAAATTTCTTATGTTGAAATTTCAGTCACAATCTCAACTATAAATCACTTGCCAATAACTGTCATATTTCATTTAAGCATGTACATACCTCCTGGTCCACCACGGAATGGTGGACGTCCCCACATCATCCTTGGTTCCATGCTTGGAGCATCTGGATTGTACTCTGAAACAACACCCCCATATCAACATATAGGTGCCACACCAAACACATAAGCAAACACATTCTGAAGACTGGTTCAAAACTATATTTCATAAAAAATAATAATAAAAAAAAAAAAGCTATCCCTGTAACAGGCCATGAAGGCCCATAGGGTTGTGAGACGTTGAGGGTCCCACATTATCTAGACAATCGGCTCACAGATGGCGGTTAAAAGCAAAATTTATGTCTATTTCAGTGCTCACATATCCTTTGAAATTCATTAAAGTTTATTAGGTTTAACATCAAAATTGAAGCAATGTAAGAAACATACCCATGTTTCCTGGGTGTGGTCCCCTCATGTGAGGATGTGGCACTGGACGTGGCACATGATGAGGTGGAGGTTCTAGTGGAATTCCTTGAGTTACACCATGTTCCAATAGTCCTTCTGTCACTTCTGTTGCAGCTGATGGTTGTGAAGTACTGGGAGGATTTAGTGGAGCAGATGGTCCAGTGCTTGGAGGGGCTAATGGATGAGATGGTGGGTGGTTTGGACCAAATGCAAGCACATGGGACAATGCAACATCTTCTAAGACAACTGGATCATTTCCATGGTCATAAGGACACAAGTCACCACGCATGCAGTATCCCTTCTCTGAAACATAAATATTAATTTGCATAATGTATAACTATAGCTAAAGCAGTTAGTATTAACATGACAGTGGAATGTTTAACCCGTTGGCGTGGTTTGACGTGTATGTTTCGTCAGGTATTTAAATCGTCTGGGGGGGTTCGACGTGTATGTTTTGTCCAGCTGCACACCTATGTTATAACGCCCATAATAATTGATGGTTTTGCCGTAGATTGTTAGATTTTTCGCTGGCCTGTTGTCAGTAGTTCAGAGTATAATAATCCACGAGTTTAGCTGCGCTAAATCATTGTTACATATGCCTGTCTTTCAGCAAAGTTCCTGTTGCTCTTGGGAGAGGTTGCTCCGTTCTACTGTTCTGAAAGGCCTGTTTTGTTTCCTATGAACTTATAAACAGCAGAGACGTGATATGTTCTGTGTTTATAATATCATATTGCCCTGAGCTGGCCACACTAACACACTCAATTGGAATTCTTAGAACAGGGATGTCCAAAAATTTATTCTTGCATGATCGATTGATTTCGCACAGTATATAGCACCCAGTTCTTAGAAAAACGTCACGAATTA